>NW_028301553.1:31872500-32242500 GCF_042242905.1 Orbicella faveolata
TGACAAACCACAACATTGACTGGGACTCTGCTCAGTGCTCAACCTACAGTACAAACTATTTTCAACGACTGACTCTGGAAAGCTGGTACACTAACCTAGAACAAACGCCTCTTAACAGATGTCAACAACTACCGGCGCCTTACAAACGACTTATCCACGACAGAAACGAAACCGACAAACGGACTTCTAACAGACCGACTTAACAATACACGGATCAAAACCGACCTACTTGACTAACAATAGACGGATCGAAACCCACCAATGACTGATGACAAACTTTACACGAGTCTTTCAGCCAATACCATCATGGCTATACTGACCAATCACGTTCAACAGACCAGACTTATAAGATCATCGACTGACAAACACTATTCACTTGACTCTGAAGGTGACTTCCGCTCAGGTTGTCGAAACGTCAGTCACCAACAACAGTTCTTTTCAGAACTACACTCACCCGGACGATCACACTTTACGAACTAAGGATGTACTTATGTCGTTTCCAGTTTTCCCTTATTAAATTGTCGGCGATACAGAATTACTTTAAGATCGCATAGACCTGTACTGGAATGTAAGCATTCGTGTAGATGTTTACTTAGGTCTCTTTATTGGCAGTCAGTAACGATTAACCGACAACCAAACTTTAACTCGATAAATATTTACTACTTTGAGTGGCGTACTCAGTTTTAAATTTGATGCGTTCAACCCTGATTTGCTTTTAGTGTGTGTAACACTTCCTTTGCGTACTGCTACTTTTCTACTGAAATTGATGAGCCTATTGTAGATCTAAAACCTACATAAACGACGATTCTCATTTGAAGACGGTTTAGCTTGCTAAGTAAAGTTCTACATTCTACAAAGCTAATGCAAAAAGGTCAACCTGTATTGTGAACCCTCAAACAGTTTTGCCATTTCAGGGTTGTTACGTGACAATAGACACGCACGTATACTCAACGACAGGAGACTAATAAAAGAAAATTGTGGAATTGAGAGGCACTAAAGCATCACACCTATCTTATTTCCTTCGTCCTTTCTCCTGGCAGATTTTTGAGGTCACGCGTAACAAGAGTGCCCTGTAACACAGCACACCATTTTCTCAGTAGCGACGCCGTGTCCTCACAAAAAACAAATATAGCGGAAAGCGGCGGACTACAGGTTAAAGGAAGGATTGAAAGAACATAAAAAATTGGCGTCTAATAGAATACGCCTCTTAATATTTTAAGAGAGGCAATGGCATCTCAGGCAAATCAATTGCTGATCACATTGTCACGCAACACAATTTAGGGGCGTGATTGAGGAACAAGTATGTTCACTGGCCTGAAAATCGTATCTTCATCAAGGTAAAAAGTAGCAATGCGATGAAGATCCAAAGGGACCAGCCTACTGAGAATTCCAAAGCTAGGAATGAATCTGTTAATTTACGTTTTCAACGATTTCAGTTTAATTTAATAATGTCTACTCAGTTTATTCCGAAGCTCGAGTGAAATACTTAATCATAAAGTAAGAAACATGAATAACGTCTTACTAATATACACCGATTCTTGAATATCCCATATCTCAAACTTTATCGTGAATGGAAATTTCGCATATGAAAATAGTACAGCAAAGCAGGCAAGTGTTTACTAGTGGTAGTGATACTGCAAAGTTAACCGCGACGTTCCTTGTTTAATTTAATTATAGTTGTTGTCTATGTTTTAAAGATATCCCTTCCATGTTTCACGAATTTTGTATTTCCATTGCTTGAGTGGCTATCTGTACTCGTTATAACAAAAGTATTAGCTATATTGCATAAGATCCATGTCAAAAAGGATCCATCGAAGCCATAGTCAAGTTCGCTACCGTGTGAAATAGTTTGCGTGACTCTTGATAAAGCACTGGTGCTATTGTAAAAACAAACAGATTGGTGAATTGATAAGCTGAGTGGTAAAAACTTGTTTGAAATTCTTTACCTTAGAAGATTTAGTGGAAATGTATAAAATGAAAAAATAGTCGGAACAATAGCAATTGCGCAATAATCAGGCAATAATTAATAATTGAATAATTAAGTCGGATATGCGTCAAAATGACCTCACGGAACATTCTCTCAACGGAACAGTTTTTGCGTGCCACCTACAATTTTTTCCAGGCAAGTAGAATAAAAAACCTGCTTTTATTTGGTTATATTTATTTACTTGACTGAAATATAACAGGTAACATTTGACAAGTTCAAAGTTTGCTAATATTAGCCTTATCATTTTAGGTCCGTAAATGGTTCAGCTTCCGAGGGTTAACTATTTTGTAAAAAACAACATTTTAAAACAAAATTTAGCCCCGAGTAAAGTTTAAGAGATGGCCCACAAACTGTGTAAAGGACATGTTAAGACAACGTTTGGTACGTCCATACGAGCATGTTGAACATGTGCCAAATTTCAAGCCTCATGGCCCCCGCTGAAGGCCCTGTGACCGAATTTTCAAGTTTTGCAAATTTCGAAGAAAGGAAAAGGAAATCGAACCTTTTGGTGTCATTTCCGAAAATAGTTAGCCAAATGGGTTCTTTTGGTCAAATAAGAAAAAATTCGTTATTTTTCTTCTGTCGGCCGTTTCTCGATATTTTCGGATTTACGCTCTTAAAGAGTCTCTAGATAGTGTCCTGATATCTTGTTACCACAGTGATGGTGGGGGTCTTAGGGTTTTGGCCCTATTCACAAAAAAATAATAATAAAATATTTTTAAAATGAAAATAATGAAAATGACTTTAAACAATCATCCTATAAGGGGGCATCAAGCTTGCATTTTAAAGACTTTCACTAAAAAAGTTAACGTTAAAAAGCAACGACGTTTCGACCGCTCGACGGTCATTTTCAAGTTGAAAAGTAAAAGTTTTGCATGCGCCCAAATATATACAATCGATTATAAGAATGCTACTGAGACACTGACTAACACTCTAAAATATTTACATACTCATGCCGCAATTTTCTTGTATTCTTTCTATGTAAATATTTTAGAGTTTTAGTCAGTGTCTCATTAGCATTCTTATAATCGATTGTATATATTTGGGCGCATGCAAAACTTTTACTTTTCAACTTGAAAATGACCGTCGAGCGGTCGAAACGTCGTTGCTTTTCAACGTTAACTTTTTTAGTGAAATCCGTTTCTCAAAAAATTTGTTGATTCGCATTTCAAAGAAAAATTTAAAATTTCACTCCTTTTTCCCTCTTAAATGATGCTAGAATCCATCTAGTTTAAGATTATATATGTATTTTACGCTTAATTATTCATGCGCCGCTAAAAATAGCCGCTTTTGAAGGCTAGTACATTATTTGTTTTTGGTTGCCATGGCAACCACAGGTAATGCAATCGTTTTGGCGCGTTTCATTTCTCCAAAATTGTACAAAAACTCATTCCACTTGATCCTGAGACCCTTGAGTCCAGTCCCAGATCCTTCGAGTTTAAATTTCCACTAATAGGAAGCCCGGTTATAAAGCACTCAGTCTTCACAGATCGAGCGGGGAAAAATTAACGCCCGGGCGGAGTGTGGGGGTATTCAGCGGACACACTTTTATATAAAAATACGTTGTGTAAGTGATCCCGTAACACTAAAGGACATCTCACTTGCACATACGTAATAAGACACACTTTTCCCGCGTAAAATGTAAATATGGCGAACAAAGTAGACGAGGAATATCTCCGTCTGCATTTGGATGATTATAGAAAGGAAAATGGCTATGTCTTTGGTTTTTTCGAGTATGATCTTAAAGAATTTCTTGAAGAGTATATGTCTTCGAATTCAAGCTGCTTTGTTCTGTCAGATCGCCATAGTAAGGAATCTTACTTGCAGGAGGAATGCGAATTTATGCAAGATTTGCCGAGATGATGACGGAGAAGACTGGGTGGGCTGCGACGGGTGCGCCCAATATTTCCATGCGAACTACCTCGGTGTCAGTTATTCCAAAGTCCTCTCACAGCCATTCTTCTTTTGCCCTCATTGACAACCATTTTTATAGTTGATTGCATTATAAACTAGCCCCAGATTATTTGTCTTAGACAAGATTTTTGTTTTTAAACCAGTCTTAATTCCATTTGTAAATTCTTGAGCCTCTTACCAGTTGTTTTGAACACGGCGTAACATTATATCGATTCCATGTCAGTAAACCTGTGTATAACACTCCTGTACGTCTCGAATTCGTCTTTAATTCTAACGATTCACTTAAAACCAAAATAACAAATACAGAAATTAATAAATACAAACTTAAACTTAAATAAACTGAAAATACAACAATACGAAAAACAACAAAAAATAGAAAGGAAAAACGAGATTACTTACAAGATCTGTAAGGCACTCCGGAACTGACAACGACTGAATACAACTAAAAAACTACAACGCTTTTAAACGGAATTTTGAACTAAAAGAATAAACTTAACGAGGTTACGTAATAAACAATAGACGATTACATAACACGACGTGAAGAAACTAATTTGCATTTAAAACTGCACAAAAAAGGCACGCAAAAAATTTACCTTTAACAGCAAAGACAAAACAAAATAGAAAAGGCGACCAAAAACGGAAAAATTTAACTCTCGTGGCTACATAGCCCCCCCTAATGGACTAGTAAAGTCTACAGTTCATTACTATAGTGTAACTATACTCAGCCACGAGAGTAAGTCCTCTTGATCATTCTTCACACTGTGGATTTTCTGGTGAATTCAGTTTCTTCAATTTAAGCTTTCTTCTCTCCTTCTAAGAAGCACAGTTTGGTTATTGGCCTTGTAAGAATTGTGGTGGCAGTTTTCACCTTGGCTGATCGGACATTTCCATCTTTTCCCATGAAAACCTCAGTTACTCTGCCTAATGGCCATTTTCCTCGATGGACGTTGTCGTCTGCAATCACAACTAGATCTCCGGTCGCTAAGCAACGGCGAGGTCTGGTCCACTTCGCTCTCTCTTGAAGGGTCGGCAAGTACTCCTTCAACCAGCGCCTCCAGAATATATCGGCCATGTACTGGACTTGACGCCAACGTCGCTTGCTGTACATTTCTTCTTTGCTGAAGACTCCAGGTGGCAAATTTGGGTTTGCTCTTAACAACAACAAATGGTTTGGTGTTAGGGGGTCCAGGTCCCTTGGGTCGCTACTGACTGGAGACAACGGTCTGCCATTTAAGATCCCTTCAACTTCATTCATCAATGTTCGGAGCATTTCGTCAGAGACAAGTTGTTGCCCTAGCGAGGCTGTCAGGATCTTGCGGACGGATCTGATAGTGCGCTCCCAGGCACCACCCATGTGCGAGGCTGCGGGTGGATTAAATTTCCATGTAATATTCCTCTGATCAAGAAACTTGTAGATTGATTCTTGATTCCAGTCGCTCAACAACTCGCGTAACTCCCTCTCACCAGCTTGGAAGTTTGTCCCGTAGTCACTATAAACGGTAGTTGGACATCCTCGTAAATTGATGAATCTTCGCAATGCATTTAAGAAGGAATCAGTATCAAGTGAGTTTACGACCTCTATATGAACGGCCCTGATAACCAAGCAAGTAAATAGGCATCCATAGCGTTTCACATTCGAGCGACCTTGACGTACATAAAAGGGTCCAAAGTAGTCCACGCCTACGTAGGTGAATGGCGGATCTCCTGACGTCAGTCTTTCCTTCGGTAGGTCGGCCATCAACTGCTCTCCACGTACTGCACCAAGTTTTTTACACGGGAAACAGCTACTGATCACTCTCCGCACAGCTGAACGTCCCTTGATTATCCAATAGAATTGATGCAAACTGGACAGTACGTACTCTTGCCCAAGATGGCCAGTTTTCTGGTAATGTTGAGAGATGATCAAATCCGTAGCGTGGTGACGATAGGGAAGAATAATTGGATGTTTAGCCTCATACGTGATTAAGGCATTTTCCAGTCGCCCTCCAACTCTTAGGATTCCGACGTCGTCCAATAATGGATGCAGTTTGCGCATGTAGGCTGGCATCTTTTGGTTCTTTAACTCGGAAGTTACTTAGCGCGAAGGCTTCGATGAACTGATTCCTTGCATGGTTCTAATGACGTCTGGAAATGACAGCCTTTGTACATGCTTGATAACTTCCCTTTCTGCAAACTGAACTTCTTCCACGGACAGGACAGGTCCCCTTTCTAAACAGCACTGAGATCTGAAGTTAGTGGAACCACCACGGTATCTTTCAATGAACCACGTTTTGAATCTCAATAGCCAGGCCACAGCTCTTCTTAATCTGTCCCAAGATGAGTAGCGCTCTATCAACTTGGAAAAAACTTCTTCGCCTTGATGACGAGTCGACGACTGGTTGTAGAGCTGAGTTTCACGTTTGATCTCTGGATCGTCATCTGATAGTTCTGGTTGGCGAATTGTAGGATCACAAGGCCAAAACTCTTCCCTCCTCTTCAAAAACTCGGGACCGCTCAGCCACTTGCTACTTGCACTCATTTCGTCCACTGTAAGACCTCAGGAAACTTCATCCGCTGGGTTGTGTTCAGAACTGACATGCCTCCACTGATGGGGTGCTGAATTCTCATGTATAACTGACAGCCGGTTTGCAACAAATGTATGGAAACGCTTTGACTGATTTCTGATGTACTGCAACACACAGGTGGAGTCTGACCAAAATGTCGATTGGCTAATCGGAATGTCCAGCTCTTCTCTTACGGTCTGGTCTAACTGAACGGCTAACACTGCAGCTGACAGTTCCAATCTTGGCACAGTCATTGGTCTCAGAGAAGCAAGACGAGACTTTCCAATTAGAAATGCGCAATGGATCCTTTCTTCGACATCCACCAATCTGAAATACGAAACTGCTCCATATGCAACTTGTGAAGCGTCTGCGAAGTTGTGCAACTCGGCAGTTTCCAAGTCTCGAAAACAGGCAGGTCTAACGCATCTCTTTACTGTTATCATGCAAAGATTGGCCAACTGACTCTTCCATTTCTCCCACCTTTCACCATCGCCGTCGCTGATTTGATCGTCCCATCCGCGTTTCTCTCTGCAGAGATCTTGTAACAATTTCTTAGCTGGGAGGACGACTGAAGCAACGAACCCAAGTGGATCATAAACAGAACTGGTCAAGGATAGTATACCACGGCGGGTGTTTGGTCTGTCTTTAAAAGCAACCTTGAACATGAACTTGTCACTCTCCATATCCCAATGGAGTCCCAACGTACGTTGCATTGGTAGCTTATCCTTGTCTAGGTCCAGGTCCACCACTGATGGAGCCTTTTCGACTTGCGGGATTGTATCCAGAACTTCGGATCTGTTGCATGACCACTTGGTGAGCCGAAAACCGCCTTTGGAGAGGATTTCTCGGAGCTGGTCCACAACTTCGACAGCATTTTCAACTGATTTAACCGATTTAAGACAGTCATTGACATAAAAGTTCCTTTTGACAGTCCTGACTACATCCTCTGAAAATTCATCTTTGTTGTCTTCTGCTGTCCTTCTTAGCGCAAAGCTGGAACAACTCGGAGACGATGTCGCGCCAAACAAATGGACCTCCATACGATGGTCAATTGGTTGTTGGGTCAAGTCTCCATCCGGCCACCAGAGGAATCTGAATGCATCACGGTCATCTGGTGCTACTCGGATCTGATGGAACATACACTCGATATCAGCAGACAATGCAACCTGTTCTTCACGAAATCTCATCAGCACACCAACGATAGAATTGGTCAAATCTGGACCGGTAAGGAGCTGATCATTCAGAGACGTTCCCTTGTGTTTTGCGGCACAATCAAAAACCACTCGGGTCTTTCCAGGTTTGTTTAGCACCGGGTGATGGGGAAGGTACCACAGCGGCCTGTCTTGTACGTTGATTTCGTTAAGTGGCACTCTTCTTGCATGACCCTTGGAAAGATATTGTTCCATGGTGGCCTTGTAATTTTCAAGGAGCTCGCTATCTTGTAGGAGCCTGTTCTTGAGTGTTTGCAGTCTGCGTTCAGCCATGAAACGGTTGTAAGGCAGGAATGGCGGGTACTGTCTCCAAGGGAGCGCAATTTGATAATGACCATCTTCAAGTTTCACAGATTGTTCCATGGTTGCAAGGGCTTCCTTGTCCTCCACGGACATGCTAACCTTGGATTCAGGGATCACTCCAGAGTTCTCCGCTGCCCAGAACCTTTCAAGCTGGTGCATGAGACAATCATCATCTTCTCTCAAGGCCTCCGCTGAACGAACGAGGTTAACATTCAGATGACAATCTTCGCCGACGCTCCTTTCCATTGGGCCCATGAGTGTCCAGCCAAGAGGTGTACGTATGGCGTATGGCTCTCCTCTGTTACCGCGTCTTTCTTCTAACACCCAGAATGCATCAGGAACGTTGGTGCCTATGATCAATCGGACTTCTTTCTCACTAATACTTGATAGCTTGATGTCCCGCAGGTGAGCCCACTGTCTTGCATCTTGCACTGATGGAATACTGCGGCTAGAAGCATTCAGTTTATCAACTGTCCATAGTCTTGTAACGTCTACTTTGTCAGTTCCATCCAGTGGCTCCACAGTTAGGCTGAATTCATAGCCAATTCTTGGGCTGTATTCTCTCTCTTGGGTCGTCAAGTAAAACGTTTTTTGGCGTCCCTGCACACCGAGCTCCGCGGCCAAGCTCTTGTCACACAAGGAGATGTCTGAGCCACTGTCTAGAAGGGCGTAGGTTTCCACGATCTTGCTTGCGTCACCGTGACATCGTACTTTTACAGGAACTGTTCTCAGGCACACCTTTCCTCCTCCAGCTGAGGTACTGTTGGCCTGTCCACTTTGTAATGGAGTACTGCTGTTAACCTGAATTCCTTGATCGGCCACTCTGTCTCGACCTTCGACCGTCTGTTGTGGAGACGGTGGGTGAAGCAAAGTATGATGTCTTCTCCTGCATCCTTGGATTTCAGATGCACCTTTCGCTAGGCATCCTACACTGATGTGACCATACTTGAAGCAATTAAAGCATAGCTGAGCTTTCCTCATCACTTGTAGACGTTCGTCGAAGTTCTTGTCTTTGAAACTACTGCATTTCGCCAAGGAATGATTTCCGTTGCACGATGGGCACCTCAGGGTTGGAGTGAATTTATTGGAAGACAAACTCTGCCCGACACCAGGCTTAGTCTCTCGTGTATTGAATGTGCTTAAACGTTCTTCAGATGATGCACCACCCTTTGGTTTTCGCCTCTGATTCTCTGATCTGTCACGCGCAACGTCTACCACGCAACCAAACACTGGGTTATTGGCAGCTCTCGCCTTGACTTTGACAAACTCGGCGATATGGCTGATATTCGTTCTCTGACCAGCTTGCTGAATTTGGTCCCCTAGTTCCACAAACTTAGTACGGAGATGGAACGGCAGTCTCTGGACAATTCTTCTTAAGTTGTCGGCGCTGTTAATCTCCTCCAGATATCCAATGGATTCCAAAGTGTGTTCACAGTCTTTCAATCTGTCCGCAAATGCAAGTAGTCCTGCGCGATCCCATGGTTTAAGTGGTGGTCCTTCTGTTAACTTGGTTACGTATTTCGAGGCAATTATGAATTGGTGTCCAAATCGTTCTTCCAGCAGCTCTCTCGCCTTTCGGTATCCCAGGGATGAATCCATGACTAAACAACACTTGATCGTGTCCTTTGCCACTCCAGATGTATACTGAAGGAGATACATGAGTTTTTCACTTTCGCTGGCTTCATTGCTCACGATGCTGTTTTCAAACGATTTGATAAAGTTCCAGTACTCGAGAGGATCACCATCGAACACAGTCAATTCCTTTTTCGGCAATGCAAATCCCTGCTTTATGGTTAATGCCATCTTATCCACAATTCCTCCAGGCAAGGTAGGATTAGTTGCTCCTGGATGCGCAACGGGTACAGTGGGACCTACTGACCAACTCGTAAACTCCTGTGCATTAGGATTCAGCCGCAACTGAGCGTTTTGAGCACCAATTTTCCGTTCGACTCGAGGATCAAAATGTTCCTGCTCAGGGACATTTGCTGCTCTAACATTAACTCGTTCACTAAACGGCTTCACATCTTCAAAAACGTCCCGTAAATTAGCTAAAGCGGCTGGCTCCTCATCCTGAAGCAATTTTAGTTGAAGATCAGTCCTTTGAATTTCATACTGCACATCCACAATCTCCAACTCTAGTTTCGTTTCTTCTTCCTGACGTAATAATGCTTGCTTTTTCTTCAGCTGGTACAATTTTAACTGCGCTAACGCCTGCTTGGCCTTTAGCTGTCTGACAGACAAATGTGAAGATAGCAGAGAACTTGCGGTACTTACAGAATCTTCATTTTCTTGAAGCGCTTCCGCGCCGGTAGGTGCGGTGATTTCTCTCTAGCGTTTTCAATCCATCTTTGGATTCTCGCAATCGTCTCCATTTTCCGATGAAAATGTTCCTTAAAGTAACGAGCTTGACATTCCAATTCCTCCAGATCTCCAGCCGACAAAGTCGCGACGTAGTCATAGTGGGCCCTTTCAAAGCGAGAGAAAGCTTCCTCGATTTCCAATAACTTCTTCGAGACTTCATTGACATTTTTAGAGTCATTCAGTAAAACTTCGGCGGCACGGCACAACGTCGTAACTCTAGACAAATACCCTGAACGCGAATTCTTCAGGCGCATACTGTCGAGGGCATCCTCTGAATGGACTCGGCGTCTTCTTAGACTCTCAATTCCGGACAACATGGCATCCATCAGATCTTTGAATGCATGTATATAACACTCCTGTACGTCTCGAATTCGTCTTTAAATCTAACGATTCACTTAAAACCAAAATAACAAATACAGAAATTAATAAATACGAACTTAAACTTAAATAAACTGAAAATACAACAATACGAAAAACAACAAAAAATAGAAAGGAAAAACGAGATTACTTACAAGATCTGTACGGCACTCCGGAACTGACAACGACTGAATACAACTAAAAAACTACAACGCTTTTAAACGGAATTTTGAACTAAAAGAATGAACTTAACGAGGTTACGTAATAAACAATAGACGATTACATAACACGACGTGAAAAAACTAATTTGCATTTAAAACTGCACAAAAAAGGCACGCAAAAAATTTACCTTTAACAGCAAAGACAAAACAAAATAGAAAAGGCGACCAAAAACGGAAAAATTTAACTCTCGTGGCTACAAAACCTAAAAGTGAAACTAAGAAAATACCCTTCTTTTTTTTTTTTTTGCCGTTAAATTAATTAAACCTTAGTCAAAAGGCCACGTTTGTCCGCTTTATATCTGATGCAGAACTCGGAATGCTACCATTCGATTGTAATAAACTTTTGCCGGACGTTACGCGCGCAATGGCGTAATTGTAACTTATGTACAGAAGAGGGGAAAAAGAATTGAGTATTATAAATTTGCAAACAGAGGTAAAAAATGATACCAGGTGTGCAACATTGAGCGAATGCACACTTTTGAAAGTTTTAAGCGTTATTTGATGACAATTAATGACACCTAAATAAAGTAATTAACCTTAAAGATATGTGTCAACGGCACTTAAATATTCCGTAACGCTTACACAACATATATTTTATCTAAAAGCATGCCCGCTGAATACCCCGACACTCCGCTCGGGAGTTTATTTTTCCCATTCACACAGATCTTTAAAGTCAATTGCTTTATTTAGAGTAGTATAGGACGCTTATATGACCGGTAACCAATTAAGAGCCGAGAAAGACAATAGGCTATTGTTTGGAGAACAATGGACGCTATTGTTTTCCAAATCCAAGATGGCGCTATTTATTTTCAGCCAATCAGGAGCCGAATTAAGAACAATGGATGCTATTGTAATAGTAGTAGTAATAGTAATAGTAGTAGTAATAGTAATAGTAATAGTAATAGCTAGTAGTGATGGACGCTCATATGAGCGGTAACCAATCAGGAGTCGAATTAAGAACAATAGATGCTATTGTTTTCCAAATCCAAGATGGCCGCCACAAATTTCAGCCAATCCGGAGCCGAATTAAGAATTCAAGATGGCGGCGCCCACGAAAGTCGGCCATGTTGGAAAACAGCCCACCAGCCTCGACGGAGGACTGGGATCGGTCTCACGGATTTCCATGACGACACAAATCACGCCAGAGTCACCCAAAAAAATGTCATGCAACTTCAAAATCGATACTTACAGTGTCCTGTGGTCCTAAACGACAGAGGTCTGTCCGGCAAGTGGCCATGATGAAGACTGAGAGACTTGGGTCCGAGGTCTGCCTATAGGGAGGCTATTCCAAAGCATCATGGGACGATGACCTCATTGGGAACCAATCAGAATGAATTAAAATACTCACAGTAGTTGGCTTCCCCAGTCCCCCTCTCTTAAGGAGAGCACTAAACCAAACATTACACAATGTCAATTGTCACGAACTTTAATAACAAATCTTTTGCGCTAACATTAAAAGATATGACGTCATTGCCATGTTCATCGAGTAAAAAGACCGGTTTCTATCGTCATCGCACAATGTTTCAAATGAACTTTAATGTCCAAAACGTTTGCGCTAAAATTACAGAAAGCCTGTCATTGTGTCTCAAATCAGATAACACTATGAAAGAAATGCAACAGAAATAATTTGATCTAGCGTAAATGCAATCTTTGACGAGTAGCGAATAATAAGCGAAGACAAAAATTTATAGGCTAAAAGGTGAGAAGAAAAAAATACCATTGAAATGCTTCAAGTGAAAATGAATTGCTAATGGCAGTTTGCAATAAAATCTAAACTCCTTGATCTCGACTGTTCCCTTGAGAAAAGCATCATTCAAAGGAATCTTGAACAAACAAAAGGCATTTTGGGCTACCATTGAAGAATTAACATAATTAGTCAGAGATGAAACATGGAATAAATTAAAACCGAAAAGCACATGTTTAGAAGCTGAAATCATGATAGACTGTATCTTAACCCTTGAGAATAAAATCAAAGGAATTTCAAACAAACGTTTCGCGCTTAAAGTAAAGATTTAACTTCATTTACAAACACTGCAAATCGCTCCTAATTCAACAATTATAGTTGTCTAAGCGGGTTTCCAATAGCGCCAAAATAAATCACTTACATCAAATATAGTCCTTTCCTTCAAAGCGTCACACAACTAGCAATCGTTCAACTCCATAGCCACGAAGACAGGAAAGAATGTCACGCTTAGAAAAGAAGACGTGTGCTGAACGTTGTCACAAGTAAAATGAATTCTATCAAGACCGATTGACTTATAAACGGGTATTCACAAAACAATAAACAATGTCGCGTGGTTAACAACCAACGAGAGGATGGGGCATGGGGGGTACGCGATATCACGTGGTCAAGAATCAATGAGAAGACGGGGGGATAAGGGGTTATACCGCACAGTAATGTCATTAAATTGTTATAAGCAAAACAGAGTCTGAGTCTTTACAACGTTTATTGAATAGTAACTCAAAAGAAAGAATTGATTATAATTTTAACTCTTAAAGTCTTGACCGGTTACAAAGTGTTGTGAACTAAACTCGTTTCCAGTTTCCCAGACTCTTGGTCCCTGGCCCCAAAACGCACGATATTCTGCCCTAGTTTTCCGTCACCACCGCCACCACCACCACATCCACAACCACCACCACGACCACATTTACCACCACCACCACCACATTCACCACCACCACCACCTACACCACCACAGCATTTACTACCACCACCACATTTACCACCACCACCTCCACCACCACCACCTACACCACCACCACATTTACCACCACCACATTCACCATCACCGCCACCACATTCACCACTACCACCGCCATATCCACCACAGCCACATCCACTACCTACACCACCACCACCACCACATCCACCACATTCACCACCACCGCCACATCCACCACCTACACCACCACCACCACCATCACCGCCATCGCCCCCACCGCCGCCACCTCCTCCTCTTCTACCTCCTCAACTCCTCCTCCTCCTCTCCCACCTTTTCATCCTCCTCCTCCTCAAGTCCTTTGTTTTCCCTTTCTTCCAGGATCGTAACGATCAACTAAATTATTAATAATTATTTGCCAAGAATAAGGAACGGATCAGGCAAAGACTTCATGACCAAAAGCAAAGAAAACTAGGGCAGAATATCGTGCGTTTTGGGGCCAGGGACCAAGAGTCTGGGAAACTGGAAACGAGTTTAGTTCACAACACTTTGTAACCGGTCAAGACTTTAAGAGTTAAAATTATAATCAATTCTTTCTTTTGAGTTACTATTCAATAAACGTTGTAAAGACTCAGACTCTGTTTTGCTTATAACAATTTAATGACATTACTGTGCGGTATAACCCCTTATCCCCCCGTCTTCTCATTGATTCTTGACCACGTGATATCGCGTACCCCCCATGCCCCATCCTCTCGTTGGTTGTTAACCACGCGACATTGTTTATTGTTTTGTGAATACCCGTTTATAAGTCAATCGGTCTTGATAGAATTCATTTTACTTGTGACAACGTTCAGCACACGTCTTCTTTTCTAAGCGTGACATTCTTTCCTGTCTTCGTGGCTATGGAGTTGAACGATTGCTAGTTGTGTGACGCTTTGAAGGAAAGGACTATATTTGATGTAAGTGATTTATTTTGGCGCTATTGGAAACCCGCTTAGACAACTATAATTGTTGAATTAGGAGCGATTTGCAGTGTTTGTAAATGAAGTTAAATCTTTACTTTAAGCGCGAAACGTTTGTTTGAAATTCCTTTGATTTTATTCTCAAGGGTTAAGATACAGTCTATCATGATTTCAGCTTCTAAACATGTGCTTTTCGGTTTTAATTTATTCCATGTTTCATCTCTGACTAATTATGTTAATTCTTCAATGGTAGCCCAAAATGCCTTTTGTTTGTTCAAGATTCCTTTGAATGATGCTTTTCTCAAGGGAACAGTCGAGATCAAGGAGTTTAGATTTTATTGCAAACTGCCATTAGCAATTCATTTTCACTTGAAGCATTTCAATGGTATTTTTTTCTTCTCACCTTTTAGCCTATAAATTTTTGTCTTCGCTTATTATTCGCTACTCGTCAAAGATTGCATTTACGCTAGATCAAATTATTTCTGTTGCATTTCTTTCATAGTGTTATCTGATTTGAGACACAATGACAGGCTTTCTGTAATTTTAGCGCAAACGTTTTGGACATTAAAGTTCATTTGAAACATTGTGCGATGACGATAGAAACCGGTCTTTTTACTCGATGAACATGGCAATGACGTCATATCTTTTAATGTTAGCGCAAAAGATTTGTTATTAAAGTTCGTGACAATTGACATTGTGTAATGTTTGGTTTAGTGCTCTCCTTAAGAGAGGGGGACTGGGGAAGCCAACTACTGTGAGTATTTTAATTCATTCTGATTGGTTCCCAATGAGGTCATCGTCCCATGATGCTTTGGAATAGCCTCCCTATAGGCAGACCTCGGACCCAAGTCTCTCAGTCTTCATCATGGCCACTTGCCGGACAGACCTCTGTCGTTTAGGACCACAGGACACTGTAAGTATCGATTTTGAAGTTGCATGACATTTTTTGGGTGACTCTGGCGTGATTTGTGTCGTCATGGAAATCCGTGAGACCGATCCCAGTCCTCCGTCGAGGCTGGTGGGCTGTTTTCCAACATGGCCGACTTTCGTGGGCGCCGCCATCTTGAATTCTTAATTCGGCTCCGGATTGGCTGAAATTTGTGGCGGCCATCTTGGATTTGGAAAACAATAGCATCTATTGTTCTTAATTCGACTCCTGATTGGTTACCGCTCATATGAGCGTCCATTACTACTAGCTATTACTATTACTATTACTATTACTACTACTATTACTATTACTACTACTATTACAATAGCATCCATTGTTCTTAATTCGGCTCCTGATTGGCTGAAAATAAATAGCGCCATCTTGGATTTGGAAAACAATAGCGTCCATTGTTCTCCAAACAATAGCCTATTGTCTTTCTCGGCTCTTGATTGGTTACCGGTCATATAAGCGTCCTATACTACTATTTAGGTGTCATCAGTTGTCATCGAATAACGCCATTGGGCGCGGATCGTCCGGCAAATATTCATTACAATCGAATGGTAGCATTCCGAGTTAAGGCGGACAAACGTGGCCTTTTTCCGAGGCATACTGAAGTACGTTGTTCCATCACTGTGGCAGCTGACTAAGGTTTAATTAATTTAACGGCAAAGAAAGAAAGAAGAGTATTTTCTTAGTTTCACTTTTAGGTTTACTGACATGGAATCGATATAATGTTACGCCGTGTTCAAAACAACTGGTAAGAGGCTCAAGAATTTACAAAAGGAATTAAGACTCGTTTCAAAACAAAAATCTTGTTTAAGACAAATAATCTGGGGCTAGTCTATAATGCAATCAACTATTAAAATGGTTGTCAATGAGGGCAAAAGAAGAATGGCTGTGAGAGGATTTGGAATAACTGACACCGAGGCAGTTCGCATGGAAATATTGGGCGCACCCGTCGCAGCCCACCCAGTCATCTCCGTCATCATCTCGGCAAATCTTGCATAAATTAAATTCGCATTCTTCCTGCAAGTAAGATTCCTTACAATGGCGATCTGACAGAACAAAGCAGCTTGGATTCGATGACATCTATTCTTCGAAAAATTCCTTAAGATCACCCTCGAAAAAAAAACAAAGACAGCCATTTTCCTTTCTATAATCATGCAATTGCAGACGGAGATATCCCTCGTCTACTTTGTCCGTCATATTTACATTTTACGCGGGAAAAGTATGTCTTATTACGTACGTGCATGAGAAATGTCCTTTAATTTTACGGGATCACTTACACAACGTAGTTTTAAATAAAAGTGTGTCCGCTGAATACCCCCGCACTCTGCCCGGGCGTTAATTTTTCCCGATCGAGCGTGAGCGTCCATCTTGTTGACAGGTCTTCTTGTCCGTAAATCATGCCAAAAGTTGGGATAAAACAGTCTGTTTTAAGGAATAGTGCGTCAAAGAGAGAGAGAGAGAGGTTTTAGGGGAACCCAAAAACAGGAGGTAGCGCAGAAGAGAAGGAAAGAAACGCGAGCTGTAGAAGTCACCTTTGTTGGTGAAGACGATGTTGTCAGCGAGCAAATTCCGCCCCCGCAGAATCTGCTTCCAAACGGAAAATACAGCCAAACGACGATGGAAGCTCCTCGAATAAAAGTATTAAAGATGATCTGGCGCCTGCCGAAGGATATAGACTTGTCTCAATGGACAGTCCTCTTAAATTTGTGAAGAGAATTCACGCACGTATGAGTAGTCCGAAAGGGAAGAAATTCTGTAAAAAAATCAGGTGATGATCAAATTGCCAAAACAGCCTCTCAATGTAACAAGAAACATTTGCTTGCCTCGAATAAAGGTTTTTTACCCGGATTTATATCGTTTTCTTTGTATGGCAAATTGTTAAAAGTGTGCCCTAAAATGGCCACTGAAAGCCCCCTCAGAGGGGCAAAACCAAGATGGTGGCCCCAGCGCTAAAATACGAATCAAATTGAACTGAAAGTTATATTTTTGTGAATCACTTATCTAGACCATTCATCTGAGAAAGTTTGAGGAATTTTTACAGAGGGCGCCTCTTAATTTGGGCGGAAATTAAAAACTACCCGATGAATTTTTTTTAGACCTGGCCCTCAATGAGATTAATCCATATTCAACTTAACACCGGAGTTTCAGATAAATTGAACCGTTTTAAGGCTGCTAACTTTCAGCGTCAACTCAGCAAAATATTGCGCTGATTTTCACTCATGTTGTTTGTTGTCTTCATTAAAATTTTCTTTTGTCTCAAATCACCATGCTTTTGTACATTTCTGTATGTCATGAATTCACAAAACGCGCGATTGCTTTCCGGCGACTTTCCCGAGGCGTGCTAAGATTTGTCGAGCTAGCACTACAATAACAACAAAATATATGTCACACTTTCACTCATTTCGCGTTAACGCAGACACGCCGATGGTAAGCGGTGAGCGCAAGTTCAAAATCACTATGCTGCAAGTCTTGTTTATGTTTAAGACGTATTGCTGGTTTTCAGAGTCACGCAATTCAAAATAGGTCAAAATAAAAATCAAAACCGGTCAATAGATAAAGTCTAGAATCTTGGAAATGAAAGAAGGTAAATATGCAAAGACTCTCGCCAAAATTCTGGTCACAGCAATTTTTCTTATGCGAGATATGCGGAGAAATTTTTTCCCCAAATTTATAGAGATTTGTATGGAGACGCCATGCTGGTGCCCATCCGTGTGGGCACCAACATGGCGGCCGGAAACCAACAGAAACATCTGTCACTGAGTTTTGCTACAAAAGCGTGAATTTATCCCTCAAGGAACTCTAAAACATTAAAATAATACTTTTTCTAAGATATAAACTGTTCAGAGAGCCAAGTTCACCGAAATAAGTCACTTTTTTTAACCATCATGACAGCTCTCTAGGCCGTCATGTAAATGCCGCGTCACGCAAAAGCTTAGAAATTCAAGCGTAGTTTATCACAAAACCAAGAACCCATTCAGAGCGAAAAGTTGTATGAATATTAGTTTTCAGCTGCTCTTATACATCATTAAAGTAAAATCCCAGGAGGATCAATAGTTTTGTAGTTCGAATTTTAGTGACGTCATGTGAAAACCAGCTATATTTTATTGTTATTGTAGTGCTAGCTCGGGATGTTTCACCATGCTTCGGAAAATCACCGGGAAGCAATCGCGCGTTAAATGAATTCAAGACTTCTTAATCATTTTTGGCACAAACCAGGTAATAAAAATATAGATGCAGTTACATTTCATTTTACGGACGATGAAGACAGTTTAGTTTATTTGAATGGAACTGACATAAACGTCACTATTAGCATGGAATAAATTTTTTTTTTTACAGTCAGCTGGGTTAAAAAGAAATACCGATCTTAAAGACTAATGCAAAAAAATCCATTTGAGAAAGGTTTTTTTTCGTAATGATAAATATTTGAACAAAAACTATTGAAAATTTGTATAAACGTTGCTCTATAAAATTAGTTACTAACAAGAACCAAACTTTAAAGAGACTGCAAAACCTACTATCAAATCTTCAAACATGTTTAATGATATGGTTGTTATAAACAAAGTGAAAGAATCATTGAAACTTATTAGATGACTTGTGTTTGTAGCCGATATAACGCGCGCTCTGATTGGCTCATACTAGGGCATTATTCTCCCGTAATGCCCACGGGCCGATTACGGGCCTGCAAAAACCAAGCAAAAAGCCATATAATAAACTAATTATTAACCTGGAACGTTCGGTCTTTACGGTCTCGACTTGAGATTTTCCCGCAAAGACCTCACTCACGGTTAATAAGTAGGTAATATTGAAACTCATGATGTTTATGAAGTTTCGCAATTAACGATAAGAAACTACGAGATAACCCAGATTATGACAGAAATTCTAAATTCTACTTCGGAGGAAACGAAAAAAACAGTAAATGTCATTTGAAAGATCAATGCACTGGAATTCTAATTGTGGAATTTTCGGATTGAGGTCTAACGTGCACTCTTATGTGATAGAAAAGCAAAGATAGATAGAAAAAGTGCTATCCAAAATTAAATTCGCAGAAAGGTCTCTAGTGCTTAAGCAAGAAAATAAAACTAGCAAAGACATTTTGCCTTTTGTTACAAAATACGAGCCTTCAGTGCCACTGTCTGCAGTGTTTCATATCTTCTCAATCGAAACTAAAACTAAGGAGAAAACGCAGAAATAAAATCGTCAAAATCTATGCTAATTAAGATCAGATGTCCAAACACTGTCACGGTAGTGATTTCCTTTGTTTAACCTTGATGAATTATTAATGAGTTTGAGAATTATATTTCATTCTTCTACTTGAACAAAATGAAAATAATTCTGCAGTGTGGTTGTTCTCCATATACACAGAGACCACTCACTAGGAACTAACTCTTCTGTAGACTAGGTAGGTTGAGTGAAAAACTATACTTCTTTACTGATTCAGTTTTTATTAGTAGTAGTAGTAGTAGTAGTAGTAGTAGTAGTAGTAGTAGTAGTAGTAGTAGTAGTAGTAGTAGTAGTAGTAGTAGTAGTAGTAGTAGTAGTAGTAGTATCTGACTTAACTTAACTTATCTTCTCCTTAAAATCGAATATTGTTAGCCGCTTAGCCCTTTTAACCTTCCATTTTGCCCAGTGCTCGGATGTTTACTTCTCGACTGGCAATTTTGGTTTAATATTCCAAGTCAATTAAACATTGAAAAATCAAAGGAAGATTTGGTAGCGGACTATTTTTTTTTTTTTTTTTTGTATACAAGCTTATTTTTATTTGACGCGCTATGCTATTACCAGATTTTTCTCTTTGACATTCTTCTAGAAAGCACGAGGTTTGTATACGAAACAGAAGTAAAATAACTTGATGAGTGTCTTTTCCCGTTGATAATTAAAAAACAAAAATGACATCTTTGCTTTGAACATTTTGGGCAACCGTTGCAAGTCAATGGATTGAAAATAAAAATTTACCAAAAAATTTATAATCCGGGGAATGGATAATCTTCAGATTAATTTTTGGGAATAATCTTAATTGAAACTAAAGAATTGGGTCATGCTTAGCGTGTGTATATCGAGTTATGGATACACGTAGGGACTTTGGAGGGCACGAGAAGCGTAAGAGAACAAATTTAGTTTCTTGAGCGCTCTGTATCCATAAATCGATATAGCACAGCTGAGAGCATGAATTAATTATTTTACAACATAGCGATAGTTACTTGGGCTCTAAAACATACTTTTTTGTGAATGAATACAAAGTTTTTATGATGCACGGTGAAGGAAAACAAAGAACCACATTGCATGGTTAAAAACACGCCACAATCAGTTGAGCAACAGTTGAACGAAAACGCTCCATCTGTTTTAATTTCTAAAATTGTCAATAATAAATTCGCTTTCTTGAATTAATGAAATGTAGGCAAACAAAGTCAAAATGCTCAATGGATATGTAGACAAACAAAGTCAGTATGCTTCAGTTTTAGTAAGCATCTTAGCTTCGTAATAGTCAAAGGCCAGTACGGTAAGGTTTAGATCTTTCAGAATGTTGTTCACATTGCCGAAATCTCAACAAAACAAACTCGCAGCGAAACTCTGCAGCCAAAATGAAACTGCAAACGTCATGGATTTACGCTTGACCTTGAAAAATAAAGACTTTTACCATGATTACTCAATAGAAATTAGGTAGAACCGGCGTATGCGCTGTGTTTTAAAATATAATTACCGTCAAATATATGAATATGGTTATAAGGCAAACTGTGGGGTGGTCTCATTTCAATTTGTAGGAAAAACTGGCTCGCATCTAATTATCTTTTGTTAATAATTGTCAATAAGAATTACATATAACTTTGACTTCTAATATATGAATTCAGTGATACTTCAATCAGCCAAGTGGTCTTCAATTTAATTTGTCAGAGCAGATAATTTACTACCGCAGAAAAATCTCAACTGTCACGATATTTGATGCTAACTCTTTTAATAATAACAAAATATAAAGTTGTTTTCAAATATATGAATTATGTTATACTGTAAAAAGGGAATATATGGCGAGTGATCAATCGAAATCAATTTAAATTTAAGGTTATTTATTCTTTTCGTTACGGCAGTAGCTCACTTTTCCCAAATAGACATTCCTTGTTCTGCTCGTGTCGCAGCTCACGTTGCATTACAGCTTTCTTGAGCCCCTTTACTTTTCTGTTTTACTGTTTTTAGAAACCATTGTAAATTTATGCCTTCTAATTTTGATTATTCTGATTATAATGTAACAAGCACGGAATCATCATATGGAAAGTGGCGCTATGTATAGTTTGATTATTATTATTATTATTATTATTATTGTTATTATTATTATTATTATTATTATTATTATTATTACCAGAGGGGTTCACTTCATGATGGGTATTTCTTCCTCAAGGGCGGGGTTCAGACCATAAACCTGTTCTTCTCACCACTTGACGGCTAGAACTTTCCGGAGAATGTGCGCAGTTTCCAACGGTGCCGGATTTTGAATTTCGTAGAGATTTACGTTTCCTGATACATATATAGTCATTGATGAACTTCTGTGAACCTTTACCAATTTCCCTTAAAGCGCCTAGGAGCACTAGGATTGTTGTGCTTTTATCTGCCTTTCTCTTTTGATTTCTATTTCAAGATTTTTACACTTGGATAATTTCTGGAAATGCTAGGTGAAAGGGTTTGGGTTATTATTATTATTATTATTATTATTATTATTTGTAATTCGTTTGTAAGTTAGTATTTCTCTGACATATATATTGTCCTAAGAATTTTTACAGTTTTATTTTTTTATAAACCACTAATAAACATTATTATTGTTAAAATTACTATTATTATTATTATTATTATTATTGAAAATTCACACAGCTATTGACGGTACCTCCAGCACATTACGATCACCATTACTCCCTAAATTGTACGACACGAGTTCCAATCACTAATTAGTCGTATTTAGAACAAACTTCGGAATTAAAAATGTCTTTTGATATATTCTTTTGAGCGAAAAAGTCTAAGTTTTGAAAACTCTAGGAAACATTGCGAAAGAAGCTATTAAAGCGCGCGTAATTGACATGCGAATCACGTGGGTATCCAATTGCAGGTATCCAATTACAAAAATCTTTAATTGGATACCTACACACACGTGATCGCGCGGCAATTACGTGAAAAAAAGGCGCGCGGAGAACCAATCACGATCGAGTATTTTGTTATAGATACCCGTATTATTAAAATCGTCATTATTATTACTATTATCATTGCAGCTGCTCCACCGAATTAAGGATGCAAAGCTGGCTTTATACAGTTCCCGCTTTATTTGCAGTATTAGTGTGGAAACCGAATGGTATATATTTCTTTCCTTCTTTCTTTTTGCAATCAAAATATTTTGCAGTTGATTGGCCAGTTATGCAGTTTTGGTATCTACACACTCAGTGAGATAAAATGGTTCTTAGTGTTTTTCTCTCAAGGCATCTTTGTTGGTTCGTTATCACTGTCTAATGTATGAGCATTATTGCATACTTGAGTTGAGCATTTATATAACCTGATCAAAACTGTAAGAGTTCACTGAATGCTACTACCTTTAAGGGCTTTTTTCTTTACAAAAATCTGTTCTTCATCTTACATGCCCTTGTTTATAATTATCTAACATTGAAGCATCTACTCTTATAGATGTCTTTTCTATGACATGTGACTTTGACGTACAAGGCTCTGGCGAGTTCATCAGTTCCGAATCATCTGAGCACTGTACGACTGCCAGCTGGGTCATCACAGCACCTCTGTACCACAACATCAGATTAAAATTTGCGACGTTTCAGTTATCTGATTCAGAATCTTTTGGACAGAATCGGATCCACATCTATGATGGACTCTACAAAAACAACACCTTATTAGGGGTTTTTACCGGAGTAAGGCGACCTTTCATCATACAGTCAAGTGGCCGTTTTATGTTGGTGAGGCTAATAAAACAATACCGGGATTCCCTTAGTAACTTTAAGGGTGTTTACACGTTTGACACAGCTAAAGGTAAGTTCTTGGTAATTTGATAGCTATTTAAAGTAAATTAAAATCAGTATGAAGAGGGTTGCTCGAAAGTTTTTTTTTTCTTTTTAATAGCATCAAGTGAAACCTTCATTATACAGGGAACCACTACAATTTATTTATTCTCTTTTTAATTGCGTAAAATATGGAAACATTGTATTAGATAATCAGGTCCTATTCTTTGGAAAAAGGTAACATTGAACTATGCAGCAAACTCAACATAGAGTCTTTTAAAAAAGCTGCAGGTGAAATTAATGTTGTGGACATATTAGATGGACATATTAGATTGAAATGGCTATGAAACTGTGCAAAGAGTTTTGAAATAAAGTGAATTGTCGAATTTTTCACAACCCCTTAATGTCCGAATCATCTTTTAAAAGTTTCAAGTCAAAGGGGATTTATTTGTTTGCGGTCAAATTTGGACCGTAGCTAGTTAAACATACAAACAACAAAACATGTGTCTCCCAATTTTATATTTCCAAATGTTTTTTTCTCCCAGAAAAACTTTTGTACGATCACTCCATATTTGTTTAATTCTATTTCAAAAATGTGCTACAACTTTTCATTGAAATTGAATATTGCAAAACGCACACAGGCTTTTTTTGTGCGTTTTGCGTCCGGAAACTGAGGAACAAATTAAATTGCGAAAAACGAAATTCGCTTTGACTTGCAGCTTTCTAAAGGTGATTCGTATTCGCGCATTTAGAGGTCGTGAAAAATTTGACCATTTATTTTATTTCAAAATCCAGTTATAGTTTGATAACAAGCCCTATAAGCTTTAATTTGATATAGGCTTTAGGTATCTTATGTCTAGACCAGACGCGCTACATCGCTTGGACGTGAGACACCAAGTATACGGTAACCTTAAGTGCGAGCTAAGCGTCAAGAAATAAATAAAAGCTACTATTATTATGACGCAGTGTTATTTTTTTACATCACGAATGTCTTAAATAGTCTAATAAACCTGAGTTTGCTCTCTTTACACATTACTGTTTGCATATGCAGATAAACCGAAAATATTGATCGCAGACCCAGTTGTGCGAGCAGCGCCAGGTCACTTAGTTTGGTGTTTTGCGGAAGGATCCCCACCTATCAACATATCCATCTTTAAGAACTCCACGTCCTTGGCTAATGGGACTGGCTTAGTAATGACTGCATTAAATGAAACTGGAATCTACTCGTGTGTGGCAAGTAATGAAGCTGGTACCGACTCCAGAGACCTATCAGTTACTATTGTGGGTAAGATGTAGTTTGCTGTAGTAGCTGCAATGATAACCCCTGGTTTTGTTATGAAACTCTTTTCCCCTTCATCAAATAAATAATATAATAGTGATTAATTCCTTCATTTACATTTAGATTGCAGAAATCTGTGTTCTAGCCATGGTAAAACAATGGACAATCAAGTTGAAAATGAATTTCGGTGTGATGGGTCAGATTCATCAGTTGATATCTTAAACTGTCTTCCATCGACGGCTACAACTCTGTAAGTACATTGTACACCAACCGTGATTTTCACGACCCATTTGGATTTTCTTTCTCAAAAGGCTCGTCTACTTTTCTTATAATTTTCTTTTAATTTTTTGAGGACAGATAAAAGTTATAGATTTCTTATAATTACTGGTAAATACACTCTGGATGTCAGGGCATCAAGAGACGGATAAAACATATTAAAAAGTGTTAGCCTCAAGAACATTTTGTTCAAACTCTGAGGTAAACGAGTTCTGAACAAAGAAACACTCTCTTAAATAAGCCTTAAATTTCAGGCAACTTTAATTGGATGAAATGATCTAAATCATATTTTATTAGTCATTATTATATGGCTTTGGCTTGTAGTCGATATAACGCGCGTTCTGATTGGCTAAGAACGAGATCTGAGCGGTCATTATGCAGCCGTAATGCCCACGGGCCGATTACGGGTTATGCAAATTAGGAAGAGCCCAGCTCTGAAAATTCAAGCGCATTGAAACGATGAAAGCCGATTAAAAACAGCAAGAGCAAGTAAATTTAATCCGAGTAGCTAAAAGTTTAGAGAATTTTCGGTAACAAAATTTATATAGAAGTCGTTTTTCACTGGTGAAAAACAATCAAAGCTTACCAAGTCTGGTAAAGCAAAAATCACCAAGTGAAAAACCATCGGCAGATCTGTCATGCATCCTGAGCAGAACACCACGAAGAAACTTATAAGTTATCATCTTAGTCACAACAATTACTGAAATCATGAACTCCACAACAGATCTCATCAAATAGATTCCCTCGCTTGAACACAAGCAAGTGTAAATCAGCTTCCACGATCATCAAATGTAAACAATCGGGCGGTTTCTGTCGGTAGCAGTGTTTCTGATAACTGCAGGTAGTTTTAGACGTTCACAAGGCTTGAAAAGTTCATCCATAAATCCCAGAATGAAGAAGGCGAAGATATGTTGTCCAAAGCGAATGCGGAGATCGAGTTATTCTAAGCAGTACATTCTGAAGCATTAGTATTTTCTTTCACCGAAAGACCGTTGGTTTGGACTATTTTGAAGCACTTTGTCTTTTCTATATGCGTTGACGTTTCGCCAGAAAAGGCGGAAAAACTCCCCCATCAAGTTGTGCACTGACACTAAAATACCTTTTTGAGGCTGTGACAACCACTTTTCCCGTAAAGAAATGTGTGTTTTTCACGGAATACGTTAAGTTCACTGACTGTGTAGTTTTGCCCTGGGTTTGAGACGATGAATGAATCGGTAAACGCGCGCATCGCCGGATGTAAATTGACGACTTCCGCTCGAATAATTTTTTTCTTTTCTTTAATTAATGAGCCATATAATAAACAACTTAATAACCTCGACCGTTCGGTCGTTACGGGAAAATCTCAAACCTCGGCCTACCGTATTGACCTCGCTATCGCTCGGTCAATACGGCAAGGCCTCAGTTTGAGATTTTCCCGTAACGACCTGACTCTCGGTTATTAAGTAGTTAATAATAATTTTACTACCTATGATAATAATTATCATTCGATGCATTGTTTCCTACTTTTCATTTGTCCGAAGCCCACCGCGTGACCTGCAAATAACTGCCTACAAATAATGGTCTGCTCATGCGTAGTATCGTCTAAATGTGTTTTGCCGCCAATAACATTCTGCTCATGAAGGAAATACCCTAAGAGACCCAGTTGATACACATCCTTAAACTATTTCAAGTGTCATTGATGTTCATATAGCAATATTGTGTATGTCTCACTGAATTAGCACTATAAAGGGGATGAAGATGAGATATTTGCCTAAGGAAGCCTTCCGTCACATGACTGCGCTTAAATACCTGTAAGTGGCAAACAGCAAGGCTGCTTTTTGTCAAAGTCTGTCAACAGGCTGCTGTCTAGGGGTCTTTGGGCGAAATGACAAAAACAGCGGAGAAATGGGCGTCTCGAGTAAAGTTTAAAAAAGAAAAACATTTTATTGAGGAGCCTGTTGAAATGTGATTTTTGACATGAAGTGGCATTTAAATCTTAGCTATTAATGCTTTTCTGCCTATTATCGAAGATACAGAAACTTAATTTTTACCTAAAGTTTAAACAAAACCAAGGTAATTTTTTGGGTTTGTACTGTACCAATGTTTTTATTTGTTGCTGGTCCTTAGAAAGTTTGAACGTACAGAAAAAGAAAAAAAGGTGCTTTTCGCCTAGTTTTCTACGTACCCAATTTGCCTTACTTTTATTTCTATCTTTATTTTTCTTCTTTTTTTTACCTTGCTCTTCTATCTTTTTCTTTTTCCTTGACTACTAGACTAATTATCAGGTTACCAGGGTAGATTTTTCCTGCCCAGCCCTCTTCCACCAGTATTAGGAGTAATGCAAAAAAAGCAATCTTTTCTTTCTGCTACATGTACCCTTAGAGTAAACAATTTTCTTTGTTGTGTCTAGTGATATCAGAGATAATGAAATAGAAGTGCTACCAGAAGTACTATTTTCAGACTTATTCAGCCTGCAAGAACTGTAAGTTTGCAACTCATTAACATACGATTACCTTTTAAGACGCTTTTAGATATAGATTAAAGTTATTACACTTTACAAATTCGCATCCTTTGTTCACTTGCTTAGATGTATTATTTAGCTAGATTTACTTATTACCAACCAGAGTAGAGTAATAATCTAAACCAGTCTACGCAACGGACACTCAGTTCTCTACATTATACATTTGCTGTTCTTTAATGGTTTCAGTTTTTGATTAACGTTGCCTCCATGATTTCTAAGCCTCTTTTTGTGCCGTCCCCTTAGAGAGCCTTTTAGGTTGCGCGGTTTTGTTGCCCCATTTCAGACCATGTGACGATACTCTGATAATGGTCGCGTGTATGCGAATAAAATTTTTAGATGGATAAAAGAACAATTTTTCTAGAGAATATTACGTAGTCTGTAATGGGAAAGTAAACTGCCCAAGCTAAAAGGGTTTATTTATCTACATGCACTTACTGTTGAACTTGAAGGCGACGAATTTCTAGAGAAGGTTCTCGTGATCTCGACGTTGAACAATTAATATGGCTGCTGCAACATGTATTTTTGTTGTTTTCCACCCTTGTTTTTTGCAGATTCTTATCCGAAAATAATATTACGAGTTTAACGGAAAATGTTTTCTCTACTTTGGTGAGCTTGCAATACTTGTAAGTATATCCATTTATGTTTTAAACAAAACGTTGCCAAAAATGTCGAAAAGGGGGTTGGTAGTTTGGGAAGAGGAGGATAAACGAGGGATCACGAGGCGGCTAGGGTTAACATGTATTCAAGCGTCGTTAAACAAGGGTATTTTTAATCCATTTGACAGTATTAATAATATTTTTCTAAATATATAAAATGAAGTTTTTAGGGTTTTTCGAAAAAACATACATCTAAACTAGATCTTTTTTCCTTCTTGGTTTGCGGAGATTTATCTCACAACGCTATTCGTCGTCTTCCTGCAAAGGCATTCGCCGGACCATCTCAATTACTTAGCTTGTACGTTTCTCTTCATTTTCCTCTTATCAAATTTATTATCTGCTATAAATAGTCCCTATTTCCTGCTGTAGGGAACCAGTGTTATTAAGAAACCAACATTTATAGATTGATACTATGTATAAGAGGCAGCAGAATCAATGCTGACGCGTCATTGCTTACATTTGGCTTTACTAGTAAGCTGCTTAAGGCCTTATGCGTCCCGTGGCGCTACGAGAACCGACGAAGTTTACTACTTTGCGTAGAGAAAGCATCATGCTATGTAATATTGACTTGAAGAATTTACAGAACTTATGGAACTTGGTAATTGGTGAAACCTCCAAAAGAATTTTGGTGTAGAATTTTAGGGAGATAATGGCTTTCTAAAAAGCACTAGTAAGCTCATTCATTCTCTGCAATTGCCCCATTTTTAGTGCAGAGTGCACTATTGGGATGGATTAGGGGGCTGCTGTTCCCTAATGCACTAACACAATAAGGTGTAGACTTTAATGTTTGTTTAATTAATTAATTTCAATTAATTAATTGGCCTTGTGGGAAGGAAGGCTGGGTGGGGTAGCTATAGGTGCCCGTGTGTATTACGTAAAACGTGTCATGCATACGTTACTTCCTTTGATAACATGACAAAAATATATATATGGTTTTGCAAATCTCATGCTATCCTCGTGGTGTTATTCTCTCAACAAAAAAAGGAATTTGCTCTAAACGCATGCGCAGATTAGTTAGCGTCAAAGTCGACTATATGTAAGGTGAAAGATACATTTCACACGGGACTACCCACGAACGTTGAGTTCTTTTCCTTTTGGTAGAACATAACATGTAAGGCGCATGCGTTCTAGCATTGCTTGTGTGATAAACTCCGTTATCAAGTTCAGCTGCACGCTTATTTTATTTTTTGTAATGAGTGATACCACACTCCCGTTTTGACCAGGAATAGCAGCTATATTTCAGGTAACGTCAGTTCTCCTTTTTTGTTGCAAAGAACGCTACTCTGACTTCGTTCTGGAATCTTCCATAGCTCGATTTAAGAAATGTCGTCTGTTGTGTGTTTACCAGGGTTCAAATAAAGAATGGAAACATATTGCTTCTTCTTAGCAGCTTGTTTGTTTCCTCTTCTATGAAAGAGAGCCAAAAGCTCATATTCAGCCGAAACTTTCCCGCGTTAGTTATATGTAAAACTAGTAAATTTGTGACAAACGAAACTTGTTATCATTGCGGCAGACTCCGCGGCACTTACTGAAACCGCCAATTGATTTTATCAGTCGATGAGGTGACTCGCTCACTGATGTGCGATATAATTTCGATCAAGTAAAGATCTCTTCCCTCAATACTTATTGAAACGCTCCTCAGTTGTCTCAGTTGTATTACTCAATAGCATTGTGTATTAGTTTGACGTGGTTTTATTGTTAACACCAAAGCTGGCAACAGAATAAGAACGCACTATTCTGTGACTGGACGTGACTATTTGATGATTAGATTAGTTCTTGTTGTTTATCGGTGAAATGAAAATTTGCGTTTTCAATAAAACAAAATCGTTCCTTTTCGACTTGTCAGCAGATATTTAACTTTTATATTCCATTTATCTCCAGCAATGAGTTAAAAAAATAGACATCTTTCTTATATTTTCGTGGAAACAAAGGTATCTTGTGAAGTATATATATGAAGTAATTCATATTTGAACTGCAGTTGTAGATGAAATTGAAGAATGATCATCGCAGTACATTTTCCAATTTAATTAAATTGGAAAATTTACTGCGATGATCATTCTTCACTTTCACAAAGGTATCTTGTTACATACATTGGCGAGGAAAACAAAAGTATCAAATTACAAACGTTGGCGTGAAAAGTAAAATTGTCACATTTGCTACAAAATGAACGAAACTCAACATAAAATACCACGATAAATTTAAAACCGTCTTCACAAGCGATAATTGTAAGTTATCTTTGGGCCTTGAAAGAAAGCACAAACATGAAACACACACACAGCCAAGATTATGACTTATCAAGTTTTTGTCCGCTCATATTTTGCAAAGGAGAAAAGGCTTAGTTGACTACCAAGGGAGAGAACGGCATGGTTGAGGACCTATGTGATTACTGTATCAGAGCCGTAAATTACACTCTGCACTATCTGAGATTGTCTCACAAGTTAGTACTTCAGTTTCCATTTTTTTCGGGGTTTTAATGCTACCTTTTCTTTTGGTACTTTGTTCAGAATCGATGTTCGTATACTCAATATGAAGTTATTGGCCTCTGCTTATTGCAAATATGGCAAACAAAGATTACGCTTAGGAAATAAGTTAGCTGAACACAAAACTAACAAAATGTACTTTTAATGATACTCAGTTACCCAGTCAATATGATTTTCTACTTTTTTAAAGAGGAAAAAAAAAGTGCATTGGAACAAAAAGCGATTACTGACTTTATCAATGGCTGCGGTCACATCTACGACGTAACTAAAGTTTAACTTAAGTAAGTCTCAAGTTACGTGACGTCATACCTAACTGTAGTTAGTGCTTTCGGTCGACTTTGCGGTCACACCACGCAGTTAACTGCAGTTAGTTCTAATTAGCCTATGGATGACGTCAGAATTAAAAGAGGTTGGTGACGGCCCTTATTGTCGATCCGTGAAATGTCAACATGGTTGCGCGACGTCGTCGTCGTACGTACGCGCCCACGAGCAATACCGCTAGCAATTTTCACTATGAGAAAAGCGGTTCACGGGTTTCTATGACTAATATATTGATTTAGGCCAGCCTAAAAGCGTAGCTCCTGGGCCGCGTTGTTCAGAGCCAAATAACCCAGGAGAAGGTAGAATTTTGATTTCAGTTTTGTAGCTTTGCGGCGCGGTTTTCTGTATATTGTTTGGCCTTCCGTTTTGAGTTTTAATAATCACTATATACACAAACAAAGCAGCCAAAAAACATTTGTATAGAAAAAAAAAGTTATAATTCGGTTAACTTTTAATCCTTGGTTAGCGTTAACCGGCTTCCGAACAATCCTGTCCTGTTTTCAACAAGTTAACCTTAGATGAGCCCGCGATTCAATCGAAAACCAACACTTGGTCAGCGGTCAACTTTAAAAAAACACGCGACCTCGATAAGCTGTAAACTTGGGCCCGCGATATGGTCACGTGATACTGGTCAGCGGATACCTTGTTTTGACAGGTGTCAATTGATCATAACATAGATGTCCAATATCAAAGAAGTACACGGTAAACCAAGACTGCATGTCTCTTTCAACCTATTATTTGGAGTATGGCGGCCATGTTGCGCGACTCCGTCGTCGTCGTCGTCGCCGTCGTGCGTACGCGCCCACGAGCAATACCGCTAGCCATGATGACCACGAGAAAATCAACTCATGGGTTTCCTTTTCTCTCCTATATGAGTATGGGGCTCCGCTTGGCGGCCCTTCGGGCCGCCGGAGTTTCGCTATGAAGCTCCGCTTGGCTGCCTCCCGGGCCTCCGGGGCTCCGTTAATAAGACGACCGAGACATGCAGCCTTGGTTTAACACCAACAACTTTGTAAATGGTTTGAACCCAGGAGTATCAGTAGTTTAGATAGCCTGGTCGTCCGGGTGAGAGTAGTTCTTAAAAGAACTGTTGTTGGTGACTGACGTTTCGACAACCCGAGCGGGTGTCATCTTCACAGAGTTAGAAGAGTTAGTTAGAGTTAGAAGTCTGGTTCAACGTTCTCGTTCAACGGACCAGACTCGTAACATCATCGATTGACAAACACTATTCACTTGACTCTGAAGATGACTTCAACTCAGGTTGTCGAAAGTCAGTCACCAACAACAGTTCTTTTAAGAACTACCCTCACCCGGACGATGACACTATGCGAACTAACCACAACTTTATTTGTACTCAGCTAGCTATTAATTAAATGAACAAAAATATGTTAAAACAAAAAGAGTACATGGCTGCCCGAAATAATCTTAATGGACTAATAAGACTTGGCAGCAACCCTTAGCGATTTAAAGCAATTATTTACTTAGGTCAAATAAGAAGAGAAAATCAGAAAAAGACATGCAAGAGCACACAAAGCACAAACGCAAAGACTAATTATATTTATACATACAGATTGGTTTACAGTGTACATTTTTGATTGAACATTCAAGTTATGGTCAGTTGACACATGCCAAAACAAAGTATCCGCTGACCGTTATAACGTGACCATATCGCAGGCTCAAGTTTAGAGCTTATCGAAAACATGTGGGCTTTTTTAACTTGACCACTGTTCAAGTGCTGGTTTTCGATTACCCTGCGGGCTCATGTTCGTTTTACTTGTTATCAACAGGGCTGGGGTGTTCGGAAGCCGGTTAACGCTAACCCAGGATTAAAAGTTAGCTAAAGTATAGATTTTTCTTGTAGACAGTGTTTTTCACTGCTTCTTTTGTGTATGTTGAAATTATTCAAATTCAAAACAGAAGGTAAAACGATATACAGAAAACGTCACAACAAGAGTTACCAACTTAAGTCAAATTTTTTGGATTATTTTCCAGTCTATCAATGCTTTTGTCCTTCTAAGCTTGTTTGCAGTTCTTTTTTCTTTAATTTATATGAACGTAATTATTACCAATAACTAAGTATTTGTCCGAACTATGACAATGACCCTCTCAACTCCAACTCTCCGGTTGTCGAACAAAAAAACAAACAAACACGCATTTGAGAACAAAGATGCCGAAATTGATTTCAACATTACAAACATTGCTTTTTAATTATCGTTATCGATCGTTTATCGGTAAGTTTTGTTTTTCCATTATGTAGAGATCAACACTGAAAACAGCAGTGCACAGTGTTATGAGGGAGATACATGTATCTGGATAGTTGGGACCAATATATGTTTATTCATTAAAGAAAGGAATTGCAAGGACTTTGATCTATTCCTTTTATAAACAGATTATATCAAGATCATTGCTTTCCACTTATTGGCGAGATAAAAATGTGACCTTATTCACTACAGTAAAATCTCACACTTTTTATCCGTCGACTATACAGAAAATCCGTGTAAATTAAGATTGAAATAACATATGATTTAGATAAACGTTTATGCAGCAACAGTCCAGAGATTATCAAGATAAGAGAGTCAATCCTGCATAGAGACCTCATACCCAAGGTAATCTCTCATTTTATATGGTTTAATTTTCAATACACGATTCATGCACATTTTTTGTTTGCGCTCTCAGCCGTCTTTTTGTGTTCGTTTGGCTGTTTATTCCTTTGCCGTTCATTTGGTTTCAGGGAGTTTCATAAGAATACCGCAGTGGCAATGGCAACATAGTTAATATAGGGAACTGATTACGAAGTGTAGCAAACATCAAAGGAGTAAACAAAGATGCCAACATTTATGCTGGAAGTTCCACGGTGGGGTAGCTATAGGTGCCCGTGTGTATTATGTCCTCATAAATTTAAGTTAATGGGACAACCATGAGTGATTGTGTGCTGGTTGCGTGACATGCAAAAAGGTAGAGGGTAGGATTTCACAGTCCAAAGTTTAGTGTAATCACATGCATTAGTAACGCAAACTGTACGCTAAGCCAATCAGAACTGGCTGGTATTTCACGGTCAATCGATTCCCAGGCATCGGGCACAAGTTGTGTGTTCATTCATTCCTTCGCTGCGAGCTAGTAAACTGTATTTGCCTTGTTCTATGACGCGATTTTCACTCCCTCCCCACCCTATGGTTTAAGCATGTCACACACAAACTACACAATGTTTGTGAATTTATGGATAGTTATATATCCTACTTAAGCTGCTCAGCTGGGCCTTAGGGCCCCACGTTACGAGATCACTGACTAGCTTTACTATGTACAGCCAATGTACCTGTATCTAATTTTCAGATACACAGCAATATGTATTGAGATCTCTTTAAACAAAACGCTACAGTTAGGAGCTATTTTTTGTTACGCTTAGTGACTAATGCTATTGGTACTTACGCAGTTTATCTGCATCAAAGACACTGAATGAACTGATTAGCCTTGTCTAATCTCAAGGACTGCATAATTGTAGTAAGGAGTTAGTCTACGGTTTAGATTTGTCTAATTGAAATAGATTTGTCTAATTGAAATACACAAATAAACTTTGGGTTGGGATGAAGTGCTCCCATACAGGCACTCTTGGCCCCATAGACTCAGAATTGATGGGTTGCCATGGTAGCCATGAGTCTAAACTCCCTTAGGACAAGGAACCTCTTTCAGGGTATTGTGACCTGCAGCCCTGGAGGGGAGTAAGGACCTCTTTCAGGGTATTGTGACCTGCAGCCCTGAGGGGGAGTAGGGACCTTTTCAGGGTATTGTGACCTGCAGCCCTGAAAGGGAGTAAGGACCTCTTTCGGGGTATTGTGACTGCAGCCCCGAAGAGGATTAGGAACCTCTCCCAGGGGTTTGTGACCTGCATCCCCGGAGAGGAGGGGGGTTTGACCCCCCCCCCCCCTTTACCAAGCCAGATTAGTGATTCATTTAGTGATGGCATTTACATGTAGTTACACTGGCCTGCTATTTGAGTACTTCATTCCCAACCCCTTACCCCACATATTGTTGTGTTCCTTTTTCTCATGGGTTGGGAGCATTAATGGATATCTCTGAGAGTGATAGACAAACTGAATCTAAATATTGCGTAATTGCTAGGTTCAACATGAAGTTGTTTTCAATCGACGTTGTCCTTAACGTTGCTCTCGTTGTTGCTTAAATTCCCTTTTGTTGTTTAGGGGGGAGCGTCTGTCTGCCTTTTCGACACATCTGATTGTTTGGTTGCGTTGTTTTCGGTCTTCGTTTGCTTTGCACTCGTTTGGTTGCTCATTTCTTTACCGTTTATTCACTATTTTTTTTTTGGATTGTTCGCACAGGGCAAATGTGTCCTCCGATTAATATTTCGAAATGTATTTAAACTTAGCGAGGGCCGAAGCTCCTTTGGTACTTTGATCTTTGATATTAAAATATCAACGAAAACATCCTTGCACTGTTCCATGTTTTCCGTAACTTTAAAAGGAAGCGAAACATAACCAAATCCTCCACGAAAACATCCACGCAACGCGCGAGAAACATCCGCAGAAGAACTGGGGACAGTCGTACATGTACCATGTTTCAAAATAGCTTAAGGTATAAAGCATATTTGATAGATGCACTCGCTTACCTTGATCTTCTCTTGCTACAGTATGATGTCACGATTTGTGCCCCGTGACCCTCCGTTATAGCCACCTCCGTTTAGTTGAACCGAAGTGGCTGTAGGCTTTTGAAATAAATTAATAAATTAGGAAACAGTGTTGAGGCCAGTAAAGTGTGTTAGTTTTAATCCATTGGTTAAGCAAACTCATAACTCAAAGGTGGTTCAAGAGAAGGGGGTAGGTTGAACGGATGGAACTCTAAACTTTTTTTAACACATATATATAATTTAAAAGAAAATGTATCCTCCGTTTGATAGATTTGCAAATATTACAATTGATATAGCCTAAATTAATAGTGAAGTATCACAAACTGATATTAGAATGTAAAAGGATACTAGTTCTGCCAAAGACTTTTGCTAAAAAGACAAAATCTTCCTTTAAAGGCAGGTCATCTGAAACCAAGGCGGTTGCTACTGTAATGTCAAATGATGTGAGGAGAATCCCGACATATCAAATGTATCGGCGAGAGATGAATGAAATCATCCTCCCATTTCCTTCATCCCCGATAACTGTTCAAGAGGGACGGGGGGTGGATGGTGGTTGATAAAATCTTCTTTCGATATTTCAAGGCTTTTTGCCGTTGATTAGACAGTCGTAAACTTGCTCGGCATGAAAATACGTTTTTTATTTCATTAGTAATACTATGTATTTCCAACTTGTTCTCCGTCTATCGCAGAGACCTGACAGGAAATCACATTCAGAATTTACCACAGGATATCTTCTCCTCTTTGGAGAACTTGCGATACCTGTAAGTATATCCATCATCTTTGTTTTTTGTTTAACCATCATTACAACTGCTAGCCTTGTTTTTTGCAAATGTCTACTCGGATTAGTATTATTTATTATTTTATTGTTATTTTAGTAGGAAAACAATCATTTCAAAATAGTTATTTAAGAAATAGAAAACAGCTTATACTTTCCGCTATAGATAACATTAAAATGTGGTCAGAACATCGGAGACACACTCCGCAATCGCTTCGTGTGCCATTTTTTCTTTTGCTGTTAAAACATTTTCACGTCATTGGTATGATCTACTACTGAAAAGACGAGCGGCAACATGGAGTATATATGGATTTTTACCTTTTTTTACAATAACTTGTAAGTCTATCACGTGCTAAGCGACCAATTGTTATAAAAGTACCGACACAGATGACGCGATCATTTGGAGTCTATCTTTTTGTTAAGGGTCGAGGGTCGAGGGTAATATATTTTTATGCCGATACATTGTACGGAAATGAGTTCGGGAGCTCTCTGTGGTGTCGCACTAGTTTGCTGAGGATGAAATGGTGTACAACAAATAATCAACTCGTGAAATGGCATTTCTTGGCCACTTACGCTGTGGCGGTTTTAATAGAAACTCAAATAAAAGTTAATTGTTAACAATGTCCATGGTAATTAAATTGTCATTTTCAGCAAAGGTGGGGCGAAAAAGGCGCCAAAAGCCACAACAATGTGGCAGCCCCACCAACACACCACTGCAGAACTCGCGAACTGAAAAACCGAGTTATAGTAGAGAAACTAGAATAATATGGACGGATCAGTAACACCCCGTGCCTGACTTACGTCACCGTCGAGTTTTGACAATAACGTAAAATGACAGAATAAGAACATCACAGTAGGCATAATCTACAGAGCAACGGACTCAGATATGAAATGTTTTCTTGAAAGAATTACTGAAATAACGGAAAAAATAAATCTCGTAAATAAAAAATGCTATTTTCTTGGGGATTTCAACATCGATTTACTAGGTGTAAATAACTCGGACATACCGGGAGAATTTCTCGACATCATTTATTCATCTTTTTTCAAACCACTAATTGGTAAGCATACCAGAATCACAACAAACACAGCTACACTAATTGATAATATTTTTACCAATGTTTTTGATGAGAAGGCTGCTTGCATTAATGGATTACTTTTTGCTGATATATCTGATCATATTCCTATCTTTCATATCCATAAACTAAGTAATGAAAACTTAAAAGAAAGTAAGAAAGTAACTTATGGAACTTGGTAATTGGTGAAACCTCCAAAAGAATTTTGGTGTAGAATTTTAGGGAGATAATGGCTTTCTAAAAAGCACTAGTAAGCTCATTCATTCTCTGCAATTGCCCCATTTTTAGTGCAGAGTGCACTATTGGGATGGATTAGGGGGCTGCTGTTCCCTAATGCACTAACACAATAAGGTGTAGACTTTAATGTTTGTTTAATTAATTAATTTCAATTAATTAATTGGCCTTGTGGGAAGGAAGGCTGGGTGGGGTAGCTATAGGTGCCCGTGTGTATTATGTCCTCATAAATTTAAGTTAATGGGACAACCATGAGTGATTGTGTGCTGGTTGCGTGACATGCAAAAAGGTAGAGGGTAGGATTTCACAGTCCAAAGTTTAGTGTAATCACATGCATTAGTAACGCAAACTGTACGCTAAGCCAATCAGAACTGGCTGGTATTTCACGGTCAATCGATTCCCAGGCATCGGGCACAAGTTGTGTGTTCATTCATTCCTTCGCTGCGAGCTAGTAAACTGTATTTGCCTTGTTCTATGACGCGATTTTCACTCCCTCCCCACCCTATGGTTTAAGCATGTCACACACAAACTACACAATGTTTGTGAATTTATGGATAGTTATATATCCTACTTAAGCTGCTCAGCTGGGCCTTAGGGCCCCACGTTACGAGATCACTGACTAGCTTTACTATGTACAGCCAATGTACCTGTATCTAATTTTCAGATACACAGCAATATGTATTGAGATCTCTTTAAACAAAACGCTACAGTTAGGAGCTATTTTTTGTTACGCTTAGTGACTAATGCTATTGGTACTTACGCAGTTTATCTGCATCAAAGACACTGAATGAACTGATTAGCCTTGTCTAATCTCAAGGACTGCATAATTGTAGTAAGGAGTTAGTCTACGGTTTAGATTTGTCTAATTGAAATAGATTTGTCTAATTGAAATACACAAATAAACTTTGGGTTGGGATGAAGTGCTCCCATACAGGCACTCTTGGCCCCATAGACTCAGAATTGATGGGTTGCCATGGTAGCCATGAGTCTAAACTCCCTTAGGACAAGGAACCTCTTTCAGGGTATTGTGACCTGCAGCCCTGGAGGGGAGTAAGGACCTCTTTCAGGGTATTGTGACCTGCAGCCCTGAGGGGGAGTAGGGACCTTTTCAGGGTATTGTGACCTGCAGCCCTGAAAGGGAGTAAGGACCTCTTTCGGGGTATTGTGACTGCAGCCCCGAAGAGGATTAGGAACCTCTCCCAGGGGTTTGTGACCTGCATCCCCGGAGAGGAGGGGGGTTTGACCCCCCCCCCCCCTTTACCAAGCCAGATTAGTGATTCATTTAGTGATGGCATTTACATGTAGTTACACTGGCCTGCTATTTGAGTACTTCATTCCCAACCCCTTACCCCACATATTGTTGTGTTCCTTTTTCTCATGGGTTGGGAGCATTAATGGATATCTCTGAGAGTGATAGACAAACTGAATCTAAATATTGCGTAATTGCTAGGTTCAACATGAAGTTGTTTTCAATCGACGTTGTCCTTAACGTTGCTCTCGTTGTTGCTTAAATTCCCTTTTGTTGTTTAGGGGGGAGCGTCTGTCTGCCTTTTCGACACATCTGATTGTTTGGTTGCGTTGTTTTCGGTCTTCGTTTGCTTTGCACTCGTTTGGTTGCTCATTTCTTTACCGTTTATTCACTATTTTTTTTTTGGATTGTTCGCACAGGGCAAATGTGTCCTCCGATTAATATTTCGAAATGTATTTAAACTTAGCGAGGGCCGAAGCTCCTTTGGTACTTTGATCTTTGATATTAAAATATCAACGAAAACATCCTTGCACTGTTCCATGTTTTCCGTAACTTTAAAAGGAAGCGAAACATAACCAAATCCTCCACGAAAACATCCACGCAACGCGCGAGAAACATCCGCAGAAGAACTGGGGACAGTCGTACATGTACCATGTTTCAAAATAGCTTAAGGTATAAGGCATATTTGATAGATGCACTCGCTTACCTTGATCTTCTCTTGCTACAGTATGATGTCACGATTTGTGCCCCGTGACCCTCCGTTATAGCCACCTCCGTTTAGTTGAACCGAAGTGGCTGTAGGCTTTTGAAATAAATTAATAAATTAGGAAACAGTGTTGAGGCCAGTAAAGTGTGTTAGTTTTAATCCATTGGTTAAGCAAACTCATAACTCAAAGGTGGTTCAAGAGAAGGGGGTAGGTTGAACGGATGGAACTCTAAACTTTTTTTAACACATATATATAATTTAAAAGAAAATGTATCCTCCGTTTGATAGATTTGCAAATATTACAATTGATATAGCCTAAATTAATAGTGAAGTATCACAAACTGATATTAGAATGTAAAAGGATACTAGTTCTGCCAAAGACTTTTGCTAAAAAGACAAAATCTTCCTTTAAAGGCAGGTCATCTGAAACCAAGGCGGTTGCTACTGTAATGTCAAATGATGTGAGGAGAATCCCGACATATCAAATGTATCGGCGAGAGATGAATGAAATCATCCTCCCATTTCCTTCATCCCCGATAACTGTTCAAGAGGGACGGGGGGTGGATGGTGGTTGATAAAATCTTCTTTCGATATTTCAAGGCTTTTTGCCGTTGATTAGACAGTCGTAAACTTGCTCGGCATGAAAATACGTTTTTTATTTCATTAGTAATACTATGTATTTCCAACTTGTTCTCCGTCTATCGCAGAGACCTGACAGGAAATCACATTCAGAATTTACCACAGGATATCTTCTCCTCTTTGGAGAACTTGCGATACCTGTAAGTATATCCATCATCTTTGTTTTTTGTTTAACCATCATTACAACTGCTAGCCTTGTTTTTTGCAAATGTCTACTCGGATTAGTATTATTTATTATTTTATTGTTATTTTAGTAGGAAAACAATCATTTCAAAATAGTTATTTAAGAAATAGAAAACAGCTTATACTTTCCGCTATAGATAACATTAAAATGTGGTCAGAACATCGGAGACACACTCCGCAATCGCTTCGTGTGCCATTTTTTCTTTTGCTGTTAAAACATTTTCACGTCATTGGTATGATCTACTACTGAAAAGACGAGCGGCAACATGGAGTATATATGGATTTTTACCTTTTTTTACAATAACTTGTAAGTCTATCACGTGCTAAGCGACCAATTGTTATAAAAGTACCGACACAGATGACGCGATCATTTGGAGTCTATCTTTTTGTTAAGGGTCGAGGGTCGAGGGTAATATATTTTTATGCCGATACATTGTACGGAAATGAGTTCGGGAGCTCTCTGTGGTGTCGCACTAGTTTGCTGAGGATGAAATGGTGTACAACAAATAATCAACTCGTGAAATGGCATTTCTTGGCCACTTACGCTGTGGCGGTTTTAATAGAAACTCAAATAAAAGTTAATTGTTAACAATGTCCATGGTAATTAAATTGTCATTTTCAGCAAAGGTGGGGCGAAAAAGGCGCCAAAAGCCACAACAATGTGGCAGCCCCACCAACACACCACTGCAGAACTCGCGAACTGAAAAACCGAGTTATAGTAGAGAAACTAGAATAATATGGACGGATCAGTAACACCCCGTGCCTGACTTACGTCACCGTCGAGTTTTGACAATAACGTAAAATGACAGAATAAGAACATCACAGTAGGCATAATCTACAGAGCAACGGACTCAGATATGAAATGTTTTCTTGAAAGAATTACTGAAATAACGGAAAAAATAAATCTCGTAAATAAAAAATGCTATTTTCTTGGGGATTTCAACATCGATTTACTAGGTGTAAATAACTCGGACATACCGGGAGAATTTCTCGACATCATTTATTCATCTTTTTTCAAACCACTAATTGGTAAGCATACCAGAATCACAACAAACACAGCTACACTAATTGATAATATTTTTACCAATGTTTTTGATGAGAAGGCTGCTTGCATTAATGGATTACTTTTTGCTGATATATCTGATCATATTCCTATCTTTCATATCCATAAACTAAGTAATGAAAACTTAAAAGAAAGTAAGAAAGTAACTTATGGAACTTGGTAATTGGTGAAACCTCCAAAAGAATTTTGGTGTAGAATTTTAGGGAGATAATGGCTTTCTAAAAAGCACTAGTAAGCTCATTCATTCTCTGCAATTGCCCCATTTTTAGTGCAGAGTGCACTATTGGGATGGATTAGGGGGCTGCTGTTCCCTAATGCACTAACACAATAAGGTGTAGACTTTAATGTTTGTTTAATTAATTAATTTCAATTAATTAATTGGCCTTGTGGGAAGGAAGGCTGGGTGGGGTAGCTATAGGTGCCCGTGTGTATTATGTCCTCATAAATTTAAGTTAATGGGACAACCATGAGTGATTGTGTGCTGGTTGCGTGACATGCAAAAAGGTAGAGGGTAGGATTTCACAGTCCAAAGTTTAGTGTAATCACATGCATTAGTAACGCAAACTGTACGCTAAGCCAATCAGAACTGGCTGGTATTTCACGGTCAATCGATTCCCAGGCATCGGGCACAAGTTGTGTGTTCATTCATTCCTTCGCTGCGAGCTAGTAAACTGTATTTGCCTTGTTCTATGACGCGATTTTCACTCCCTCCCCACCCTATGGTTTAAGCATGTCACACACAAACTACACAATGTTTGTGAATTTATGGATAGTTATATATCCTACTTAAGCTGCTCAGCTGGGCCTTAGGGCCCCACGTTACGAGATCACTGACTAGCTTTACTATGTACAGCCAATGTACCTGTATCTAATTTTCAGATACACAGCAATATGTATTGAGATCTCTTTAAACAAAACGCTACAGTTAGGAGCTATTTTTTGTTACGCTTAGTGACTAATGCTATTGGTACTTACGCAGTTTATCTGCATCAAAGACACTGAATGAACTGATTAGCCTTGTCTAATCTCAAGGACTGCATAATTGTAGTAAGGAGTTAGTCTACGGTTTAGATTTGTCTAATTGAAATAGATTTGTCTAATTGAAATACACAAATAAACTTTGGGTTGGGATGAAGTGCTCCCATACAGGCACTCTTGGCCCCATAGACTCAGAATTGATGGGTTGCCATGGTAGCCATGAGTCTAAACTCCCTTAGGACAAGGAACCTCTTTCAGGGTATTGTGACCTGCAGCCCTGGAGGGGAGTAAGGACCTCTTTCAGGGTATTGTGACCTGCAGCCCTGAGGGGGAGTAGGGACCTTTTCAGGGTATTGTGACCTGCAGCCCTGAAAGGGAGTAAGGACCTCTTTCGGGGTATTGTGACTGCAGCCCCGAAGAGGATTAGGAACCTCTCCCAGGGGTTTGTGACCTGCATCCCCGGAGAGGAGGGGGGTTTGACCCCCCCCCCCCCTTTACCAAGCCAGATTAGTGATTCATTTAGTGATGGCATTTACATGTAGTTACACTGGCCTGCTATTTGAGTACTTCATTCCCAACCCCTTACCCCACATATTGTTGTGTTCCTTTTTCTCATGGGTTGGGAGCATTAATGGATATCTCTGAGAGTGATAGACAAACTGAATCTAAATATTGCGTAATTGCTAGGTTCAACATGAAGTTGTTTTCAATCGACGTTGTCCTTAACGTTGCTCTCGTTGTTGCTTAAATTCCCTTTTGTTGTTTAGGGGGGAGCGTCTGTCTGCCTTTTCGACACATCTGATTGTTTGGTTGCGTTGTTTTCGGTCTTCGTTTGCTTTGCACTCGTTTGGTTGCTCATTTCTTTACCGTTTATTCACTATTTTTTTTTTGGATTGTTCGCACAGGGCAAATGTGTCCTCCGATTAATATTTCGAAATGTATTTAAACTTAGCGAGGGCCGAAGCTCCTTTGGTACTTTGATCTTTGATATTAAAATATCAACGAAAACATCCTTGCACTGTTCCATGTTTTCCGTAACTTTAAAAGGAAGCGAAACATAACCAAATCCTCCACGAAAACATCCACGCAACGCGCGAGAAACATCCGCAGAAGAACTGGGGACAGTCGTACATGTACCATGTTTCAAAATAGCTTAAGGTATAAGGCATATTTGATAGATGCACTCGCTTACCTTGATCTTCTCTTGCTACAGTATGATGTCACGATTTGTGCCCCGTGACCCTCCGTTATAGCCACCTCCGTTTAGTTGAACCGAAGTGGCTGTAGGCTTTTGAAATAAATTAATAAATTAGGAAACAGTGTTGAGGCCAGTAAAGTGTGTTAGTTTTAATCCATTGGTTAAGCAAACTCATAACTCAAAGGTGGTTCAAGAGAAGGGGGTAGGTTGAACGGATGGAACTCTAAACTTTTTTTAACACATATATATAATTTAAAAGAAAATGTATCCTCCGTTTGATAGATTTGCAAATATTACAATTGATATAGCCTAAATTAATAGTGAAGTATCACAAACTGATATTAGAATGTAAAAGGATACTAGTTCTGCCAAAGACTTTTGCTAAAAAGACAAAATCTTCCTTTAAAGGCAGGTCATCTGAAACCAAGGCGGTTGCTACTGTAATGTCAAATGATGTGAGGAGAATCCCGACATATCAAATGTATCGGCGAGAGATGAATGAAATCATCCTCCCATTTCCTTCATCCCCGATAACTGTTCAAGAGGGACGGGGGGTGGATGGTGGTTGATAAAATCTTCTTTCGATATTTCAAGGCTTTTTGCCGTTGATTAGACAGTCGTAAACTTGCTCGGCATGAAAATACGTTTTTTATTTCATTAGTAATACTATGTATTTCCAACTTGTTCTCCGTCTATCGCAGAGACCTGACAGGAAATCACATTCAGAATTTACCACAGGATATCTTCTCCTCTTTGGAGAACTTGCGATACCTGTAAGTATATCCATCATCTTTGTTTTTTGTTTAACCATCATTACAACTGCTAGCCTTGCTTTTTGCAAATGTCTACTCGGATTAGTATTATTTATTATTTTATTGTTATTTTAGTAGGAAAACAATCATTTCAAAATAGTTATTTAAGAAATAGAAAACAGCTTATACTTTCCGCTATAGATAACATTAAAATGTGGTCAGAACATCGGAGACACACTCCGCAATCGCTTCGTGTGCCATTTTTTCTTTTGCTGTTAAAACATTTTCACGTCATTGGTATGATCTACTACTGAAAAGACGAGCGGCAACATGGAGTATATATGGATTTTTACCTTTTTTTACAATAACTTGTAAGTCTATCACGTGCTAAGCGACCAATTGTTATAAAAGTACCGACACAGATGACGCGATCATTTGGAGTCTATCTTTTTGTTAAGGGTCGAGGGTCGAGGGTAATATATTTTTATGCCGATACATTGTACGGAAATGAGTTCGGGAGCTCTTTGTGGTGTCGCACTAGTTTGCTGAGGATGAAATGGTGTACAACAAATAATCAACTCGTGAAATGGCATTTCTTGGCCACTTACGCTGTGGCGGTTTTAATAGAAACTCAAATAAAAGTTAATTGTTAACAATGTCCATGGTAATTAAATTGTCATTTTCAGCAAAGGTGGGGCGAAAAAGGCGCCAAAAGCCACAACAATGTGGCAGCCCCACCAACACACCACTGCAGAACTCGCGAACTGAAAAACCGAGTTATAGTAGAGAAACTAGAATAATATGGACGGATCAGTAACACCCCGTGCCTGACTTACGTCACCGTCGAGTTTTGACAATAACGTAAAATGACAGAATAAGAACATCACAGTAGGCATAATCTACAGAGCAACGGACTCAGATATGAAATGTTTTCTTGAAAGAATTACTGAAATAACGGAAAAAATAAATCTCGTAAATAAAAAATGCTATTTTCTTGGGGATTTCAACATCGATTTACTAGGTGTAAATAACTCGGACATACCGGGAGAATTTCTCGACATCATTTATTCATCTTTTTTCAAACCACTAATTGGTAAGCATACCAGAATCACAACAAACACAGCTACACTAATTGATAATATTTTTACCAATGTTTTTGATGAGAAGGCTGCTTGCATTAATGGATTACTTTTTGCTGATATATCTGATCATATTCCTATCTTTCATATCCATAAACTAAGTAATGAAAACTTAAAAGAAAGTAAGAAAGTAAAAAGTATAAGAATATATGATAAACATTCTATGGAAAGTTCCATCAACAATTTAGATTGTGTTGATTGGAGAAAAAGTAAAAATAACGAAGATCCTAACATATATTATAATAACTTTATCCAGAAATTTACTGAAATACACAACGACTCTTTCCCAATTTAAAAAGTTAAAATCAAATCCAAAATTATTAAGTCCTGGGTCACTAAAGGCATACTTAAATCAATTAAAAGAAAGAATTTACTTTATAAATCTTATATTAAGTCTCCTAATATTACAAACAAAAGAAATTTACTACATATAGAAATAAATTAAATCACCTTTTAAGACTCTCCAAAAAGCATTATATTGACAAGAAAATAAAAGAATCTGAAAACAACATGAAAGAAACATGGAAAATAATAAATTCCCTTCTTAACAAATCTAAAGGTAAAAATAACTATCCAACACATTTTTCAGACAACAATACCGGGGATACAGATTATAACATTATAGCAAATACGTTTTGCAGATATTTTTCAAACATAGGGTCAAATCTGGCAAAGAAAATCCCTGAAGTGAATGTTAACTATAAATCTTTCTTGTAAGGAAATTATATCAACAGTTTATTTTTCAAGAACACAACACCAGGCGAAATTGAATCTATTACAATGAAGCTTAAAAATAAATCAAGTTATGGTTCAGATAAACTAAGTACAGCTCTGGTAAAAAACGTTATTACACTAATTTCTAAACCTTTGAGTGAAACTATAAACTTGTCCCTAACAAAAGACATTGTGCCTGACAAAATGAAAATAGCTTAAGTCATACCGCTTTTTAGATCTGAAGATAATAACATTTACAGAAACTTCAGGCCAGTGTCAATCTTACCTTAATTTTCAAAGATTTTAGAGAAAGTTTTTACAATCGACTTTTAGATTACTTAACTAAATTTAACATCTTAAACAAAAACCAGTATGGCTTCAGGCAAAAACACTCTACTGCATTGGCAATTTTAGATTTTGTAGAAAAAATACATTTTGCAATTGACAATGGCGAATACTGTATAGGTATCTTTTTAGATCTCGCAAAAGCCTTTGATACAGTGAACCACACAATCCTATTGAACAAACTTGAACATTATGGAATCAGAGGTATACCACTCTTATGGTTTAAGAAATACTTATCTAACAGAAAACAGTATGTACAATTCAAAGGAGTAGACTCAGAAATGTCAGACATAATATGTGAGGTTCCACAGGGGTCAGTACTTGGGCCACTCCTATTCTTGATATACATCGATGACATAAGTACTTCCTCAAATGTGTTTTCCTTCACATTATTTGCTGATGACACCAACATATTTTACAAAAATAAAAGTCTAAACCAATTACTTACAAAAGCAAATGGTGAGTTAACTAAACTTTCTCTATGGTTCAAAGCAAATAAATTATCTTTAAATATTTCTAAAACAACTTACATGTTATTTTCAAACAGAAAAACATGAATGAGACTATAAATTTAATGATAGACGAGAACATCATTGACAGAGTTAGGGAATGCAAGTTTCTTGGCACAGTAATAGATGAAAACTAACATGGAAACCCCATATTAGCTTGATAACAAGTAAAATATCAAAAAATATTGGAATTATGTTTAAAGTAGGGCAATTTTTAACCAAAGAAACGACCAAAACCTTATATTACACTCTTGTTTACCGTTACATACATTACTGTGTCCGGAAAGGCACCGCCAAACCAATGCCTACCAAATACCGCACCATAACCTTTAGATGCCGCGGCATCTGTACATAATTCAAGTGTAGAGGAAGTTTCCCAGCGGTCCGACGGAAAAAATGCCCTTCTATTAAAATTATCTAGAAATGTTAACCACATACGAATATCATGTTTAGATTCTCTGTTTAAACGGATGTGGTGATAAGGGCTTGTTAGACCGCTGGTAAGGTCAATTAAGCGGCGTAAAAAAGCGCGGCCTGGGATGACAACAGAACAACAGAAGTTTAACAGGCCAATTAAAGACTGCAGTTCGCGCACAGTGACGGAGCGTTTCTTGTGAAAGTGATGTAGTAAGGTACGACATTTGGTAAGCTTGTCTAACGGCAACCTGGCCTCCTGCCGCACAGAATCGAGCTCTATACCAGCAAACTGTAAAGTGGTATTCGGTCCCACTGTTTTGTCCTGGGCAATTGGGACTCCAAGAAAGTTGCGCATATCGAGAAACTTATGAAGGTCTTCACCGCATTTAACTCTACTTGGCGCAATAAACAAAAATTCGTCTAAAATATGCAAAACGGCAGACATGTAAGTGTTGCATGGCAAGCCACTCTAAAGAAGAACTGAACTTTTCGAAAATCGCGCAGCTCGACCTTAGTCCCATAGCGAGACAACGATCAAAATAGTATTCATTTGCCCATTTGATACCGAGTAACGGGTACTTCAACGGGTGAACAGGAATTATACGAAATGCGGACTTAATATCCGTTTTAGCCAAAAAGCAACCCGCACCTAATTTCTTTAAAATATGAATGGCATTACTAATAGTAGCATAATGGACTGATGAACATTCGTCAGGAATGGAATCATTTACAGACGAACCTTTTGGGTATGATAAATGGTGAATTAATCTAAATTCATTAGGAGCCTTCTTGGGAACCATGCCAATGGGCGAAATACGAAAAATGGGAAAAGGTGGAGCCTTGAAAGGTCCCACAACCCTACTAGCTTCGATTTCCTTCATTAATTTTGAGGAAACAATTTCCGGATTCTGGAGGGCACCTTGCAAATTAGGAGATTCAAAAGAAGATAATTCGCCGATGTGAGAAATTCGAAAACCGTTCCGAAAACCGTCAACTAATAAGGTTTTTAAGGCTGGACTATAACCAGCCAATAAATTCTCAAACCGGTCCGCTTTTACGGGGGTGACTGGCTGGCTGTCCAACACTTGGATTAATAAGTTGTGATCCGGATTTTCCGACATTGGGGCGCTGGTGGGTTGAGGAAACCTGACATTGACTTGCCGGATGTTTTGCATTGCATTTAAAGCAGACATGCTCATATTGGCATCCCCTGCACTGCATACCGGCGTGAAATGTCCAACATGTCCCTTTGGGAAATTTGCTGGTAGAAGGTCGAAAACGGACTGGTGCGCGGGCCTTATCCGCACCTGCGGATGATGGAGTTTTGCCGCAAATATTGGACATCGCCCTAAGCCATAATTCCCAGTGGATTTGATCCCAAGGGTAACGGTGAGGTGCAGATTGTCTTAAGTAGCGGAACTGCTCGTCATAAAAAAGCCAGTCGGCCGATTTATGAGAAAGATCACGCACCACTTCACAATATTTCATCAACTTTGGGGCGTCATCAGCAGCTTTCTCCGAATAAATCGTGACGAAAATGTTAAAGGCAGTTATCCACTGCTGAATAGTTGTCACCTTCTTTGGCGTGTGATAAGGCTCAAGAGTTAGGTGGGGTTGACCCGAGACACTACCAGGGGAGCTCATAGATAAGGCATAGCGCTCACGGGGAGGAGCTACTGACAACAACACACCAAAATCTATGTATTCGTGGGCCCAAATTTTTGCTTTCGTTTTTGAGCTAACTCTAGCACCTAAATCTCCGCCAATGCTGGTAAAAAGCTGGCGCGGTTCATCCCCAACACTCAAGGGAGAAAGAGGTGGATCCGCGCCTTGCGTACCTGTGGGTTGAATGAGGTTTGAAATCTCCTCGTTCACCAGATGGTCAACCTGACCAAGTGCTGTGGTAGTGCTGGCGGGGACACTCACTTGATGCTGCGTGGCCATGGCGTCCTTCACGGCCGCGGAGACAGCAGCGGTAATTGTGTTGGTGAGCGCCTGGAGATTTAACTGGACCATCCCCGGGACTGCAGCAGACTGGGTATCTTGTACTATTGCAGCTGGCTCGGCCTCTTACAGATCAGAGGCAGGCGGCAACGAGCGAAGACGCTTAGAACGGCTTCCAGCGCCATCAGTACGCTTCTTAGGCGGCATGATTAAGCGAGAAGAAATGATCTATATAATAACGGATGTTAGGTGACAGCATTAACCGCATACAAGGTAAAATGAGCTTAAGACAATTACCATGACGGGAAGAAATCTATAACTAAATCGACAACCTCAGAGGTGCCGGATTAAAGTAACCGCCAAATAGCTGCGGTATGTGAAAAAGGATTAAAAAAGACTGTTATCAGACCGAGACAACGCCTTTGCTGTAAATTGCGACAAGTGAGATAAATAACAATCATAAAAGCTCATTTCCATGAACAAATAGATATGCATTGACAGTAATACCGAGTGCATTGGACACACCTATGGAAATAGGCGGTCAAAATGGATTGTACACTCATGCGGTAAGCTGCAAGCAAAAAACAATAAGCAAAGCCGGTATAGAACAAATACACACCTATCTACTGTGTTTATCATATAAAAAGAATGCACACTTATGTACTGTGCAAAACGTATAAAACAAAGGCACACTAATGTACTGTGCATACCGTATAACACGGGCACAAATGTACTGTGTACATAGGTGGCCAAATGATAAGCCAACGGAAACAGCAATGAAAAGGTATGCGGCAAATGAAAACCGCAAAAATAGCTGAATCACGAGGCAACAAGACACGGCTTGGTGTAAAATGTACACTGTACATATATCAAAAGGAAATGGCTTGAATTAGCGTCAGACAGCATAGTTCGGCCTAATGGTCGACAATTGAACGAATGCGTAATGACTTTAAAACGGCCCCTGCCTATTGAGGTGGACACCAGCACGCGCGAGAAATCTCTGGGATGAATTCCGAAAGCCTCTATGTCCCCAGAAAAAGACATGAGGGAGGGCGTCGAGGAACGTTTTAACATGTTTGTTAAACGCGCGAACACGCATGTTGAATACAGGATCGGACCCCAGAAGGGTTTGGCAGACACAAATAAGCTTAACGTTGTACGTGTCGTGCAGAATGGTAACAAGCTCCTCGATAGAAGAACCCACAACTAAAGCATCAAGACGAGAAAGATCATTGGTTCCCAGCTGTAAAATAACTATGTCTGGAGCGAATGAAGCGACCACGGGGAGGTCGTATTGCAACGTCTTATCCACAGTTCTCCCCCCAACACCACGCCATTTAAATGTGGCAGCATTATTTAACAAGAATTAGTGGTTAAGGTTAGGGTTTGCGGCAACGACGTTCTCTAAACGCCTAATGAATGAATGCCCCAGGATAAAAATTAGAGGGAGACGCATTCTAATGCAATACAAAATATCTCTTCAACTTCCCTGAAAAAATGTTATCGCCAAGAGATATACTCGCTGTGATGGTGAAAGCAACAGGGAATGAGTGAGAATGCGACCAGTCTTTTATACTGGCGGATAGATAACACTCTTTAACATGATTGGCTGTTATGTCACATGACAGACCACCATCGGATCGACAAATATGTGCCTTGAATACAATAGGTCAATTTATCGACATAAAAAACATCATGCCTTGGCTTGATGTTTGTTTTTTTTTTTTTTTTCTGGGTTTGTTTAAATCAAGTTATTAGTGCCAGATATATTCATCTGATATGGATACAAGTTAAAACGTGCGTTTTAACATGTTTATCTAAAGAAAAAAACATTGAAAAATAATTCGAGTAAAATGTTCCTCGTTCTCTGCTCCCCCCTACCCCCCTCATGGGAGTGAATTACTGGCAGTAGAGTCTCTGTAGTGTCCCACTCTCACCGGTCCAACCGCACGAGGAGCCTCCGGCGCGTCTTCGATGCGACTTACTTTAAATAAGAGGTCAAAAGCCCTTTGCCTCCCTCTTGGGAGGCATTTTTTTATACTCGCACATGGCATAGCCTCGTTTTGGTGCTAAGCTTATTTTCGTCCTATAATGCCGTGAAATTGCTGTTCTCATTTCTTAACTTGACAGACGTGTTAAACTCGTGATTTTCTTCACATCTATTAGCTTGACAGTAGCTACAGCTTGAATTACCTTAAAATCTTTTTCTTCAGGCAATTATTTATTTGGGTCAAATAAGAAGAGAAAATAAGAAAAACACATGCAAGAGCTCGCAAAGCACACACACAAAGACTAATTATATTTATACATACAGATTGGTTTACAATGTACATTTTTGATTGGACATTCATGTTATGGTCAAGTGACAAATGTCATTACAAAGTATCCGCCGACCGGGATCACGTGACCATATTGCAGGTTCAAGTTTAGAGCTTATCGAAAACACGTGTTTTTTTAAGTTGACCGCTGATCAAGTGCTGGTTTTCGATTGCACCGCGAGCTCATGTTAGTTTCACTTGTTGCAAAGAGGGCTGGGTTTTTCGGAAGCCGCTTAACGCTAACCCAGGATTAAAGTTCACTGAAGTATAAATTTTTCTTGCAGAAAGTGTTTTTCACTGCTTCTTTTGTGTATGTTGAAATTATTCAAGTTCAAAACAGAAGGCAAAGCAATATACAGAAAACCTTACAGCAAGAGTTACACAACTTAAGTCAAATTTCTTGCTTTTCCTGGGTTAGCGAAACCGGCTATCAACAATCCGGCCCAGGACCTCCGGTTTTAGGCTTGGCTAAATCTACTTATTAACCAAACATTCTCCCTTATTTTAGGTCTCTGGCATCGAACAACATTGAAGGGCTACCCCCGGGATTACTTTCCGATCTATCAATGCTTTGGTCCTTGTAAGCTTGTTTGCAGTTCTTTTTTCTTTAATTTTTGTGAACGTAATTATTAGTGATAATTAAGTATTTGTTCGAACTATGACACTGACCCTGTCAACTCCAGCTTGATTTCAACATTACAAACATTGCTTTTTGATTATCGTTATCGGTCGTTTATCGGTAAGTTTTGTTTTTACATTGTGTAGAGATCAAGACTGAAAACAGCAGTGCACAGTGTTATGAAGGAAATACATGTATCCAGCTAGATGAGACAAATTTATACGTTTATCCATTAAAGAAAGGAATTGCAAGGCCTTTGGTCTATTCCTTTTATAAACATATTACATCAAGATCATTGCTTTCCACTTATTGGCGAGATAAAAACACAATTTTATTTCACTACAGTAAAATGTCACACTTTTTGTCCGTCTACTATACAGAAAATCCGTGTAAATTAAGACTAAAATAAGATATGATTTAGATAAACGTTTATGCAGCAACGGTCGAGAGAAGATCAAGATAAGAGAGTCAATCCTGCATAGAGACTTCATACCCAAGGTAATCCGTCATTTTATATGTTTTGATTTTCAATAGACGATTCATCGACCTTTTTTGTTTGCGCTCTCAGCCGTGTTTTTGTGCTCGTTTGGCTGTTCATTCCTTTGCCGTTCATTTGGTTTCAGGGAGTCTCATAAGCAAATCACAGTGGGAACAGCAACATAGTTAATATAGGGAACTGATTACGAAGTGTAGCAAACATCAAAGGAGTAAACAAAGATACCAAGATTTATGCTGGAATGTCCACGACCGGGCACAATCTTTTGTTTTGAGCTCATACACTTTGCATGAGTTACGTAACCAAGACGTCTCTATTGGTTAGTTGCTTGGTCAGTAGTAAACAATTGTTGTGTTTTGAGCACGGTCAAGGCTAAAAAACAGAACAAAATCACACAACAAAGAACTTTGTCGAGTTTCATAACCATTCCCCTCCGTTAACTATGATAGCAACGAGTATAATAGCTGTCTAACACAACAATGTGAAATGATCACATTCTGCGCATTCTAGATAACATGAAATACGACGGGTAATTTAAAAAAAAAATTGGCTTTTGATGCTGTCTTGCATATTATATTTTGGATATCTCCGAGAGTGATAGACAAACTGAATCTAAATATTGCGTAATTCCTAGGTTCAACATAAAGTTGTTTCTAATCGACGTTGTCCTTGATGTTGTTCTCCTTGTTGCTTTAAGTCCATCTTGTTGTTTAGGCGGGAGCGTCTGTCTGCATTTTCGAACATCTGATTGTTTGGTTGCGATGTTTTCAGTTCGGCCTTCGTTTGCTTTGCACTCGTTTGGTTGCTCATTTCTTTACCGTTTATTCAGTTTTTTTATTGTTTGGACGGGCAAATCTGTCCTCCGATTAAAGTTTCGAAATGTATTTAAACTTGGCGAGGGCCGAAGCTCCTTTGGTTCTTTGATATTAAAATATCAGGGAAGGCATCCTTGCACGGGTAACCCGAAAACACTGACCCCCGGTCCGCGGACCCCCACTACGGACCGGGTCCACGGACTACCTATGGACCGGTCCACAGACTCCCGCTACGGACCCCTTCTACGGACCAACCCCCAAAATATAATAAAAATGATAAATAAATATTTCAGTTACAGGTTGTCTAATAGATTACTCGTCACGGCGAAATTTCGAACGCTACATTGTGCAAATGGGCAGACCTGGATTCAGGCTCGGGTGCAATTTATATAATTACACATTGCCATTTTCTTTGCTGTGGCCATAAAGTATACGAAAGACGCGTACAGGGAAGCCTCCTGGAAGCCTCGAAATTTGTGTTCTGTCCCCTGTGCCATTTTGTTCAGCCCATCCTCCCGTGGGTTCGTGAATTAGTTCCAGGCTTCACAATTTACTCAGCGGAATAACAGATACAAACAAGAATAAACGGCCTAAAAATATATCTTCCATAGCCAGATTGAGCCACGAATGGAAGGTAACAACTTTCCTTCTTACCATCGGCATCTCCTCAAGCTGAAAACAGCTTTTAGGGAGGGGGTGGGGTGGTAAAAACCCAATTCTGTTACATTTGCACAGTGTAACACTCGAAAAATCACCGACACGAGTCTGAATCTATTAGACAACCGATAAGAGAAGTCTTTATTTATTATTTTTACACTATTTTAGGGTGGTCCGTAGAGGGGGTCCGTAGGGGTAGTCCATGGACCGGTCCGTAGGATAGTCCGCGAACCCGGTCCATTGTGGGGGTCCGCGTACCGGGGGTCAGTGTTTTCGGGTTACCCATCCTTGCACTGCATGTTCCATGTTTTCCTTGGCTTTCAAACGAAGCGAAATATAACCAATTCTTCCACGAAAACATCCACGCAACGCGCGAGAAACATCCGCGGAAGAACTGGGTACAGTCGTACATGTACCATGTTTCAAAATAACTTAAGGTACAAGGCATATATGATAGGTTCACTCTCTTAGCTTGATCTTCTCTTGCTACAGTATGATGTCACAATTTGTGCCCCGTGACCCTCCGTTATAGCCACCTCCGTTTAGCTGAACCGGAGTGGCTGTAGACTTCTGAATAATTTAATAAATTACGAAACAGTGTTGAGGCCAGTAAAGTGAGTTCGTTTTAATCTATTGGTTAAGCAAACTCATAACTCAAAGGTGGTTCAAGAGAGAGGGGTAAGTTAAATGGATGGAACTCTAAACTTTTTTTCAATACATACAAATAATTTAAGAGAAAATGCTTCCTCCGCTTTGGTAGATTTGCAAATCTTACAATTAATATAATCTAAATTGATAGTGAAGTATCACAAACCGATACTAGAATGTAAAAGGGTACTAGTTCTGCAATGTTGCCAAAGACTTCTGTGAAAAAGGCAAAATCTTGCTTTGAAGGCAGGCCAACTGAAACCAAGGCAGTTGCTACTGTAATATCAAATGATGTGGGGAGACTCACGACATATCAAATGTATCGGCGAGAGATGAATGAATTCATCCTCCCATTCCCTTCATTTCCGATAACTGTTCAAGAGAGATGGGGGGTGGGTGGTTGTTGATGAAATCTTCTTTTGAGATTTCAAGGCTTTTTGCCGTTGATTAGACAGTCGTAAACTTGCTCGGCATGAAAATACGTTCTTTATCTCATTAGTAATACTATGTATCTGCAACTTGTTCTCCGTCCATCGCAGAGACCTGGGAGGAAATCACATTCAGAATTTACCAGAGGATATCTTCTCCGCTTTGGTGAACTTGAACGACCTGTAAGTATATCGATCATCTTTTCTTTTTAGTTAAACAGCTTATACTTTCCGTTATAGATAACATCTAAATGTGGTCAGAACATCGGTGACACACTCCGCAATCGCCTCGTGAGCCATTTTTTCTTTTGCTGTTAAAACATTTTCACGTCATTGGTATGATCTACTACTGAAAAGACGAGCTGCAACAAGGAGTTTATATGGCTTTTTACCTTTTTTACAATAACTTTTAACTCTATCACGTGCTAAGCGGCCAATTGTTATAAAAGTACCGACACAGATGGCGCGATCATTTGGAGTCTATCGTTTTGTTGAGGGTCGAGGGCCCAGGGTCGAGGGTAATATATTTTTATGCCGATACCTTGTAAGGAAATGAGTTCGGGAGCTCTTTGTGGTGTCGCACTAGTTTGCTGAGGATGATATGGTGTACAACAAATAGTCAACTCGTGAATTGGCATTTCTTGGCCACTTATACTGTGGCGGTTTTAATAGAAATTCAAATAAAAGTTAATTGTTAACAATGTCCATGGTAATTAAATTGTCATTTTCAGCAAAGGTGGGGCGAAAAAGGCGCCAAAAGCCACAACAATGTGGCAGCCCCACCAACACACCACTGCAGAACTCGCGAACTGAAAAACCGAGTTATAGTAGAGAAACTAGAATAATATGGACGGATCAGTATCACCCCGTGCCTGACTTACGTCACCGTCGAGTTTTGACAATACCGTAAAATGACAGAGTAAGAACATCACAGTAGGCGTAATCTATAGAGCTCCGGACTCAGAGATGAAATGTTTTCTTGAAAGAATTACTGAAATAACGGAAAAAACAAATCTCGTAATTAAAAAATGCTATTTTCTTGGGGATTTCAACATGGATTTACTAGGTGTAAATAACTCGGACATACCGGGAGAATTTCTCGACATCATTTATTCATCTTTTTTCAAACCACTAATTGGTAAGCATACCAGAATCACAACAAACACAGCTACACTAATTGATAATATTTTTACCAATGTTTTTGATGAGAAGGCTGCTTGCATTAATGGATTACTTTTTGCTGATATATCTGATCATATTCCTATCTTTCATATCCATAAACTAAGTAATGAAAACTTAAAAGAAAGTAAGAAAGTAAAAAGTATAAGAATATATGATAAACATTCTATGGAAAGTTCCATCAACAATTTAGATTGTGTTGATTGGAGAAAAAGTAAAAATAACGAAGATCCTAACATATATTATAATAACTTTATCCAGAAATTTACTGAAATACACAACGACTCTTTCCCAATTTAAAAAGTTAAAATCAAATCCAAAATTATTAAGTCCTGGGTCACTAAAGGCATACTTAAATCAATTAAAAGAAAGAATTTACTTTATAAATCTTATATTAAGTCTCCTAATATTACAAACAAAAGAAATTTACTACATATAGAAATAAATTAAATCACCTTTTAAGACTCTCCAAAAAGCATTATATTGACAAGAAAATAAAAAAATCTGAAAACAACATGAAAGAAACATGGAAAATAATAAATTCCCTTCTTAACAAATCTAAAGGTAAAAATAACTATCCAACACATTTTTCAGACAACAATACCAAGGATACAGATTATAACATTATAGCAAATACGTTTTGCAGATATTTTTCAAACATAGGGTCAAATCTGGCAAAGAAAATCCCTGAAGTGAATGTTAACTATAAATCTTTCTTGTAAGGAAATTATATCAACAGTTTATTTTTCAAGAACACAACACCAGGCGAAATTGAATCTATTACAATGAAGCTTAAAAATAAATTAAGTTATGGTTCAGATAAACTAAGTACAGCTCTGGTAAAAAACGTTATTACACTAATTTCTAAACCTTTGAGTGAAACTATAAACTTGTCCCTAACAAAAGACATTGTGCCTGACAAAATGAAAATAGCTTAAGTCATATCGCTTTTTAGATCTGAAGATAATAACATTTACAGAAACTTCAGGCCAGTATCAATCTTACCTCAATTTTCAAAGATTTTAGAGAAAGTTGTATACAATCGACTTATAGATTATTTAACTAAATTTAACATCTTAAACAAAAACCAGTATGGCTTCAGGCAAAAACACTCTACTGCATTGGCAATTTTAGATTTTGTAGAAAAAATACATTTTGCAATTGACAATGGCGAATACTGTATAGGTATCTTTTTAGATCTCGCAAAAGCCTTTGATACAGTTAACCACACAATCCTATTGAACAAACTTGAACATAATGGAATCAGAGGTATACCACACTTATGGTTTAAGAAATACTTATCTAACAGAAAACAGTATGTACAATTCAAAGGAGTAGACTCAGAAATGTCAGACATAACATGTGAGGTTCCACAGGGGTCAGTACTTGGGCCACTCCTATTCTTGATATACATCGATGACATAAGTGCTTCCTCAAATGTGTTTTCCTTCACATTATTTGCTGATGACACCAACATATTTTACACAAATAAAAGTCTAAACCAGTTACTTACAAAAGCAAATGGTGAGTTAACTAAACTTTCTCCATGGTTCAAAGCAAATAAATTATCTTTAAATATTTCTAAAACAACTTACATGTTATTTTCAAACAGAAAAAACATGAATGAGACTATAAATTTAATGATAGACGAGAACATCATTGACAGAGTTAGGGAATGTAAGTTTCTTGGCACAGTAATAGATGAAAACTAACATGGAAACCTCATATTAGCTTGATAACAAGTAAAATATCAAAACATATTGGAATTATGTTTAAAGTAGGGCAATTTTTAACCAAAGAAACGACCAAAACCTTATATTACACTTTTGTTTACCCTTACATACATTACTGTAATGTCATATGGGCCAACAATTATCCTACTAGACTATCTAGAATAGTAATACTTCAGAAAAGAGCAGTCAGGGCTATAGCTAAAATTCAGTATAGAGAGATTACAGAAAATGTCTTTAAGGAACTTAAAATATTAAAAGTACAAGAGATAAATAAGCTAGAAATTTCATTTTTTTTATGTTCAAGTTTTACAATAATCAACTTCCAAAAAATTTGTCAGACATCTTTTCAGCAAATTATCAAATACATAGTTATGGTACACGACGTGCAGATGACAGTCATCTCCCACGTAAATCAACTACACTTGGCCAATACTCCTTGGCCTTTCAAGGTCCAAAAATATGTAATAGTATAGACATAAAAACACGAAAAATCAAATCTTTCAATATGTTTAAGAATAACATAAAAAGATCTATATTAGACAAAGATAGCAGCAGTGGCACAATACCCCTTTTATAAAATAAGCTTTTGATACTTATTGCTTCGTTGATTATTTCATAAGATATTTCGAGTTGTTTCAAGTTTGATAATTATTATCACTTAGTTGATAAATGTCAAATTACGGATCTATAATTTCACGCATTTTTTTTTTTTTTGTTTTTGCTTTTCTATAGACTCTCTCGTCACTTGTTTTGTATCAACAAAATAGTAATATTAGGCGATTTATAGTATATATTGTAATAGGTGATGGAAGCAATAAAGTTGAAGTTATGGCGGCCCATGTCTGACCCACGTTGTTGTCACGCAATGACGCACAACAGAAAAAGTAATGTGACGACGGAAACCGCAGCAGCCCATGTCTGACCTCAGTTTCCGACATCGCGTATGAACAAAAAAATCCACCAAAACTAAAATAATTGACGACAGAAAAATGTAGCAGCCCTTGTCTGACCTACAAGGTCGTCAACAATGACTACAGTCTTGATCATAGTACTAAATAATGCGTCAGAAATAGTGGCAGCCCATGTCTGACCTACATTTCTAAGACTGAAGAAAAATAGAAAAAGGTGTAAAAGTGTTTCAATGGTGCGTGACCTAATGACATGTTTAACCTAATTAGCTTGGAGGCGTTCAGAGCGGATATATATTTTGAAAGCATCAGATTTCCAGCGGCCAAGAGTGCGGATTTGCGCATCTGAGAAACCCTTATCAGCCGCGAGCGAAGCAGCCCCAATTCGAAAGCTCTGGCCTTTGTATCGACTGGTATCAAGGCCACAAAATTGTAAACGTTAGAGCGAAGCCTTATAAATCTCTCAAATGAGTGACCAACTCTCCGGTAGAAGGTTCGCTGGCACTGGTGTTTGTAATTCGTCTGCCTGTGGCGCTATTACCTTGAAGCTCTCGACCTGAAAGCGAGAGATGTAATCGGCTTGGCTGTTCTGCAGGCTGGGAACATGCCGACGACGAAATAAAATATTATAGCGTAGACAACTAAGAACCAAGTCACGTAGTAGAACCATGACTAACTTATGCTTAGAGGTCTGCTTATTTATAATATCTACTAGGGCAGCATTATCTGTGAAAAATAGCACGCAGCGATTGGTCATACTAGACCCCCATATGTGGGCAGCTAAAACAATGGGAAAAAGCTCGAGGAAAGTGATGTTGAAACTGTGCCATGCATCCGGAAGGGCACCGCCAAACCAATGCCTACCAAATACCGCACTATAACCTTTAGATGGCGCGGCATCTGTATATAATTCAAGTGTAGAGGAAGTTTCCCAGCGGTTCGACGGAAAAAATGCCCTTCCATTAAAATTATCTAGAAATGTTAACCACATACGGATATCATGTTTAGATGTGGTGATAACGGCTTGTTAGACCGCTGGTAAGGTCAATTAAGCGGCGTAAAAAAGCGCGGCCTGGGATGACAACAGAACAACAGAAGTTTAACAGGCCAATTAAAGACTGCAGTTCGCGCACAGTGACGAAGCGTTTCTTGTGAAAGTGATGCAGTAAGGTACGACATTTGGTAAGCTTGTCTAACGGCAACCTGGCCTCCTGCCGCACAGAATCGAGCTCTATACCAGCAAACTGTAAAGTGGTATTCGGTCCCACTGTTTTGTCCTGGGCAATTGGGACTCCAAGAAAGTTGCGCATATCGAGAAACTTATGAAGGTCTTCACCGCATTTAACTCTACTTGGCGCAATAAACAAAAAGTCGTCTAAAATATGTAAAACGGCAGAGACATGTAAGTGTTGCATGGCAAGCCACTCTAAAGAAGAACTGAACTTTTCGAAAATCGCGCAGCTAGACCTTAGTCCCATAACGAGACAACGATCAAAATAGTATTCATTTGCCCTTTTGATACCGAGTAACGGGTACTCAAACGGGTGAACAGGAATTATACGAAATGCGGACTTAATATCCGTTTTAGCCAAAAAGCAACCCGCACCTAATTTCTTTAAAATATGAATGGCATCACTAATAGTAGCATAATGGACTGATGAACATTCGTCAGGAATGGAATCATTTACAGACGAACCTTTTGGGTATGATAAATGGTGAATTAATCTAAATTCATTAGGAGCCTTCTTGGGAACCATGCCAATGGACGATATACGAAAAATGGGAAAAGGTGGAGCCTTGAAAGGTCCCACAACCCTACCAGCTTCGATTTCCTTCATTAATTTTGAGGAAACAATTTCCGGATTCTGGAGGGAACTTTGCAAATTAGGAGATTCAAAAGAAGATAATTCGCCGATGTAAGAAATTCGAAAACCGTTCCGAAAACCGTCAACTAATAAGGTTTTTAATGCTGGACTATAACCAGCCAATAAATTCTCAAACCAGTCCGCTTTTACGGGGGTGACTGGCTGGCTGTCCAACACTTGGATTAATAAGTTGTGATCCGGATTTTCCGACATTGGGGCGCTGGTGGGTTGAGGAAACCTGACATTGACTTGCCGGATGTTTTGCATTGCATTTAAAGCAGACATGCTCATATTGGCATCCCCTGCACTGCATACCGGCGTGAAATGTCCAACATGTCCCTTTGGGAAATTTGCTGGTAGAAGGTCGAAAACGGACTGGTGCGTGGGCCTTATCCGCACCTGCGGATGATGGAGTTTTGCCGCAAATATTGGACACCGCCCTAAGCCATAATTCCCAGTGAATTTGATCCCAAGGGTAACGGTGAGGTGCAGATTGTCTTAAGTAGCGGAACTGCTCGTCATAAAAAAGCCAGGCAGCCGATTTATGAGAAAGATCACGCAATGACGGATGTTAGGTGACAGCGTTAACCGCATACAAGGTAAAATGAGCTTAAGACAATTACATGGCCGGGAAGAAATCTATAACTAAATAGACAACCTCAGAGGTGCCGGATTAAAGTAACCGCCAAATAGTTGCGGTATGTGAAAAAGGATTAAAAAAGACTGTTATCAGACCGAGACAATGCCTTTGCTGTAAATTGCGACAAGTGAGATAAATAACAATCATAAAAGCTCATTTCCATGAACAAATAGATCTGCATTGACAGTAATACCGAGTGTATTGGACACACCTATGGAAATAGGCGGTCAAAATGGATTGTACACTCATGCGGTAAACTGCAAGCAAAAAACAATAAGCAAAGCCGGTATAGAACAAATACACACCTATGTACTGCGTTTATCATATAAAAAGAATGCACACTTATGTACTGTGCAAAACGTATAAAACAAAGGCACACTAATGTACTGTGCATACCGTATAACACGGGCACAAATGTACTGTGTACACAGGTGGCCAAATGATAAGCCAACGGAAACAGCAATGAAAAGGTATGCGGCAAATGAAAACCGCAAAAATAGCTGAATCACGAGGCAACAAGACACGGCTTGGTGTAAAATGTACACTGTACATATATCAAAAGGAAATGGCTTGAATTAGCGTCAGACAGCATAGTTCGGCCTAATGGTCGACAATTGAACGAATGCGTAATGACTTTAAAACGGCCCCTGCCTATTGAGGTGGACACCATCACGCGCGAGAAATCTCTGGGATGAATTCCGAAAGCCTCTATGTCCCCAGAAAAAGACACGAGGGAGGGCTTCGAGGAACGTTTTAACATGTTTGTTAAACGCGCGAACACGCGTGTTGAATACAGGATCGGACCCCAGAAGGGTTTGGCAGACACAAATAAGCTTAACGTTGTACGTGTCGTGCAGAATGGTAACAAGCTCCTCGATAGAAGAACCCACAACTAAAGCATCAAGACGAGAAAGATCATTGGTTCCCAGCTGTAAAATAACTATGTCTGGAGCGAATGAAGCGACCACGGGGAGGTCGTATTGCAACGTCTTAGCCACAGTTCTCCCCCCCCAACACCACGCCATTTAAATGTGGCAGCATTATTTAACAAGAATTAGTGGTTAAGGTTAGGGTTTGCGGCAATGACGTTCTCTAAACGCCTAATGAATGAATGCCCCAGGATAAAAATTAGGAGTGAGACCCATTCTAATGCAATACAAAATATCTCTTCAACTTCCCTGAAAAAATGTTATCGCCAAGAGATATACTCGCTGTGATGGTGAAAGCAACAGGGAATGAGTGAGAATGCGACCAGTCTTTTATACTGGCGGATGGATAACACTCTTTAACATGATTGGCTGTTATGTCACATGACAGACCACCATCGGATCGACAAATATGTGCCTTGAATACAATAGGTCAATTTATCGACATAAAAAACATCATGCCTTGGCTTGATGTTTGTTTTTTGTTTTTTTTCTGGGTTTGTTTAAATCAAGTTATTAGTGCCAGATATATTCATCTGATATGGATACAAGTTAAAACGTGCGTTTTGACATGTTTATCTAAAGAAAAAAACATTGAAAAATAATTCGAGTAAAATGCTCCTCGTTCTCTGCTCCCCTCTACCCCCCTCATGGGAGAGAATTACTGGGAGTAGAGTCTCTGTAGTGTCCCACTCTCACCGGTCCAACCGCACGAGGAGCCTCCGGCGCGTCTTCGATGCGACTTACTTTAAATAAGAGGTCAAAAGCCCTTTGCCTCCCTCTTGGGAGGCATTTCTTAGACTCGCACATGGCATAGCCTCGTTTTGGTGCTAAGCTTATTTTCGTCCTATAATGCCATGAAATTGCTGTTCTCATTTCTTAACTTGACAGACGTGTTAAACTCGTGATTTTCTTCACATCTATTAGCTTGACAGTAGCTACAGCTTGAATTACCTTAAAATCTTTTTCTTCAGGCAATTATTTATTTGGGTCAAATAAGAAGAGAAAATAAGAAAAACACATGCAAGAGCTCGCAAAGTACACACACAAAGACTAATTATATTTATACATACAGATTGGTTTACAATGTACATTTTTGATTGGACATTCATGTTATGGTCAAGTGACAAATGTCATTACAAAGTATCCGCCGACCGGGATCACGTGACCATATTGCAGGTTCAAGTTTAGAGCTTATCGAAAACACGTGTTTTTTTAAGTTGACCGCTGATCAAGTGCTGGTTTTCGATTGCACCGCGAGCTCATGTTAGTTTCACTTGTTGCAAAGAGGGCTGGGTTTTTCGGAAGCTGCTTAACGCTAACACAGGATTAAAGTTAACTGAAGTATAAATTTTTTTTGCGGAAAGTGTTTTTCACTGCTTCTTTTGTGTATGTTGAAATTATTCAAGTTCAAAACAGAAGGCAAAGCAATATACAGAAAACCTTACAGCAAGAGTTACACAACTTAAGTCAAATTTCTTGCTTTTCCTGGGTTAGCGAAACCGGCTATCAACAATCCGGCCCAGGACCTCCGGTTTTAGGCTTGGCTAAATCTACTTATTAACCAAACATTCTCCCTTATTTTAGGTCTCTGGCATCGAACAACATTGAAGAGCTACCCCCGGGATTATTTTCCAATCTATCAAAGCTTTATATTTTGTAAGCTTGTTTGCAGTTCTTTTTTCTTTAATTTTTATGAACGTAATTATTAGTGATAATTAAGTATTTGTTAGAACTATGACACTGACCCTGTCAACTCTAGCTTGATTTCAACGTTACAAACATTGCTTTTTGATTATCGTTATCGGTCGTTTATCGGTAAGTTTTGTTTTTACATTATGTAGAGATCAAGACTGAAAACAGCAGTGCACAGTGTTATGAAGGAAATACATGTATCCAGCTAGATGAGACAAATTTATACGTTTATCCATTAAAGAAAGGAATTGCAAGGCCTTTGGTCTATTCCTTTTATAAACATATTACATCAAGATCATTGCTTTCCACTTATTGGCGAGATAAAAACACAATTTTATTTCACTACAGTAAAATGTCACACTTTTTGTCCGTCTACTATACAGAAAATCCGTGTAAATTAAGACTAAAATAAGATATGATTTAGATAAACGTTTATGCAGCAACGGTCGAGAGAAGATCAAGATAAGAGAGTCAATCCTGCATAGAGACTTCATACCCAAGGTAATCCGTCATTTATATGTTTTGATTTTCAATAGACGATTCATCGACCTTTTTTGTTTGCGCTCTCAGCCGTGTTTTTGTGCTCGTTTGGCTGTTCATTCCTTTGCCGTTCATTTGGTTTCAGGGAGTCTCATGAGCAAATCACAGTGGGAACAGCAACATAGTTAATATAGGGAACTGATTACGAAGTGTAGCAAACATCAAAGGAGTAAACAAAGATACCAAGATTTATGCTGGAATGTCCACGACCGGGCACAATCTTTTGTTTTGAGCTCATACACTTTGCATGAGTAACGTAACCAAGACGTCTCTATTGGTTAGTTGCTTGGTCAGTAGTAAACAATTGTTGTGTTTTGAGCACGGTCAAGGCTAAAAAACAGAACAAAATCACACAACAAAGAACTTTGTCGAGTTTCATAACCATTCCCCTCCGTTAACTATGATAGCAACGAGTATAATAGCTGTCTAACACAACAATGTGAAACGATCACATTCTGCGCATTCTAGATAACATGAAATACGACGGGTAATTTAAAAAAAAAATTGGCTTTTGATGCTGTCTCACATATTATATTTTGGATATCTCCGAGAGTGATAGACAAACTGAATCTAAATATTGCGTAATTCCTAGGTTCAACATAAAGTCGTTTCCAATCGACGTTGTCCTTGATGTTGTTCTCCTTGTTGCTTTAAGTCCATCTTGTTGTTTAGGCGGGAGCGTCTGTCTGCATTTTCGACCATCTGATTGTTTGGTTGCGATGTTTTCAGTTCGGCCTTCGTTTGCTTTGCACTCGTTTGGTTGCTCATTTCTTTACCGTTTATTCAGTTTTTTTATTGTTTGGACGGGCAAATCTGTCCTCCGATTAAAGTTTCGAAATGTATTTGAACTTGGCGAGGGCCGAAGCTCCTTTGGTTCTTTGATATTAAAATATCAGGGAAGGCATCCTTGCACGGGTAACCCGAAAACACTGACCCCCGGTCCGCGGACCCCAACTACGGACCGGGTCCGTGGACTACCTATGGACCGGTCCACGGACTCCCGTTACGGACCCCCTCTACGGACCAGCCCCCAAAATATAATAGAAATAATAAATAAATATTTCAGTTACAGGTTGTCTAATAGATTACTCGTCACGGCGAAATTTCGAACGTTACATTGTGCAAATGGGCAGACCTGGATTCAGGCTCGGGTGCAATTTATATAATTACACATTGCCATTTTCTTTGCTGTGGCCATAAAGTATACGAAAGACGCGTAGGGGGAAGCCTCCTGGAAGCCTCGAAATTTGTGTTCTTTCCCCTATGCCATTTTTTTTTTAGCCATCCTCCCGTGGGTTCGTGAACTCGTTCCAGGCTTCACAATTTACTTAGCGGAATAATAGATACAAACAAGAATAAACGGCCTAAAAATATATCTTCCGTAGCCAGATTAAGCCTTGAATGGAAGGTAACAACTTTTCTTCTTACCATTGGCATCTCCTCAAGCTGAAAACAGCTTTTAGGGAGAGGGGTGGGGTGTAAAAAACCCAAGTCTGTTATATTTGCACAGTGTAACACTCGAAAAATCACCGACACGAGTCTGAATCTATTAGAGAACAGATAAGAGAAATATTTATTTATTATTTTTACACTATTTTAGGGTGGTGCGTAGAGGGGGTCCGTAGGGGTAGTCCATGGACCGGTCCGTAGGGTAGTCCGCGAACCCGGTCCATTGTGGAGGTCCGCGTACCGGGGGTCAGTGTTTTCGGGTTACCCATCCTTGCACTGCATGTTCCATGTTTTCCTTGGCTTTCAAACGAAGCGAAACATAACCAATTCTTCCACGAAAACATCCACGCAACGCGCGAGAAACATCCGCGGAAGAACTGGGTACAGTCGTACATGTACCATGTTTCAAAATAACTTAAGGTATAAGGCATATATGATGGATTCACTCCCTTACCTTGATCTTCTCTTGCTACAGTATGATGTCACAATTTGTGCCCTGTGACCCTCCGTTATTGCCACCTCCGTTTAGTTGAACCGAAGTGGCCGTAGGTTTCTGAAATAAATTACTAAATTACGAAACAGTGTTGAGGCCAGTAAAGTGAGTTCGTTTTAATCCATTGGGTAAGCAAACTCATAACTCAAAGATGGTTCAGGGGACGGGGGTGGGTTAAACGGATGGAACTCTAAACTTTTTTTGATACATATATATAATTTACGAGAAAATGTTTCCTCCGCTTTGGTAAATTTGCAAATCTTATAACTGATATAGTCTAAATTGATAGTGAAGTATTAAAAACTGATACTAGAATGTAGATGGGTACTAGTTCTGCAATGTTGCCAAAGATTTTTGTAAAGAAGGCGTAATCTTGCTTTGCATGCCGGTCAAAACCACAGCGGTTGCTATTTAGTCCATCAGCTGAGAGCCGAAAATTTGGGTCTACGGCTCACCTGAGGGGAACAGCCGAAACATGTCTTATCTTAATCTTCGGCTTTCAAGCATCACAAAAATGTATGATAGCAAGGAAAGAACGGTAGCTTTCACTTTTAAATCGAATTTTAAATTTTGCCCTGCATACCCTTTTTTTGCCGCCATCTTGGATGTTTGTGGAACGCTTAAAAGGGGTTTGTATTCCTTTAATGTGAGCAAATAGTGTTTCAAGTGTAAATTTTAAACGTATCCGAATAACAAACAAGATGTCCAGTTGTTCTAGTACTTGAATTATCAGCACATGACGTCATAAGTGAATTCAAAACGCCTGATTATTGGTCACAATATGATCATTTTGCACTTATAATCATTGCAAAAACATTGTGGGGTACGGTTCTCAAAATTATTTCATGAAAAGAGGGCAAGTAGATAAAATACTTATATAAATTGCAAGTCTGTTGAAACAAAGCCCTTAAAAACATTAGCCTGTTTCCTTCATCCAGCCCCAGTTCACAAACATGCGGTCTCACAAACGAAAGTGCAAACGTGTTTCCTCTGCACCATGATCTGATCAATGGTGGATGAATGCATTGTATGTGGTTGTTAGGGTTCTAGGTTAGCCCAGGAGAGCTTCGTCACGAGTATTGGGCTATTACTTCATCACAGACCTACATCCATGAGGAGTAGTTGGCTGGTCGGGAGGTGCGGTGGCCTCATGGTTAGTGCGCTCGTCTCCGGATCGAGCGGTCCGGGTTCGAGCCCTGGCCGGGGACATTGTGTTGTGTTCTTGGGCAAGACACTTTACTCTCACAGTGCCTCTCTCCACCCGGGTGTATAAATGGGTACCGGCGAACTTAATGATGGGGGTAACCCTGCGATGGACTAGCATCCCATCCAGGGGGTAGAAGAAATACTCCTAGTCGCTTCATGCTACAGAAACCGGGATAAGCTCCGGCCTGATGGGCCACTTGGCTCGTATGCAGACTTTACCTTACCTTAGCCCAGGAAGGTTTTTCACGGGTATTGGGCTATTACTTCATCACAGACCTACATCCATAAGGAGTAGTTGGCTCCAGCACGCATCGAAGAAGAGATCAAAGCTGTAGGAAAGCTAGTGGATCAGCTCAAGGATGTTATCACCGAGGTACCAAAGCGAAAACAGAAGTAAGTAATGACTTATTGCAGGCCAAGAACTGAACACGGGACAGTTGCATTCGTTAGTGTTTACCAATACCTTTGGGCATTACGTAATGAACACGGGACAATTGCATTCGTTAGTGTTTACCAATACCTTTAGGCATTACGTAATCCTTTTGTTAGACTTGCCATCGTACATTTTTCATATATTAGTTTTCGTTCATAAAAATAAGTTAAATTCTAATCCTCGGCGTGTGCGGTACGGATCGGAACTTCTTGGGCATTTTCGAATATCGAGGACACTTGGACTGTCAGGGCACCGTTTAAAAGTTTGGTTTGTAAAATCGTGTGGAATAGAATAAATATTTAATCTGGTAAACAAGAGCGAGGTAAAGAAGGCAGTGAATGACTTTGTAACGACCGTTGCTCATCTAATCCCGCTTCAGTTTACTTAGATCCATCGAAGAAAGCCAAGCTGAAGTCTTTTAAGGATCTGTAGGCTGTGCATAAGGTTCGCGACTAGGATGTAGTACTTCCTTCTCGTATGGATCGTGATGTACTTGCTCTGATGGCACTTGTCGGTCTCTTGCCGATCCTTGTGGACTTCCGCGAAAAACAACAGCGCAAAGCCTCCCGACAGAGGCAAAACTCTCCCAACAGCTAGAATGACGCATCACAGTCACCGAGAAATACCTAGAGAACGCACCAGTATTTTCAGTATACCTGGAATGGTGGTCTTGCAGAAGTTGAATATCCCGGTCCTCTGGAGGTATGTCTCATGTGGTCACCAAGAGAGTGTTTGAGTTGGTAATGAACACCGGCAACAGGAAACAGGAACGTGGACGAAGTGTTGGACATGTATCGCGAGGTATCAATCAAGAATGTCGAAAGATTTTAAAGAGTGTCTACCTCTGACGGTGAACAGTACAAGAACATACTTCCTGCGCATACTGCGAAGTCAGGGAACAAGCTTTTCAGTGTCACCACAAACAAGCCTGACATTGCCAATTCCCTCGTGTCACAGTGGAAGAAACAAGAATTCTGAGGCAAGCTCAGTGACCGGATCATGTACGTGACAACCGAAGATCAGTGTTAGAGACTAAGACGCGGCCATATGCGAACTAATTCCTGAGATAGGGTGTAATCATAAAGAGGCTGATATGAGTATGGTTCTCCATGCTTGGTACGTGGGAGGCAGATTCGTCATCCACTCCGACACCGATATCTTTGTCCTACTGCTTGCTCAAAGCCAAAACCTTGGAATGTGCTACATGAAGAATGAAAGAGGCGGAAAGACCAGAATGCTATGAAAGACCAGAATGTTATTTAGTTATTAACAGCTTGGAGAAGTAACTTGACCAAGGAATTGACAAGCTCTACTTCATGAAAGTCCTAATTAGCGTACACACCATCACAGGCTGATACTCTCTGGTAAGCAGTTCAGCTTCTAATTCTCTCCAATATAGTGAAAGGTACGTCCGAGCTCTGGCGAGAATTGGGAAGGAACGAACAGTATACGTACTGAAGGAGGCACTCATGTGACAGCTGTACGAGAAGGGGTACCAGATTATCGATGCGCTGCGCTATGAAGTTCACTGCACCAGAGGCGAGAAAGTTTAGCCAGAGGCAGTCATCTCTATGACGTCGCGTTACAAGAGCAAATTATCAAGCAGCAATCTGGACAGGAGTCGTCACCACAGCGAAGACAGTCGAAATATGACGCTAATAGCAGAGTATTTTTGAGAAATTTTAAGGTGTTTGAAAGGGTGCTCAAACAGAAATATAACTTCTCCATCGGAACTAAAACTAAGGAAAAAAAGAAAACTAAAATCGTAGAAATATCTGCTAAAACAATCAGATATTCAAGCACTGTCGCGGTCCTGATTTACCGTGTTTAAGCTTATGACTTTGAGAAGTTACAGATCCAAATGCAAGTGACAGCATTGACAAAAGGCGTTATACGAGCCTGGCGTTTCTGTACTCGAACCAGCTCTAGACTGAAGTATCTACGTTGAGTTAGGGTATATTGGTTAATGACGTATTGTGCTTACTTAACTAAACGTAGAAAAAGGTTTTTTTCTAGTACTGTGATGTGAAGCACCTTATTGGTAATTTAGTCATTTCAGATGGTTGAAATAGAGGTTGAATACATAAACTAGAAAACAAAACGGTGGCCATTGTGCTGTAATCTATGACGTCATCACAGCTTAAACAACTACAGACAATACTGAAATAATAACCAAGATACTAATTATTACAAATGTAGGACCAGGCAAAATAACGTCTACCTTTAAGAAAAGAAACATATAAGAAAATAACATTTCGAATTCCAAGATGACGACCAAAGGGAGGGTATTGGGGGTAAATTTAAAATTCGATTTACAAAGTGAAAGCTACCGTTCTATCCTCGCTATCATGCATTTTTATGATGCGCAATAGTCAAAGATTAAGAATATACAAGTTTCGTTTGTTCCCCTTAAGTGAGCCATACAACCACCTCAGCGGTGATGGACTAATTGTAATATCAAATGATGTGGGGAGACTCCCGACATATCAAATGTATCGGCGAGAGATGAATGAAATCGTCCTCCCATTCCCTTCATCCCCGATAACTGTTCAAGAGGAAGAGGGGTTGGGGGGGGGGGGGCTGGGTGGTTGTTGATAAAATCCTCTTTCGATATATCAAGGCCTTTTGCCGTTGATATGACAACCGTGAACTTGCTCCACATGAAAATACGTTTTTATCTTTTTATTAATACTATGTATTTTCAACTTGTTCTCCGTCTACCGCAGAGACCTGACAGGAAATAACATTCAGAATTTACCACAGGATATCTTCTCCTCTTTGGAGAACTTGAAACACCTGTAAGTATATCCATCATCTTTGTTTTTCGTTTAACAATCATTACAACTGCTAGCCTTGCTTTTTGCAAATGTCTAATCGGATTATTGTTATTTATTATTTTATTATTATTTTAGTAGGAAAACAATCATTTCAAAATAGGTATTTAAGAAATAGAAAACAGGTTATACTTTCCGTTATAGCAGGAGCCATAATCGGGGATGGAGACCGTAAGCGCGATCCATTTCTAGTATTGGGGTTGTCCTCATGATATGGGACAATAATTCTATTTTTAGAACAAATTGCGCCATCGCCTGCGGCACACGCGCGTACATGCTGCGAGGATTTTTGCGGATGTTGCGCGGGGGGAATGGCGTCCGAAATTCCCGAAATTTTTCATGTTTTTGCCCACAACTCAGCGCGTTTACGTCTGTTGGGATTTTGCTTAAGTATTTTCGTCGTAAGCTGCTGCAGTTTGAGTGAAGTAAGACAGTGTCGAATTTAGGTATGTTCCGCTTTAAGCTTAGATATATATCGCTGACCAAGTTGTGTTCCAACGGATGCTTCTTTTACATGAGCTGTACATTACTCCACTTTAAATTTCACATATGTTGAAGATTAACAGCTGTCCATTACGCAGCAAAAAACTAGTTGGATATATTTAGATATGGCAGAGCTTCAGGACTTCATAGTTTCCTAGCTCCTCTTGCCACACGCCTGCGAGAAATTTGCCAGTCTATCGCGACCGAAAAGTAAAACAAAATAATTGCTAGTTTGAGTTTCGCCTGAATTGTAAGCAACGCTTGATGTTTCATCAAGGCCCAATAACTTTACGTCCGTAGATACTGCTCAGTTTTATTCGTGTAAAAATTCAGTAAATTCTCTGTTGTCGATGAATGAGAGTGCCCGCTGATGCTTGTTTTGTACAGTCAGTAAACATGACAAATTGTACTTCCGCCGCACTTTCGTGAGAAAGCGTACATCGAACTCAAACAATAACTCTGTAGTTTTTGAATATGTTTAAGATTGATAAATGTTTGAGAACATATTAAAAGCTAAGCTGAAAATATGCGAATAAAGCAGAAACAATCAGCAAAGTTACGTTGACGCTTTCTTTAATCAACTTCGAATAACGATTTCGATTTTGTTGATCGAGTTATCAAAACTCCTTGTCTATTTTCATTTTCGCAGTGTAAAACTTCGCTATGTTTATGTTGAAGAAACACACGACGTTAGTAGCCTTTTTTGCGTTCGTGAAATTTGTTGCAGCATCTCAGCACAAAAGATAACGAAAGAAATCTTTGTCAAGATTTGTTGACAATTGAAAACACCGACTCGGACTTGAAAGTGCACGAGCTGCACTATGCAAATGAGCTAATTGTACGCGTCAGACCTTCCTTTCAAAAACTTTTGCAAACTCACCAAACAAGCAGAAACAAAACAGGTTTTGGTTATGATTAACCATTGTCTGAGAAACTCACAAATTAACTCGATACCATAACATAACATCAAAATGTGGTCAGAGCATCGGTGACACACTCCGCAATCGTCTCGTGTGCCACTTTTTTCTTTTGCTGTTAAAACATTTTCATGTCATTGGTATGATCTACTACTGAAAAGACGAGCGGCAACATGGAATATATATGGATTTTTTCCTTTTTTACAATAACTTTTAACTCTATCACGTGCTAATTGGCCAATTGTTATAAAAGTATCGACACAGATGACGCGATCATGTGGAGTCTATCTTTTTGTTGAGGGTCGACGATCGAGGGTTACATGTTGAAGGTCGAGTGTGGCGGGTCGAGGGTAATATTTTTTGTTTTCTGGGTTTGTTTTTTTACTCTTCTATTTGCTGTAGGTTCGAATTAAACCGCTCACTCGACTCTGGTCTACATGTTCCTCCCCTAATTGGTTAAATGTCCGCTAACATGATCGCACTTCATTTCACAAAAGTCTTTGCTACAGCGACAAAGATAATTTATGTAGTCTTCTCGATTCAGACATCTTTTTGGGTCCAATGTCGAGGGTTTAATAATATATCACAGACCTGAGTAGTATTTATCTATAACCTTCTATAACATTCAAAGTCCGGTTTTTCATGTGACTTCATCACGCTGGATACATTGGCTGATGTACTAAGGCCATTAACTTTTGACTGGCTCTCCGCGTAGAAATAAATCCAAACATTTAGTTTTGCAGTTGTAATTTCTTCAACAAATGATAACACACAGGAATAACCGGAATGTGGTTCGCGTTAATATTTGTATTGATAGTGACAATGTTGTGTCAAAGTGCCTCACTCGCTTCGAATTTCACATTTTCTGCCGGCTCATTTTTCACTGTGGAAAACAAATAAAAACGCCTTCCCTGGCTTGGTTTGCGTACCTTTTCTTCTATGTCGCTGTAGTGGTTTAGGTCATTTTACTACCAATGCGATCTCGTGGAGTGTTGGCTTCATTGTTTTCCAGCGTTATTGACAGGCCGCGAGGAGAAATATTGTCATCTGTGAAACAGTACTTGAAATCTGGAGGCAATGGGAGCAATGGAAGCAAATTTACGGCTATTTTCCTCCTTCGGTAAATTCTCTGTCATACGAAACATCTGTGAGATTTTGCGATCTGAATTACTACTCTCCTTCGGTAAACTTGCAGGGCTTTGCGATGGGTGGCGATGAAAAATATCTGTGAGATTAGCGAGCTTAAATAGACTATATATCACGGTTTTCGACGACATCTTGATGGCTAGGCAAAGCGGTCAGAAATTACAATGTTTGTATAGGAATCCGATGGCAAATAACTTTTTCCAAAATTGAATTTTACACAAGTTGTGAATCGGAACGTTAAACTACTAGGTACAGGATTGTATTTCCAGGTTTAAAGGATGTAGCTTGGCTAGAAGACGCTCGGTTTATTTTGCTAATTTTCCATACATTTGTCTGTAAATTTGGCTGGGTGGACGCGGTTCGCGGGAAAAAAAAAAAACAGACAAATGTATGGAAAATTAACTGAGCGTCTTCTAGCTAAGCTACACCCTTCAGATCCTTCAAACTTGGTAAATACAATCTTCCACCTAGTATCAGTAGAGGAATTTAAAACATATTGAACATCATGGGTGACAAAGTACTCCTTAATTTTGGCGTGAAATTTTAGCATTAATTTATAATTTCACATGTGAAATTATAAAATTGCCGTGGCAACATCTCTTGTATTTCGATTATTGCCAAGATGGCGTTGAGATTTAAGACGGTGACCATTGAAGAAGTTACGGAATTAAAAGAAGCGGCAGAAAACTTAAATACGCGATAGAGCACAATTACCTGGGTGAGGGTTTTTGAGAAGTGGTGTGACGAAAATAGCCTTGAGAGATACCTGGAGATGATTCTTCCTGAGCAGTTGAATGAAGTACTCGAGCGGTTTTACGCCTTCGTGTGTAAACAAGACGGAATCGATTACGAACGTGGGTCCCTAAAACAGATTATCCAACCACTCAGTCCGGAAAACGGTGGTCAGAAAGCTGAATGCCTAGGGAGTTCCAAAATCCGAAATAATAACAACAAATGGCCATCGACAAGAATAAAGCGTTGAAGCCTACAACCACGGGAACGAAGACGAGCAGCCGACAACTATCTAGCATCATTGACGGCAAAGAAATCCACTTTAACCAGACAACCAGTCGAGTTCCCCTTCAGCCGCTAATCTTACCTTCGTTTTCAAAGATTTTAGAGAAAGTTGTATACAATCGACTTATAGATTATTTAACTAAATTTAACATCTTAAACAAAAACCAGTATGGCTTCAGGCAAAAACACTCTACTGCAATGGCAATTTTAGATTTTGTAGAAAAAATACATTTTGCAATTGACAATGGCGAATACTGTACAGGTATCTTTTTAGATCTCGCAAAAGCCTTTGATACAGTGAACCACACAACCCTATTGAACAAACTTGAACATTATGGAATCAGAGGTATACCACACTTATGGTTTAAGAACTACTTATCTAACAGAAAACAGTATGTACAATTCAAAGGAGTAGACTCAGAAATGTCAGACATAATATGTGGGGTTCCAGAGGGGTCAGTACTTGGGCCACTCCTATTCTTGATATACACATCGATGACATAAGTGCTTCCTCAAATGTGTTTTCCTTCACATTATTTGCTGATGACACCAACATACTTTACAAAACTAAAAGTCTAAACCAGTTACTTACAAAAGCAAATGGTGAGTTAACTAAACTTTCTCTATGGTTCAAAGCAAATAAATTATCTTTAAATATTTCTAAAACAACTTACATGTTATTTTCAAACAGAAAAAACATGAATGAGACTATAAATTTAATGATAGACGAGAACATCATTGACAGAGTTAGGGAATGTAAGTTTCTTGGCACAGTTATAGATGAAAAACTGACATGGAAACCTCATATTAGCTTGATAACAAGTAAAATATCAAAAAATATTGGAATTATGTTTAAAGTAGGGCAATTTTTAACCAAAGAAACGACCAAAACCTAATATTACACTTTTGTTTACCCTTACATACATTACTGTAATGTCATATGGGCCAACAATTATCCTACTAGACTATCTAGAATAGTAATACTTCAGAAAAGAGCAGTCAGTGCTATAGCTAAAATTCAGTATAGAGAGATTACAGAAAATGTCTTTAAGGAACTAAAAATATTAAAAGTACAAGAGATAAATAAGCTAGAAATTTCATTTTTTTTATGTTCAAGTTTTACAATAATCAACTTCCAAAAAATTTGTCAGACATCTTTTCAGCAAATTATCAAATACATAGTTATGGTACACGACGTGCAGATGACAGTCATCTCCCACGTAAATCAACTACACTTGGCCAATACTCCTTGGCCTTTCAAGGTCCAAAAATATGTAATAGTATAGACATCAAAACACGAAAAATCAAATCTTTCAATATGTTTAAGAATAACATAAAAAGATCTATATTAGACAAAGATAGCAGCAGTAGCAAAATACCCCTTTTATAAAATAAGCTTTTGATACTTATTGCTTCGTTGATTATTTCATAAGATATTTCGAGTTGTTTCAAGTTTGATAATTATTATCACTTAGTTGATAAATGTCAAATTACGGATCTATAATTTCACGCATTTTTTTGTTGTTGTTGTTTTTGCTTTTCTATAGACTCTCTCGTCACTTGTTTTGTATCAACAAAATAGTAATATTAGGCGATTTATAGTATATATTGTAATAGGTGATGGAAGCAATAAAGTTGAAGTTATGGCAGCCCATGTCTGACCCACGTTGTTGTCACGCAATGACGCACAACAGAAGAAGTAATGTGACGGCGGAAACCGCAGCAGCCCATGTCTGACCTCAGTTTCCGACATCGCGTATGAACAAAAAAATCCACCAAAACTAAAATAATTGACGACAGAAAAATGTAGCAGCCCTTGTCTGACCTACAAGGTCGTCAACAATGACTACAGTCTTGATCATAGTACTAAATAATGCGTCAGAAATAGTGGCAGCCCATGTCTGACCTACATTTCTAAGACTGAAGAAAAATAGAAAAAGGTGTAAAAGTGTTTCAATGGTGCGTGACCTAATGACATGTTTAACCTAATTAGCTTGGAGGCGTTCAGAGCGGATATATATTTTGAAAGCATCAGATTTCCAGCGGCCAAGAGTGCGGATTTGCGCATCTGAGAAACCCTTATCAGCCGCGAGCGAAGCAGCCCCAATTCGAAAGCTCTGGCCTTTGTATCGACTGGTATCAAGGCCACAAAATTGTAAACGTTAGAGCGAAGCCTTATAAATCTCTCAAATGAGTGACCAACTCTCCGGTAGAAGGTTCGCTGGCACTGGTGTTTGTAATTCGTCTGCCTGTGGCGCTATTACCTTGAAGCTCTCGACCTGAAAGCGAGAGATGTAATCGGCTTGGCTGTTCTGCAGGCTGGGAACATGCCGACGACGAAATAAAATATTATAGCGTAGACAACTAAGAACCAAGTCACGTAGTAGAACCATGACTAACTTATGCTTAGAGGTCTGCTTATTTATAATATCTACTAGGGCAGCATTATCTGTGAAAAATAGCACGCAGCGATTGGTCATACTAGACCCCCATATGTGGGCAGCTAAAACAATGGGAAAAAGCTCGAGGAAAGTGATGTTGAAACTGTGCCATGCATCCGGAAGGGCACCGCCAAACCAATGCCTACCAAATACCGCACTATAACCTTTAGATGGCGCGGCATCTGTATATAATTCAAGTGTAGAGGAAGTTTCCCAGCGGTTCGACGGAAAAAATGCCCTTCCATTAAAATTATCTAGAAATGTTAACCACATACGGATATCATGTTTAGATGTGGTGATAACGGCTTGTTAGACCGCTGGTAAGGTCAATTAAGCGGCGTAAAAAAGCGCGGCCTGGGATGACAACAGAACAACAGAAGTTTAACAGGCCAATTAAAGACTGCAGTTCGCGCACAGTGACGAAGCGTTTCTTGTGAAAGTGATGCAGTAAGGTACGACATTTGGTAAGCTTGTCTAACGGCAACCTGGCCTCCTGCCGCACAGAATCGAGCTCTATACCAGCAAACTGTAAAGTGGTATTCGGTCCCACTGTTTTGTCCTGAGCAATTGGGACTCCAAGAAAGTTATGCATATCGAGAAACTTATGAAGGTCTTCACCGCATTTAACTCTACTTGGCGCAATAAACAAAAAGTCGTCTAAAATATGTAAAACGGCAGAGACATGTAAGTGTTGCATGGCAAGCCACTCTAAAGAAGAACTGAACTTTTCGAAAATCGCGCAGCTAGACCTTAGTCCCATAACGAGACAACGATCAAAATAGTATTCATTTGCCCTTTTGATACCGAGTAACGGGTACTCCAACGGGTGAACAGGAATTATACGAAATGCGGACTTAATATCCGTTTTAGCCAAAAAGCAACCCGCACCTAATTTCTTTAAAATATGAATGGCATCACTAATAGTAGCATAATGGACTGATGAACATTCGTCAGGAATGGAATCATTTACAGACGAACCTTTTGGGTATGATAAATGGTGAATTAATCTAAATTCATTAGGAGCCTTCTTGGGAACCATGCCAATGGGCGAAATACGAAAAATGGGAAAAGGTGGAGCCTTGAAAGGTCCCACAACCCTACCAGCTTCGATTTCCTTCATTAATTTTGAGGAAACAATTTCCGGATTCTGGAGAGCACTTTGCAAATTAGGAGATTCAAAAGAAGATAATTCGCCGATGTAAGAAATTCGAAAACCGTTCCGAAAACCGTCAACTAATAAGGTTTTTAAGGCTGGACTATAACCAGCCAATAAATTCTCAAACCGGTCCGCTTTTACGGGGGTGACTGGCTGGCTGTCCAACACTTGGATTAATAAGTTGTGATCCGGATTTTCCGACATTGGAGCGCTGGTGGGTTGAGGAAACCTGACATTGACTTGCCGGATGTTTTGCATTGCATTTAAAGCAGACATGCTCATATTGGCATCCCCTGCACTGCATACCGGCGTGAAATGTCCAACATGTCCCTTTGGGAAATTTGCTGGTAGAAGGTCGAAAACGGACTGGTGCGTGGGCCTTATCCGCACCTGCGGATGATGGAGTTTTGCCGCAAATATTGGACATCGCCCTAAGCCATAATTCCCAGTGGATTTGATCCCAAGGGTAACGGTGAGGTGCAGATTGTCTTAAGTAGCGGAACTGCTCGTCATAAAAAAGCCAGGCAGCCGATTTATGAGAAAGATCACGCACCACTTCACAATATTTCATCAACTTTGGGGCGTCATCAGCAGCTTTCTCCGAATAAATCGTGACGAAAATGTTAAAGGCAGTTATCCACTGCTGAATAGTTGTCACCTTCTTTGGCGTGTGATAAGGCTCAAGAGTTAGGTGGGGTTGACCCGAGACACCACCAGGGGAGGTCATAGATAAGGCATACCGCTCACGGGGAGGAGCTACTGACAACAACACACCAAAATCTATGTATTCGTGAGCCCAAATTTTTGCTTTCGTTTTTGAGCTAACTCTAGCACCTAAATCTGCGCCAATGCTGGTAAAAAGGTGGCGCGGTTCATCCCCAGCACTGAAGGGAGAAAGAGGTGGATCCGCGCCTTGCGTACCTGTGGGTTGAATGAGGTTTGAAATCTCCTCGTTCACCAGATGGTCAACCTGACCAAGTGCTGTGGTAGTGCTGGCCGGGACACTCGCTTGATGCTGCGTGGCCATGGCGTCCTTCACGGCCGCGGAGACAGCAGCGGTAATTGTGCTGGTGAGCGCCTGGAGATTTAACTGGACCATCCCCGGGACTGCAGCAGACTGGGTATCTTGTACTATTGCAGCTGGCTCGGCCTCTTACAGATCAGAGGCAGGCGGCAACGAGCGAAGACGCTTAGAACGGCTTCCAACGCCATCAGTACGCTTCTTAGGCGGCATGATTAAGCGAGAAGAAATGATCTATATAATAACGGATGTTAGGTGACAGCGTTAACCGCATACAAGGTAAAATGAGCTTAAGACAATTACATGGACGGGAAGAAATCTATAACTAAATAGACAACCTCAGAGGTGCCTGATTAAAGTAACCGCCAAATAGTTGCGGTATGTGAAAAAGGATTAAAAAAGATTGTTATCAGACCGAGACAACGCCTTTGCTGTAAGTTGCGACAAGTGAGATAAATAACAATCATAAAAGCTCATTTCCGTGAACAAATAGATATGCATTGACAGTAATACCGAGTGCATTGGACACACCTATGGAAATAGGCGGTCAAAATGGATTGTACACTCATGCGGTAAGCTGCAAGCAAAAAACAATGAGCAAAGCCGGTATAGAACAAATACACACCTATGTACTGTGTTTATCATATAAAAAGAATGCACACTTATGTACTGTGCATAACGTATAAAACAAAGGCACACTAATGTACTGTGCATACCGTATAACACGGGCACAAATGTACTGTGTACACAGATGGCCAAATGATAAGCCAACGGAAACAGCAATGAAAAGGTATGCGGCAAATGAAAACCGCAAAAATAGCTGAATCACGAGGCAACAAGACACGGCTTGGTGTAAAATGTACACTGTACATATATCAAAAGGAAATGGCTTGAATTAGCGTCAGACAGCATAGTTCGGCATAATGGTCGACAATTGAACGAATGCGTAATGACTTTAAAACGGCCCCTGCCTATTGAGGTGGACACCATCACGCGCGAGAAATCTCTGGGATGAATTCCGAAAGCCTCTATGTCCCCAGAAAAAGACATGAGGGAAGGCGTCGAGGAACGTTTCAACATGTTTGTTAAACACGCGAACACGCATGTTGAATACAGGATCGGACCCCAGAAGGGTTTGGCACACACAAATAAGCTTAACGTTGTACGTGTCGTGCAGAATGGTGACAAGCTCCTCGATAGAAGAACCCACAACTAAAGCATCAAGACGAGAAAGATCATTGGTTCCCAGCTGTAAAATAACTATGTCTGGAGCGAATGAAGCGACCGCGGGGAGGTCGTATTGCAACGTCTTATCCACAGTTCTCCCCCCAACACCACGCCATTTAAATGTGGCAGCATTATTTAACAAGAATTAGTGGTTAAGGTTAGGGTTTGCGGCAACGACGTTCTCTAAACGCCTAATGAATGAATGCCCCAGGATAAAAATTAGAGGGAGACCCATTCTAACGCAATACAAAATATCTCTTCAACTTCCCTGAAAAAATGTTATCGCCAAGACATATACTCGCTGTGATGGTGAAAGCAACAGGGAATGAGTGAGAATGCGACCAGTCTTTTATACTGGCGGATAGATAACACTCTTTAACATGATTGGCTGTTATGTCACATGACAGACCATCATCGGATCGACAAATATGTGCCTTGAATACAATAGGTCAATTTATCGACATAAAAAACATCATGCCTTGGCTTGATGTTTGTTTTTTTTTTTTTTTCTGGGTTTGTTTAAATCAAGCTATTAGTGCCAGATATATTCATCTGATATGGATACAAGTTAAAACGTGCGTTTTGACATGTTTATCTAAAGAAAAAAACATTGAAAAATAATTCGAGTAAAATGCTCCTCGTTCTCTGCTCCCCTCTACCCCCCTCATGGGAGAGAATTACTGGGAGTAGAGTCTCTGTAGTGTCCCACCCTCACCGGTCCAACCGCACGAGGAGCCTCCGGCGCGTCTTCGATGCGACTTACTTTAAATAAGAGGTCAAAAGCCCTTTGCCTCCCTCTTGGGGGGCATTTCTTAGACTCGCACATGGCATAGCCTCGTTTTGGTGCTAAGCTTATTTTCGTCCTATAATGCCATGAAATTGCTGTTCTCATTTCTTAACTTGACAGACGTGTTAAACTCGTGATTTTCTTCACATCTATTAGCTTGACAGTAGCTACAGCTTGAATTACCTTAAAATCTTTTTCTTCAGGCAATTATTTATTTGGGTCAAATAGGAAGAGAAAATAAGAAAAACACATGCAAGAGCTCGCAAAGCACACACACAAAGACTAATTATATTTATACATACAGATTGGTTTACAATGTACATTTTTGATTGGACATTCATGTTATGGTCAAGTGACAAATGTCATTACAAAGTATCCGCCGACCGGGATCACGTGACCATATTGCAGGTTCAAGTTTAGAGCTTATCGAAAACACGTGTTTTTTTAAGTTGACCGCTGATCAAGTGCTGGTTTTCGATTGCACCGCGAGCTCATGTTAGTTTCACTTGTTGCAAAGAGGGCTGGGTTTTTCGGAAGCCGCTTAACGCTAACACAGGATTAAAGTTAACTGAAGTATAAATTTTTCTTGCAGAAAGTGTTTTTCACTGCTTCTTTTGTGTATGTTGAAATTATTCAAGTTCAAAACAGAAGGCAAAGCAATATACAGAAAACCTTACAGCAAGAGTTACACAACTTAAGTCAAATTTCTTGCTTTTCCTGGGTTAGCGAAACCGGCTATCAACAATCCGGCCCAGGACCTCCGGTTTTAGGCTTGGCTAAATCTACTTATTAACCAAACATTCTCCCTTATTTTAGGGGTCTGGCATCGAACAACATTGAAGAGCTACCCCCGGGATTATTTTCCAATCTATCAATGCTTTGGATTTTGTAAGCTTCTTTGCAGTTCTTTTTTCTTTAATTTTTATGAACGTAATTATTAGTGATAATTAAGTATTTGTTCGAACTATGACACTGACCCTGTCAACTCCAGCTTGATTTCAACATTACAAACATTGCTTTTTGATTATCGTTATCGGTCGTTTATCGGTAAGTTTTATTTTTACATTATGTAGAGATCAAGACTGAAAACAGCAGTGCACAGTGTTATGAAGGAAATACATGTATCCAGCTAGATGAGACAAATTTATACGTTTATCCATTAAAGAAAGGAATTGCAAGGCCTTTGGTCTATTCCTTTTATAAACATATTACATCAAGATCATTGCTTTCCACTTATTGGCGAGATAAAAACACAATTTTATTTCACTACAGTAAAATGTCACACTTTTTGTCCGTCTACTATACAGAAAATCCGTGTAAATTAAGACTAAAATAAGATATGATTTAGATAAACGTTTATGCAGCAACGGTCGAGAGAAGATCAAGATAAGAGAGTCAATCCTGCATAGAGACTTCATACCCAAGGTAATCCGTCATTTATATGTTTTGATTTTCAATAGACGATTCATCGACCTTTTTTGTTTGCGCTCTCAGCCGTGTTTTTGTGCTCGTTTGGCTGTTCATTCCTTTGCCGTTCATTTGGTTTCAGGGAGTCTCATGAGCAAATCACAGTGGGAACAGCAACATAGTTAATATAGGGAACTGATTACGAAGTGTAGCAAACATCAAAGGAGTAAACAAAGATACCAAGATTTATGCTGGAATGTCCACGACCGGGCACAATCTTTTGTTTTGAGCTCATACACTTTGCATGAGTTACGTAACCAAGACGTCTCTATTGGTTAGTTGCTTGGTCAGTAGTAAACAATTGTTGTGTTTTGAGCACGGTCAAGGCTAAAAAACAGAACAAAATCACACAACAAAGAACTTTGTCGAGTTTCATAACCATTCCCCTCCGTTAACTATGATAGCAACGAGTATAATAGCTGTCTAACACAACAATGTGAAACGATCACATTCTGCGCATTCTAGATAACATGAAATACGACGGGTAATTTAAAAAAAAAATTGGCTTTTGATGCTGTCTCACATATTATATTTTGGATATCTCCGAGAGTGATAGACAAACTGAATCTAAATATTGCGTAATTCCTAGGTTCAACATAAAGTCGTTTCCAATCGACGTTGTCCTTGATGTTGTTCTCCTTGTTGCTTTAAGTCCATCTTGTTGTTTAGGCGGGAGCGTCTGTCTGCATTTTCGACCATCTGATTGTTTGGTTGCGTTGTTTTCGGCGTTCGTTTGCTTTGCACTCGTTTGGTTGCTCATTTCTTTACCGTTTATTCAGTTTTTTTTATTGTTTGGACGGGCAAATCTGTCCTCCGATTAAAGTTTCGAAATGTATTTGAACTTGGCGAGGGCCGAAGCTCCTTTGGTTCTGTGATATTAAAATATCAAGGAAGGCATCCTTGCACGGGTAACCCGAAAACACTGACCCCCGGTCCACGGACCCCCACTACCGACCGGGTTCGCGGACTACCTATGGACCGGTCCACGGACTCCCGTTACGAACCCCCTCTACGGACCAGCCCCCAAAATATAATAGAAATAATAAATAAATATTTCAGTTACAGGTTGTCTAACAGATTACTCGTCACGGCGAAATTTCGAACGTTACATTGTGCAAATGGGCAGACCTGGATTCAGGCTCGGGTGCAATTTATATAATTACACATTGCCATTTTCTTTGCTGTGTGCCATAAAGTATACGAAAGACGCGTACAGGGAAGCCTCCTGGAAGCCTCGAAATTTGTGTTCTTTCCCCTGTGCCATTTTGTTCAGCCCATCCTCCCGTGGGTTCGTGAATTAGTTCCAGGCTTCACAATTTACTCAGCGGAATAACAGATACAAACAAGAATAAACGGCCTAAAAATATATCTTCCATAGCCAGATTGAGCCGCGAATGGAAGGTAAGAACTTTCCTTCTTACCATCGGCATCTCCTTACGCAGAAAACAGCTTTTAGGGAGGTGGGGTGGGGTGTTAAAAACCCAATTCTGTTACATTTGCACATGCAGTGCACCACTCGAAAAATCACCGACACGAGTCTGAATTTATTAGACAACCCATGAGTGAAATCTTTATCTCTTATTTTTACACTATTTTAGGGTGGTCCGTAGAGGGGATCCGTAGGGGTAGTCCATGGTTCGGTCCGTAGGGTAGCCCGCGAACCCGGTCCGTTGTGGGGGTCCCCGAACCGGAGGTCAGTGTTTTCGGGTTACCCATCCTCGCACTGCGTGTTCCATGTTTTCCTTGACTTTCAAACGAAGCGAAACATAACCAAATCCTCCACGAAAACATCCACGCAACGCGTGAGAAACATCCGAAGAAGAACTGGGTACAGTCGTACATGTACCATGTTTCAAAATAACTTAAGGTATAAGGCATATATGATGGATTCACTCTCTTACCTTGATCTTCTCTTACTACAGTATGATGTCACAATTTGTGCCCTGTGACCCTCCGTTATAGCCACCTCCGTTTAGTTGAATCGAAGTGGCTGTAGGTTTCTGAAATAAATTACTAAATTACGAAACAGTGTTGAGGCCAGTAAAGTGAGTTCGTTTTAATCCATTGGGTAAGCAAACTCATGACTCAAAGGTGGTTCAGGGGAGGGGGGTTGGGTTACACGGATGGAACTCTAAACTTTTTTTAATACGCGTATATAATTTAAGAGAAAATGTTTTCTCGGCTGTGGTAGATTTGCAAATCCTATAATTAATATAGTCTAAATCGATAGTGAAGTATTAAAAACTGATACTAGAATGTAAATGGGTACTAGTTCTGCAATATTGCCAAAGATTTTTGTAAAGAAGGCGTAATCTTGCTTTGCATGCCACTCAAAACCACAGTGGTTGCTACTATAATTTCAAATGATGTGGGGAGACTCCCGACATATCAAATGTATCGACGAGAGATGAATGAAATCATCCTCCCATTCCCTTCATCCCTGATAACTGTTCAAGAGGAAGGGGGGTGGTGGGGGGGAGGGTGTGGGTGGTTGTTGTTAAAATCCTCTTTCGATATATCAAGGCTTTTTGCCGTTGATATGACAGCCGTGAACTTGCTCCACATGAAAATACGTTCTTTATCTCATTAATACTATGTATTTTCAACTTGTTCTCCGTCTATCGCAGAGAGCTGACAGGAAATAACATTCAGAATTTACCAGAGGATACCTTCTCCTCTTTGGAGAACTTGCGATACCTGTAAGTATATCCATGATCTTTGTTTTTTGTTTAATAATCATTACAACTGCTAGCCTTGCTTTCTGCAAACGTCTACTCGGATTATTATTATTTATTATTTTATTATTATTTTAGTAGGAAAACAATCATTTCAAAATAGTTGTTTAAGAAATAGAAAACAGGTTATATTTTCCGTTATAGATAACATCAAAATCTGGTCAGAACATCGGTGACACACTCGGCAATCGCCTCGTGAGCCATTTTTTCTTTTGCTGTTAAAACATTTTCATGTCATTGGTATAATCTACTACTGAAAAGACGAGCGGCAACATGGAATATATATGGATTTTTACCTTTTTTTACAATAACTTTTAACTCTATCAAGTGCTAATTGGCCAATTGTTATAAAAGTACCGACACAGATGCCGCGATCATTTGGACTCTATCTTTTTGTTGAGGGTCGACGATCGAGGGTTCCATGTTGAAGGTCGAGTGTGGCGGGTGAGGGTCATATTTTTGTTTTCTGGGTTTGTCGTTTTACTCTTTGGTGTAGGTTCGAATTCCGCCGCTAAGTCGACTCTGGCCATGGTCTACATGTTCCTCCCCAAATTGGTTAAATGTCCGCTAACATGATCGCACTTCATTTCACAAACGTCTTTGCTACAACGAGAAGATAATTTATGTAGTCTTCTCGATTCAGATATCTTTTTGGGTCCTTGACTATTTAACAATTATTCCATGAAACCGCGTTGGATATGAAGTGATAAATAACCAACGAGCGCGTAGCGCGAGTTGGTTATGATCACTTCATATCCAACAAGGTCGAATGGAATAATTGTTTTAGTATATTCTTAATCGGGTTTTTGCCGCCGATTTTTATTTCAACAATTTTACAGAGCGGAAAATTTTTAAACTTGGCGCACTGTTTTCCATATAAGGTAAAGCTCCGACTAATGGCTCATAGTCGGAGTTTTTGAGCCAATCAGAGAGCTAGAAATGCAATAGTCGGAGCTGAGAATATACTAATTATCTATAACCTTCTATAACATTCAAAGTCCGGTTTTTCATGTGACTTCATCACGCTGGATACATTGGCTGATGTTCTAAGGCCATTAACTTTTGAGTGGCTCTCCGCGTAGAAATAAATCCAAACATTTAGTTTTGCAGTTGTAATTTCTTCAACAAATGATAACACACAGGAATAACCGGAATGTGGTTCGCGTTAATATTTGTATTGATAGTGACAATGTTGTGTCAAAGTGCCTCACTCGCTTCGAATTTCACATTTTCTGCCGGCTCATTTTTCACTGTGGAAAACAAATAAAAACGCCTTCCCTGGCTTGGTTTGCGTACCTTTTCTTCTATGTCGCTGTAGTGGTTTAGGTCATTTTACTACCAATGCGATCTCGTGGAGTGTTGGCTTCATTGTTTTCCAGCGTTATTGACAGGCCGCGAGGAGAAATATTGCCATCTGTGAAACAGTACTTGAAATCTGGAGGCAATGGGAGCAATGGAAGCAAATTTACGGCTATTTTCCTCCTTCGGTAAATTCTCTGTCATACGAAACATCTGTGAGATTTTGCGATCTGAATTACTACTCTCCTTCGGTAAACTTGCAGGGCTTTGCGATGGGCCGCGATGAAAAATATCTGTGAGATTAGCGAGCTTAAATAGACTATGTATCACGGTTTTCGACGACATCTTGATGGCTAGGCAAAGCGGTCAGAAATTACAGTGTTTGTATAGGAATCCGATGGCAAATAACTTTTTCCAAAATTGAATTTTACACAAGTTGTGAATCGGAACGTTAAACTACTAGGTACAGGATTGTATTTCCAGGTTTAAAGGATGTAGCTTGGCTAGAAGACGCTCGGTTTATTTTAAAAATAACTATGTCTGGAGCGAATGAAGCGACCGCGGGGAGGTCGTATTGCAACGTCTTATCCACAGTTCTCCCCCCAACACCACGCCATTTAAATGTGGCAGCATTATTTAACAAGAATTAGTGGTTAAGGTTAGGGTTTGCGGCAACGACGTTCTCTAAACGCCTAATGAATGAATGCCCCAGGATAAAAATTAGAGGGAGACCCATTCTAACGCAATACAAAATATCTCTTCAACTTCCCTGAAAAAATGTTATCGCCAAGACATATACTCGCTGTGATGGTGAAAGCAACAGGGAATGAGTGAGAATGCGACCAGTCTTTTATACTGGCGGATAGATAACACTCTTTAACATGATTGGCTGTTATGTCACATGACAGACCACCATCGGATCGACAAATATGTGCCTTGAATACAATAGGTCAATTTATCGACATTAAAAACATCATGCCTTGGCTTGATGTTTGTTTTTTTTTTTTTTCTGGGTTTGTTTAAATCAAGCTATTAGTGCCAGATATATTCATCTGATATGGATACAAGTTAAAACGTGCGTTTTGACATGTTTATCTAAAGAAAAAACATTGAAAAATAATTCGAGTAAAATGCTCCTCGTTCTCTGCTCCCCTCTACCCCCCTCATGGGAGAGAATTACTGGGAGTAGAGTCTCTGTAGTGTCCCACCCTCACCGGTCCAACCGCACGAGGAGCCTCCGGCGCGTCTTCGATGCGACTTACTTTAAATAAGAGGTCAAAAGCCCTTTGCCTCCCTCTTGGGGGGCATTTCTTAGACTCGCACATGGCATAGCCTCGTTTTGGTGCTAAGCTTATTTTCGTCCTATAATGCCATGAAATTGCTGTTCTCATTTCTTAACTTGACAGACGTGTTAAACTCGTGATTTTCTTCACATCTATTAGCTTGACAGTAGCTACAGCTTGAATTACCTTAAAATCTTTTTCTTCAGGCAATTATTTATTTGGGTCAAATAGGAAGAGAAAATAAGAAAAACACATGCAAGAGCTCGCAAAGCACACACACAAAGACTAATTATATTTATACATACAGATTGGTTTACAATGTACATTTTTGATTGGACATTCATGTTATGGTCAAGTGACAAATGTCATTACAAAGTATCCGCCGACCGGGATCACGTGACCATATTGCAGGTTCAAGTTTAGAGCTTATCGAAAACACGTGTTTTTTTAAGTTGACCGCTGATCAAGTGCTGGTTTTCGATTGCACCGCGAGCTCATGTTAGTTTCACTTGTTGCAAAGAGGGCTGGGTTTTTCGGAAGCCGCTTAACGCTAACACAGGATTAAAGTTAACTGAAGTATAAATTTTTCTTGCAGAAAGTGTTTTTCACTGCTTCTTTTGTGTATGTTGAAATTATTCAAGTTCAAAACAGAAGGCAAAGCAATATACAGAAAACCTTACAGCAAGAGTTACACAACTTAAGTCAAATTTCTTGCTTTTCCTGGGTTAGCGAAACCGGCTATCAACAATCCGGCCCAGGAGCTCAAAGATATCTGAATCGAGAAGACTACATAAATTATCTTCTCGTTGTAGCAAAGACGTTTGTGAAATGAAGTGCGATCATGTTAGCGGACATTTAACCAATTTGGGGAGGAACATGTAGACCATGGCCAGAGTCGACTTTACACAAGTTGTGAATCGGAACGTTAAACTACTAGGTACAGGATTGTATTTCCAGGTTTAAAGGATGTAGCTTGGCTAGAAGACGCTCGGTTTATTTTGCTAATTTTCCATACATTTGTCTGTAAATTTGGCTGGGTGGACGCGGTTCGCGGGAAAAAAAAAACAGACAAATGTATGGAAAGTTAACTGAGCGTCTTCTAGCTAAGCCACACCCTTCAGATCCTTCAAACTTGGTGAATACAATCTTCCACCTAGTATCAGTAGAGGAATTTAAAACATATTGAACATCATGGGTGACAAATTACTCCTTAATTTTGGCGCGAAATTTTAGCATTAATTTATAATTTCACATGTGAAATTATAAAATTGCCATGGCAACATCTCTTGTATTTCGATCATTGCCAAGATGGCGTTGAGATTTAAGACGGTGACCATTGAAGAAGTTACGGAATTAAAAGAAGCGGCAGAAAACTTAAATACGCGATAGAGCACAATTACCTGGGTGAGGGTTTTTGAGAAGTGGTGTGGCGAAAATAGCCTTGAGAGATACCAAGAGATGATTCTTCCTGAGCAGTTGAATGAAGTACTCGAACGGTTTTACGCCTTCGTGTGTAAACAAGACGGAGTCGATTACGAACGTGGGTCCCTAAAATAGATTATCCAACCACTTTGTCCGGAAAACGGTGGTCAGAAAGCTGAAGGCCTAGGGAGTTCCAAAATCCGAAATAATAACAAAAAATGGCCATCGACAAGAATAAAGCGTTGAAGCCTACAACCACGGGAACGAAGACGACCAGCCGACAACTATCTAGCATCATTGATGGCAAAGAAATCCACTTTAACCAGACAACCAGTCGAGTTCCCCTTCAGCCGCTAATCCAGTCCCCTGCAGCGGTGAGCAGTGGCCACGTCTACAATTTCCTCAACTGTAATGTGGTGATAAACCACATGCCGGACAGGCTAACGCTCCGTGCACAACAAGCCATGATGTATAATTTGTCCACAACCGTGTTCCTTGCCAGCTTTGAAGGTTTTGCAACTTTGTGCATTTTCGCTTGACTTTCATTTAGGCAAGTTTTCTTAGACCATAAAGTAATTTCTTAGTGATAATTTCACTTCAAAACAAACTGTCAAAACTTTATATGGCTTCGTGCAAAATTTTAGTTTCAGCTCATTTCAACAGGTGCCGTTATCATTTCATTCATCAGTTCATGACGAATTGGAGCCAATCATCTAAGAAAGATTTGACAGTTGTCTTAATTTTGAAACATTATGAACAAGCACGAAGAATTCGAAAGGTATTTTTGAGAAGAAACTCAGAAAATTACGAACTTTAGCAATAATGTATGCTTGAAACTAAAACTATATTCTTCGTAACGTTCTCGATTTTCGATAGAATAAACCAGTAAAAAAGTTACGGTTGTGAGCGTAAGTTGTAACCCACGATATTAAGGTGGCCGAACACAGTTTTTAAGTGCCTATGCCTACTTCAGCATCGCTTTTAAACTATTTATGCTTTGGCGCCCATTTTTTGCAAGAGTCAAGGTTAACCTCAGAAGGGTTTATTCCCGCATTTTGGCTAAGGTGTGTGCTGTTGCCATGGCAACGGGGCTGGTCAAAAACAAGGCTTAAAAAATAGTTTTTGTTTATTTAAAGAAAATCCAGTCGTTAGATTTTTTTCATTATTTGCCCACTACGAATTGACATGAAATCCCTTCTGTCAACACTGTTCTAATAAAATTTTGACATAGACGATTTTCGTAATTCGCCGTAAATCGTTTTCACTGCATGTTCTGAATTATTTAAAATTCCCTATGTCAAAATTCAGATTTTTTGTAATAGATCATTCACGTGGTTTCTGGACTATTTTTTTGCCAAATTTCTTGAAATTCTAACGACTGGATCGTTAGAAATCGGCAAGTTTCTGCAAAAGCAATCGGTCTCAATTTTTCAAGCAACTGCGCATGCGCTGCATTTAACTGGGTTCTTTCGGTAACAAAGAAAAAGCTGAGAATTACTGGGTTCTTTGCATCATTACCTTTTCTAATATATCTTTGGAACAAAAGACTAAAGCCATCAATACACTGCGTTCAAATATAGAGAAAAATAGCACAGATAGTGCGGGTGTTGAGTAAATAAAATGATCGCTGGATCGCTCTATTGACGGCATATTTGTTTTCCCAATCCTTGTGCGCGCGCTGAATTGCATCAGCAAAAGCGCGCGCGAAAACTGTGTTCGGCCACCTTAAAGGGTAATCAAATGGTTTTCTCGTGAAATTAGGAAATAATTTCCTAATTTCACTCGTCCACATTTGATTACGCATACTAATATGGGGAAACTTTTCAAGCAAAATTTCCTCTACGTGTTTATTCAAAGAACTATTTTTACTCGGGAGAAAGCCAGTTCAAATCCAGTTCTATTTTCGCGGCGGCCGTTTCTAAAGCTGCTATTTCCCTTTTTCCTCCTGAAACTCCTGTTTTTCATCTGGATGCCAACTCAACTCTCCACAGAAAAACACTGACTCACATTTTGCCACTCGGCAGGTGCGAACTGTGTGATTTCTTACATGACAGTTACATAGTGTTAACCGGTATTTCCAAGCGCGGAAGCTGCGTCTCTTATCTTGGCAGGGGTTTCTTCAAGTTCTTATCTTTTAGCGCTTGCTTCCTCAAGTTTAAACTTTAATTCTTGGCTCATTTTCCTCGATGAACCTTTCACATGGGCTAAGTAACTGATGCCTGCTTGTCAGAAGAGAAACGTCGCTCGTTTTCGATACTCGATACTCGTCCGCATCATTGTTTGAGCCCGACGTGGATATCTTTTTTCGTGCAGGAGATTGGAAATTTGATTCAGGGCTTTGTAACTGCTGTGTTGACGTTGTTTGACGCTTCAAGCTGCTTTTTACTCTCCCAAGCGTTGCTAGCCGAGCAATCATGTTCAAGACTAGTCTTTTGTGGCCTTCAGGAGAAATGAAGATCTTCTTCTGCTAGATACCGCGCAAACAATGTTGAGGTGAACCCTTTCTTCCTTTAAAATTTCCCTGCATATTGTAAAAGATCATAGTCGACATCCGACAGAAATTCCTCCATTGATTTCCTATCATTCATTCTGATTTTCAAAACTGCAAAAGACAAAATGCCCGTACACGTTGCTGACTTTGCTTCTCTTCAAGTGTTTGCGGAGTGGCGCCAAAACGTTCCCAAGTGGGTGGGTGACCTTTGAAGTTTGATTATCAAAACTTTGAATTTTGATTGACCGGCAGTTGCAATCGACCGTAAGTTCTTTTTGAAACGTTTCCTCCACCCCGCTCTTCGTTTGTAATAGCTAGTAGTTACGGCATGTATTTCAGTAAATCTATTTAAGAGTTCGACTGATCGTGTGCCCAGGTTGTTTTCGCTATGTTATAAAAGAATTGGTTCATGCTTTCAGCTGTGCGTATATCGAATTTTGAATGCACCTGGTAAGTTTGGAGAGCACTCAAGAAGCTAGAGTTGCTCAGCAACTCTTACGCTTCTCTCGTGCTCTCCAAAAACACATTTTTCCCAAGGGGCCAAGTGTGGAGTCTTTCATTGAGCAAAATGATATACTTTCTCCATCTCAATACGGCTTCCGCAAAGCGCATTCAACACAGCGTGCAATTCTTGACATTGTAAGTACCACATAGGAAAACATGGACAAGCGCTTGTTCTCATGTGGTGTATTCATTGACCTGAAAAAGGCTTTTGACACATTCGATCATAAAATTCTTTTGCACAAGTTAGATCACTATGGTTTTCGTGGTGTTATAAATAAATGGTTCTCATCTTACTTGGATGGTCGAACTTAAACTACGCAAATTGGCTCTTATATATCTAAAAGGCAAAATACCACTTGTGGCGTACCCCAAGGCTCAGTACCTTTACTTTTCCTAATCTATGTCAACGATATCCAAGAATCCTCTGACAAAAATCTTAAGTCCCTTGAGTCGACTGTAAATCAAGAACTCTGCAAGTTGTTCGATCGGTTAACGGCTAATAAATTAACCTTAAATATTAAAAAAACAAATTTTGTTATATTTAGACCAGCTCAGAGAAAACTTACTTATCATCTCAAAATTATGATATTCGATAATGATCAAAATAAGCATGTGGCTCTAGAATGTAAAGAATTTGTGAGATATCTAGTTGTGATAATTGACAATAATCTTTCTTGGAAACGTCATATTGACCATGTAGCTATTAAAATAAGCCGAACTGTAGGATTGATTTGTAAACTACGGTATTTTCTGCCAAGACATACTCTTTTAACTATTTATAGATCCCTAGTTACTCCTTATTTAACTTATGGTATGATGGCTTGGGGCCAAGCATATAAATCACACCTTGAAAAGCTTCTCCAGATCCAAAAGCGAGCTCTTTGCTTAATCTATTTTACTGAGCGAAATCAACATACGATCCCTTTATTTATTGATGCCAGTGTTTTACCGTTAAAATGTTTGTATTATGAGCTTTTAGCTAACCTTATGTTTGAAATAAGACACAGAAATGCTCCTGGAAACATTCAAGATCTCTTTCAAGACATTTCTGGCATTCATTCTTATAATACTCGATCCTCAGTCTCAAATAACTTTTACACACAAAGTTCTGGACTCTCAATTCAAGTGAACTCATTTTCTAGAATCGGAACAAAAATTTGGAATGAAATGCCTATATCTTTAAGAAAACTTTCACAAAAAATTCTTTATGAGGAAAATAACACAAATACTTTTTGAAATTCTAGCTTCAGAAGACTGTAATATTGATCTTTCAGATGTCGTTCAAAAAGTAAAGCTGAATTTATTTTCTTTTAGTATGTATTCATAAATATTCAATAATATCGTTTTAGTGTATCTTTAGTCTCTCGTCGTAACTGTTGTTAATTATTATTTGTAATACCGTTAGTTTATTAGCTGTCTCTAATCATTGCTGTCAATTTTAGTCTCTTTAGTTCTCTTGCTGCCTTCAGTTGCATTTAGTTGTACCTAGTTGCATATTAATAATTCGTGTAAACATGACCCGCCTAGATTAGCTCAGCTATCCGCGGGCATGTTATAATTGTAATTTTAATTTGAAAACAAAATAAAATGTATGTATATATGTACAATGTGAAATGACCACATTCTGCGTTTTCTAGATAACGTGAAATACGACGGACAATTAAAAAAAAAATAGGCTTTTGATGCTGTCTTACATATTATATTTTGGATATCTCTGAGAGTTATAGACAAACTGAATCTAAATTATTGCGTAATTCCTAGGTTCAACATGAAGTCGTTTTCAATCGACGTTGTCCTTCATGTTGTTCTCCTTGTTGCTTAAAGTCCCTTTTGTTGTTTAGGCAGGGACCGTCTGTCTGCATTTTCGACCATCTGATTGTTTGGTTGCGTTGTTTTCAGTTCGGCGTTCGTTTGCTTTGCACTCGTTTGGTTGCTCATTTCTTTACCGTTTATTCAGTTTTTTTATTGTTTGGACGGGCAAATCTGTCCTCCGATTAAAGTTTCGAAATTTATTAAACTTGGCGAGGGCCGAAGCTCCTTTGGTTCTTTGATATTAAAATATCAAGGAAGGCATCCTTGCACGGGTAACCCGAAAACACTGACCCCCGGTCCGCGGACTACCTATGGACTGGTCCACGGACTCCCGTTACGGACCCCCTCTACGGACCAGCCCCCAAAATATAATAGAAATAATAAATAAATATTTCAGTTACAGGTTGTCTAATAGATTACTTGTCACGGCGAAATTTCGAACGTTACATTGTGCAAATGGGCACACCTGGATTCAGGCTCGGGTGCAATTTATATAATTACACATTGCCATTTTCTTTGCTGTGGCCATAAAGTATACAAAAGACGCGTACGGGGAAGCCTCCGGGAAGCCTCGAAATTTGTGTTCTTTCTCCTCTGCCATTTTGTTCAACCCATCCTCCCGTGGGTTCGTGAATTAGTTCCAGGCTTCACAATTTGCTCAGCGGAATAACAGATACAAACAAGAATAAACGGCCTAAAAATATATCTTCCATAGCCAGATTGAGCCACGAATGGAAGGTAACAACTTTCCTTCTTACCATCGGCATCTCCTTACGCTGAAAACAGCTTTTAGGGAGTTGGAGTGGGGTGTTAAAAACCCAATTCTGTTACATTTGCACATGCAGTGCACCACTCGAAAAATCACCGACACGAGTCTGAATTTATTAGACAACCCATAAGTGAAATCTTTATCTCTTATTTTTACACTATTTTAGGGTGGTCCGTAGAGGGGATCCGTAGGGGTAGTCCATGGTTCGGTCCGTAGGGTAGCCCGCGAACCCGGTCCGTTGTGGGGGTCCACGAACCGGAGGTCAGTGTTTTCGGGTTACCCATCCTCGCACTGCGTGTTCCATGTTTTCCTTGGCTTTCAAACGAAGCGAAACATAACCAAATCCTCCACGAAAACATCCACGCAACGCGTGAGAAACATCCGAAGAAGAACTGGGTACAGTCGTACATGTACCATGTTTCGATATAACTTGAGGTATAAGGCATATATGATAGATTCACTCTCTTACCTTGATCTTCTCTTGCTACAGTGTGATGTCACAATTTGTGCCCTGTGACCCTTCGTTATAGCCACCTCCGTTTAGTTGAATCGAAGTGGCTGTAGGTTTCTGAAATAAATTACTAAATTACGAAACAGTGTTGAGGCCAGTAAAGTGAGTTCGTTTTAATCCATTGGGTAAGCAAACTCATGACTCAAAGGTGGTTCAGGGGAGGGGGGTTGGGTTACACGGATGGAACTCTAAACTTTTTTTAATACGCGTATATAATTTAAGAGAAAATGTTTTCTCGGCTGTGGTAGATTTGCAAATCCTATAATTAATATAGTCTAAATCGATAGTGAAGTATTAAAAACTGATACTAGAATGTAAATGGGTACTAGTTCTGCAATATTGCCAAAGATTTTTGTAAAGAAGGCGTAATCTTGCTTTGCATGCCACTCAAAACCACAGTGGTTGCTACTATAATTTCAAATGATGTGGGGAGACTCCCGACATATCAAATGTATCGACGAGAGATGAATGAAATCATCCTCCCATTCCCTTCATCCCTGATAACTGTTCAAGAGGAAGGGGGGTGGTGGGGGGAGGGTGTGGGTGGTTGTTGTTAAAATCCTCTTTCGATATATCAAGGCTTTTTGCCGTTGATATGACAGCCGTGAACTTGCTCCACATGAAAATACGTTCTTTATCTCATTAATACTATGTATTTTCAACTTGTTCTCCGTCTATCGCAGAGAGCTGACAGGAAATCACATTCAGAATTTACCACAGGATATCTTCTCCTCTTTGGAGAACTTGACATACCTGTAAGTATATCCATGATCTTTGTTTTTTGTTTAACAATCATTACAACTGCTAGCCTTGCTTTCTGCAAACGTCTACTCGGATTATTATTATTTATTATTTTATTATTATTTTAGTAGGAAAACAATCATTTCAAAATAGTTGTTTAAGAAATAGAAAACAGATTATATTTTCCGTTATAGATAACATCAAAATGTGGTCAGAACATCGGTGACACACTCGGCAATCGCCTCGTGAGCCATTTTTTCTTTTGCTGTTAAAACATTTTCATGTCACTGGTATAATCTACTACCGAAAAGACGAGCGGCAACATGAAATATATATGGATTTTTACCTTTTTTTACAATAACTTTTAACTCTATCAAGTGCTAATTGGCCAATTGTTATAAAAGTACCGACACAGATGCCGCGATCATTTGGACTCTATCTTTTTGTTGAGGGTCGACGATCGAGGGTTCCATGTTGAAGGTCGAGTGTGGCGGGTCGAGGGTCATATTTTTTGTTTTCTGGGTTTGTCGTTTTGCTCGTTGGTGTAGGTTTGAATTCTGCCGCTCAGTCGACTCTGGCCATGGTCTACATGTTCCTCCCCAAATTGGTTAAATGTCCGCTAACATGATCGCACTTCATTTAACAAACGTCTTTGCTACAACGAGAAAGATAATTTATGTAGTCTTCTCGATTCAGATATCTTTTTGGGTCCCTGACTATTTATCTATAACCTTCTATAACATTCAAAGTCCGGTTTTTCATGTGACTTCATCACGCTGGATGCATTGGCTGATGTACTAAGGCCATTAACTTTTGAGTGGCTCTCCGCGTAGAAATAAATCCAAACATTTAGTTTTGCAGTTGTAATTTCTTCAACAAATGATAACACACAGGAATAACCGGAATGTGGTTCGCGTTAATATTTGTATTGATAGTGACAATGTTGTGTCAAAGTGCCTCACTCGCTTCGAATTTCACATTTTCTGCCGGCTCATTTTTCACTGTGGAAAACAAATAAAAACGCCTTCCCTGGCTTGGTTTGCGTACCTTTTCTTCTATGTCGCTGTAGTGGTTTAGGTCAGTTTACTACCAATGCGATTTCGTGGAGTGTTGGCTTCATTGTTTTCCAGCGTTACTGACGGGCCGCGAGGAGAAATATTGCCATCTGTGAAACAGTACTTGAAATCTGGAGGCAATGGGAGCAATGGAAGCAAATTTACGGCTATTTTCCTCCTTCGGTAAATTCTCTGTCATACGAAACATCTGTGAGATTTTGCGATCTGAATTACTACTCTCCTTCGGTAAACTTGCAGGGCTTTGCGATGGGTGGCGATGAAAAATATCTGTGAGATTAGCGAGCTTAAATAGACTATATATCATGGTTTTCGATGACATCTTGATGGCTAGGCAAAGCGGTCAGAAATTACAGTGTTTGTATAGGAATCCGATGGCAAATAACTTTTTCCAAAATTGAATTTAACACAAGTTGTGAATCGTAACGTTAAACTACTAGGAACAGGATTTCCAGGTTTAAAGGATGTAGCTTGGCTAGAAGACGCTCGGTTTATTTTTCTAATTTTCCGTACATTTGTCTGTAAATTTGGCTGGGTGGACGCGGTTCGCGGGAAAAAAAAAAACAGACAAATGTATGGAAAGTTAACTGAGCGTCTTCTAGCTAAGCTACACCCTTCAGATCCTTCAAACTTGGTGAATACAATCTTCCACCTAGTATCAGTAGAGGAATTTAAAACATATTGAACATCATGGGTGACAAATTACTCCTTAATTTTGGCGCGAAATTTTAGCATTAATTTATCATTTCACATGTGAAATTATAAAATTGCCATGGCAACATCTCTTGTATTTCGATCATTGCCAAGATGGCGTTGAGATTTAAGACGGTGACCATTGAAGAAGTTACGGAATTAAAAGAAGCGGCAGAAAACTTAAATACGCGATAGAACACAATTACCTGGGTGAGGGTTTTTGAGAAGTGGTGTGACGAAAATAGCCTGGAGAGATACCTGGAGATGATTCTTCCTGAGAAGTTGAATGAAGTACTCGAGCGGTTTTACGCCTTCGTATGTAAACAAGACGGAGTCGATTACGAACGTGGGTCCCTAAAACAGATTATCCAACCACTCAGTCCGGACAACGGTGGTCAGAAAGCTGAAGGCCTAGGGAGTTCCAAAATCCGAAATAATAACAAAAAATGGCCATCGACAAGAATAAAGCGTTGAAGCCTACAACCACGAGAGCGAAGACGAGCAGCCGACAGCTGTCTAGCATCATTGATGGCAAAGAAATCCACTTTAACCAGACAACCAGTCGAGTTCCCCTTCAGCCGCTAATCCAGTCCCCTGCAGCGGTGAGCAGTGGCCACGTCTACAATTTCCTCAACTGTAATGTGGTGATAAACCACATGCCGGACAGGCTAACGCTCCGTACACAACAAGCCATGATGTATAATTTGTCCACAACCGTGTTCCTTGCCAGCTTTGAAGGTTTTTCAACTTTGTGCATTTTCGCTTGACTTTCATTTAGGCAAGTTTTCTTAGACCATAAAGTAATTTCTTAGTGATAATTTCACTTCAAAACAAACTGTCAAAACTTTATATGGCTTCGTGCAAAATTTTAGTTTCAGCTCATTTCAACGGGTGCCGTTGTCATTTCATTCATCAGTTCATGACGAATTGGAGCCAATCATCTAAGAAAGATTTGACAGTTGTCTTAATTTTGAAACATTATGAACAAGCACGAAGAATGCGAAAGGTATTTTTGAGAAGAAACTCAGAAAATTACGAACTTTAGCAATAATGTATGCTTGAAACTAAAACTATATTCTTCGTAACGTTCTCGATTTTCGACCAGGTGATCTGTGACGTCATTGCGGGGGCCTGGGGAAAGAAATTTTAATGCCGTATCCCATAAACAAATGCGCGCACCAATTTAATCTGTTTTTGAATCATGGCGGCTGGTCGGCGTGATGTGAGCTCGATGTTTTAAAAATACTTCGCCATCAACGAGTGAGAAGACTTGTCACTGGGTAGCTTGTACAATGCAGTTATTGCCAAGAAGAGAAACTCTGCGTTGTTGAATGCTTTGACAGCTTTTGGCGAGAAGCGTTGCAGACAATCCAAAACGTAAGCTCGACGTACTCCTGCGTTGTATGAAGTTAGCTTGTTTATTTTTGTTATGTACTGGACATTGGCTTTATCAACAGTAAATATCACTCGTAGTAAAGCTGTCATTGGTTTTTGGGAATGGTGTGTTTGTCTTAATTTTATTTTTTTATGTGCTGATTTTAAAGAAGTTTTGATGGAGCCTTCGTTGCTCTCTCGAAGTCAGTTCCATTGTCGCGGGTGGCACAATTCTTGCGGGCATTTTGACGCGGCGACATCCAACATTTAAAGTACTTAAGTATTGTTTCTTTTGCCGGCTATTTGTTTTTATTATGGCTTTTTATTGTTTGTTTGGATGTCTTGTCGAGCTAAGGAAAATATGCTTAACGTCGAGTCAGTAATTCGTCTTCATTGCCCATTTCAAAACTGGTAAATTTTACAAGAACAAAGAGTTTAAACGAATATCTTCGTCTTTATCCGGAGCACAAACCGGGTAGCTTGCCAACCTCCCGGAAACGGGTTTCATTTAGACAATGCGCAGAAAAAATACTAGACGAGAGTAATCCTTAATCAAGGAAGCAAAGGGTCAGCGAGCTGTTGAACTGTCTGAACGATGAAGAACTTGTGGATTTAGTTTTACCAAGGATTGCCAAAATTGTGTCACCCGTCGATTTTGTATCGCACGGAACTGTTGGAACTCGCGATTTCCACAGCAAATTATGCAAGTTCAGAAATGAACTGTCCCTGCACTACCCAGAACTTCAAGCGCTGTTTTGTCCAGAGCCCTCACCAAGCACTGGTTTCTATAATCAGAGACAAGTGTTAACTGAAATAGTTCAAAAGAACAAACCTTATTCTTGCGACTAGCTCCTCGAAATTGACCATGGTTCTTTTTTCAAGGATGTTGTTATGCCTTGTGTTTTTAGAAAACAGCACTCGGCATTTATGGAATTTTCTTGTGGAATTGTGAGGTCACTTACGATTGGACAAAAAAAAACACAAAATGTACTGAGAAACAAGTGGGGGAAAAAATTGAAAGGGCCCATTGGCATCAATCCAATTTTAAGTAAGGATGAGATTTTTGCTCATCTGAATGACACCCGCCAAGAATCACTGAAACAAATTGGTCTTACTAGAATTCAATGAATTTGGAGAAGTGTTTTTAGGTCATGTTGACATTGAAAAGTACATTTCATTGTTTCCTACCCAACCTGGTACTTAGAGTGTAATCAATACAACCAATAATTGTCTGACTCTAATGGATTACACTGATGGTTTTCCTTGGCTAAAATGGTCTCGTCATTTGACAGGAGAAACCAGTGTAAGGAGTGAAACTAACTGAGCCTCACAATTTACTAAGTACAGTTTTAACTGGTAACCTTTGGTTGGGAAATGATTACTATGAGACAACAAGAAAATGTGGTCAAGCTTTTTACAAACAACTTAAAGAGCTAAAAACAATTTAACACCCACTGACTGGGCAAGAAATCAAAAATTATTAGATGGACATGTGGGGGATGGTAAGGAGAGGAGATTATCTACTGACAGTTCATCTGCAAAATCCACTTATCCAATCCCAGAAGCCCCAGAGCACCAGATCCAACTGGGCAACATGAAGATCAGCTGTCCAGAACCATTTTGGACAGTTTCAGATGCAGGGAGTTGCCAGAAAAAAATTGAGACTGAACTGTGTGGAAAAGCCCCCACAAAAGAAAAGCACAGAGAGTTTGCCAAACAAAATCTTGGGAACACTGGGCGTAAAAATTTGAATGGTACACCCCTTTCTGAGTACTACCCTGGAACTGCTCACCTTGGTATTTGATTAGCTGAAACGCTATGTTTGTGAATTGCAAAAATTGCAGCAGGTAAAATGTGCTTTTTCAAACTAGTTTACACTGACGGTGATTGTATTGTGCCAGAAAAAACCCAAGGCACCAAAATTTTTTCTCTAGCTTTACTTTCCTTGAGACGATGGAGGTAGGAATCTGTAGGGTGGTTATGGATTTTTCTTAGAATTACACAATACGAATACCAAAGTATAAAGTGCCATTTTCAAAAATCGTCAAAGTACTTTTAAAACTAGGAAATAATGTGCACGTCTTTCACAAGTTTGCACCCCTTTTAGGGTATTTAGAAATAAAAAGAGGGCTATCGGTACAATAAAAATCCTGCATAGTTATGAAAACTCTGACGTTCTTGGTTTGGAAATTACTGAAGATTCCATAGTTCTAGATGTCAAGTCACAACAAAAGATGGAGAGGAAGGTTCGCAGGCACTTGGCTACGCAGAGTTCTATCATTAAAGCAGACGTCAACCAGAAAGCGAGTGGTAAATGGACAGAGCAATGTATCCTGGCTAGTGACAAACCACCATACCGGATTGCGGTAGGACTGATGCGTCAAAGAGCGTCAAAGAGAGTCAAAATTCAGCCAGTTGAAAGAGCTGCTACTAAAAATTCCACCCTTGAAGCGAGCAGCCGATGGAGGCCTACAGGCAACTTACCCACCAAGTTCGCACGTCCATGGAAATCCCGAGGAAAGAAATCCGATCCTGAATGATCCGACTCACTCACTCTCCTCAGAGCCGGACAGCTAGCTTGTTTAGATCTGTTAACAACACTTCCACCGCAGAATAAAACTGAGTACGTCGTCAAAATGTACTCACTGATTCAATGTACATGTAAATTCAACACTCTCCGACGGGAAATAATCGAGCGCTGACAAAATCCGAAGGAATTATACGAGGGTTTGACTCACAGAAGACATCCTAGTAAGTAAGCTTTTGACCTTTCACTTTCAGTCTAATTTAGAATAAATATCTCTCTTCCATGGAACGATTTCTATGTCGCAAACCTTCCCGCATGGTAGCCAACCAGCCGCCATGATTCGAAAACAGATTGAATTGGTGCGTGCGTTGGTTTATGGGATACGGCATTAAAATTTCTTTCCCCAGGCTCCCGCAATGACGTCACAGATCACCTGGGATAGAATAAACCAGTAAAAAAGTTACGGTTGTGAACGTAATTTGTAACCCACGATATTAAAAGGTAATCAAATGGTTTTCTCGTGAAATTAGGAAATAATTTCACTTGCGTTTTGCCAAAATTCTGATAAAACGCAAGTGAAATTATTTCCTAATTTCACTCTTCCCCATTTGATTACACATACTAATATGGGGAAACTTTTCAAGCAAAATTTCCTCTACGTGTTTATTCAAAGAACTATTTTTACTCGGGTGAAAGCCAGTTCAAATCCAGTTCTATTTTCGCGGCGGCCGTTTCTAAAGCTGCTATTTCCCTTTTTTTTCTCCTGAAACTCCTGTTTTTCATCTGGATGCCAACTCAACTCTCCACAGAAAAACACTGACTCACATTTTGCCACTCGGCAGGTGCGAACTGTGTGATTTCTTACATGACAGTTACATAGCGTTGACCGGTATTTCCAAGCGCGGAAGCTGCGTCTCTTATATTGGTAGAGGTTCTTCAAGTTCTTATCTTTTAGCGCTTGCTTCCTCAAGTTTAAACTTAAAATTCTTGGCTCATTTTCCTCGATGAACCTTTCACATGGGCTAAGTAACTGATGCCTGCTTGTCAGAAGAGAAACGTCGCTCGTTTTCGATACTCGATACTCGTCCGCATCATTGTTTGAGCCCGACGTGGATATCTTTTTTTCGTGCAGGAGATTGGAAATTTGATTCAGGGCTTTGTAACTGCTGTGTTGACGTTGTTTGACGCTTCAAGCTGCTTTTTACTCTCCCAAGCGTTGCTAGCCGAGCAATCATGTTCAAGACTAGTCTTTTGTGGCCTTCAGGAGAAATGAAGATCTTCTTCTGCTAGATACCGCGCAAACAATGTTGAGGTGAACCCTTTCTTCCTTTAAAATTTCCCTGCATATTGTAAAAGATCATAGTCGACATCCGACAGAAATTCCTCCATTGATTTCCTATCATTCATTCTGATTTTCAAAACTGCAAAAGACAAAATGCCCGTACACGTTGCTGACTTTGCTTCTCTTCAAGTGTTTGCGGAGTGGCGCCAAAACGTTCCCAAGTGGGTGGGTGACCTTTGAAGTTTGATTATCAAAACTTTGAATTTTGATTGACCGGCAGTTGCAATCGACCGTAAGTTCTTTTTGAAACGTTTCCTCCACCCCGCTCTTCGTTTGTAATAGCTAGTAGTTACGGCATGTATTTCAGTAAATCTATTTAAAAGTTCGGCTGATCGTGTGCCCAGGTTGTTTTCACTATGTTATAAAAGAATTGGTTCATGCTTTCAGCTGTGCGTATATCGAATTTTGAATGCACTTGGTAAGTTTGGAGAGCACTCAAGAAGCTAGAGTTGCTCAGCAACTCTTACGCTTCTCTCGTGCTCTCCGAAACACATTTTTCCCAAGGGGCCAAGTGTATTTTATCCCTCTCAAGTCAAAAATACAGTCGAACCTCCCGTAAGCGCTTCCTTACGGGAGGTGGTTGCCTACGAGAGCTTAGATCATATTGGGACAAAATTTTGCCTCATTAGCATATGGTAATTGCAGAGACTTACCCCATGTTTTAAATGTTTTGCTCATATGAAAAGTCATTTTCGAAAAAAAAATGTGGTCCTTCCCATTGAGAATTTTTCGTCTTCTGTACTATCCAGAAATGCGATGATGTTACAACACCTTATCAAGTTTCCGCTCTATAACTGTCAAGTGATCGCTTACGGGAAGTTAAAAACAAAAGAAAATTTCAAACTTTTGGCTCTGAAAGTGGTCGCGATCGCTTACGAGAGGAGGTCAGTTACAAGAGGTTCCAAATATAGTGATTTAACTTGAGAACTTTTGGTATTTTGAAAAACTGGTCGCTGAGGAGAGGTGGTCGCAACCGGAAGTTCGACTGTAGAAAAAGCTGCGAAGATTTTATTTGCCTGACGCCACCTGGCACACATTTTCCGTGCACGACCTGATCACGTGCGAGTCAAAAGTTTAAGTAGTTGTTTCGTTACAGAGTTAGTGAGTTTCATTTGCTTTAGGTACGTTTTGGCCCATAAAAGTACTTGATCGTAATCATATCAGGTCAGGTTCAAGAAAATAGTAATTATACCTAATCGTACCTATTTGGTACGCTTCGGAGGCGCTGATTTCCGTTTCGTAAACGGTCGATGCCATTTTTAACGGAGATTTGGCGGACCAACCTGGTAGTGTAGTGGTATAGCAGGGTGTTAGGAAACAGAAATTCCGGCTTCGATCGTGGGTGGCTACTTAAAAATTCTTCTTTTCTTTAATTTAGTAGAAATTCGTTGATAGTCAAAAAAAAAATTTAAGTGTCGCGAAATTAAAATGGCATCGACCGTTTACGAAACGGATAACTGCTTCGGCGGCATATCAGGAGAGCTTGGACGAGCCATAGAGCTTATAAATCTACTTTGCAACCTCTTTTTGTCATACAAAAGAAAGGCATCAGAATCATTACCTTTTCTAGATTCCTTGAACATTCTAGTCCACTTTTTAAAACATTAAATGATATTTTAAGGAAAACGACCAATTTTTTAAGTTTAAAAGACATGTTTCGACAGAACTTCTGTCATCTTCAGTTGAATGAATGATTACAAAGCAAGTTGAATAATAAGTAGGCAAAAATGCTAATTAAGACAAATGTTAGCAACAGAACGTGAAAAGGTGTAAATTAAAAGGATAGTTTTAGATTTACATGGTGTAATTGCTGATTGAGGCAAGGTAGTTCTTTTTGAATATGGATAGCCTCCTTTATCTTGAGTTGAAAGCTGGTAGTGGCGTGATCTAAAATATGAAAGTAGTCTACTGAACACAATGAGCGAAAACGTTCAGAATTCTGAAGATGTTTGAAGATGTGAGAGGCCCTATCAACGGCTAAGTGCTCACGTACGCGTGTGGAAAAATGTCGGGAGGTTTCGCCGACATAACAGGCATTACAGCCCGCACATGTAAACTTATAAACGACACGTGAACGAAGCCCGCCGGGGATAGGGTCTTTCACACCAAAAAGGTTACCTATCTTAAAGGAAGAAAAAGCTAATTTGATGTCTAAATCATTACAATAGCGCTTGATTAAGTGTCGAATCTTCTTCTGAGTGATGACAGAAAAATGGCCTATGTACGGCAGTTTAAAGTAAAACGTGGCCGAGGTGGTAAGGGGGTAGCCCCGGGGACAATGATTGCTATGGGTCCCAGTGATGTAACGGTTAACCACTTTTTCAATTAAATGGGCAGGGAAAAGGTTCTTTTTGAGAATTTCAGTAAGCTTGGTTATATCCTCGTGTAACCCCAACCAAGTGTTGTTGATCTTGTAGGCCCTGTCAACAAGAGTCCTAATGAGACCTACTTTGTATGAGTAGGAGGTGAAGCTAAAATAATTAGTTAATAACCCAGTAAAGGTTTTCTTAGGGTAAACTCCAGTTAGGAAGGAATTAGTGTCACTATTATCAATAAGAACATCTAGAAAGGGTAATTTGCGATTCAATTCTTTTTCCATAGTAAACCTTATGTTGGGGTGCCTAGAGTTAATGTAGTCAAAAAATATAACAGCATCGTGCTCTGAGTGAAATAAACAAAAAGTGTCGTCAACATACCTACGATAAAATAAAATTTTAGAGCATTGAAAATTTTCCAACCATAGTTTTTCATGATGATGATGGGTCTGGGCGGTGGCTACAGTGAAAAGGCTTCTAAGTTCAGGTTTACTAAACTTAAGGTCAGAATTGCCCTCGGAAATGTAATTGACCGCCAGGTCAATACATTCCTCAAGAGGTATCTTAGTAAAGAGACTTTCCACATCGAAGGAAACCATAAATTTACCAAACATAGATAAAGATTGAATGTCCTGTACAAAAGTAAAAGTGTCTGTAGCACAGTGTTTAGTTGGGATGTGCGGCGCCAAAAGATTGCATAGATATTTGGCCAGGTTATAATTGTAGGTTCCAATAGAAGACAAGATGGGGCGAAATGGCGGAGTTGAGTTAGGTCCAAAATCCTTGTGCATTTTGGGGAGGCCATAAATTCTTGCTGGTTGAGAGCCTTTGGGATAGATGTTTTCGTACACTTCGTTGGCAAGGTGACCATCTTTCTTCAACTTTCGGAGAAGTCGCTGCAGTCTACCTTCTCTCAGTAAAGTTGGATCTTCCTTGATGGGCCGGAATTTCGAAGTGTCATTGATGATTTTAAGGATACCTTGGCCGTAATCTGTTCGGTCCAAGACGACCACACCATTCCCTTTGTCTGGTTTTAAAATGACAATGTTTTTGTTCTTCTTTAGCTCCTTAAGAACTCTGAGTTTCTTGAGGTCAGCAGTCGTTGGACGGTATGAAGAGACATAAGAATGGGCTAAATGAGAAAGGTCTGCAACGAGTTTTCCTGCTTGCTTGGTGTCACTCAAGTTCTTTGCCATGGTGTGATTGATAAGCTCAAAGCATGTGAAGACATCTGACATCTGACATTTCTTATTTAACGGTTCTTTCTATGACCAAATTGACGGTGTGGCCATGGGGTCTCCCATTGCTCCCGTATTAGCCAATCTTTTTATGGGGCATCATGAAAAACTATGGTTGGAAAATTTTCAATGCTCTAAAATTTTATTTTATCGTAGGTATGTTGACGACACTTTTTGTTTATTTCAGTCGGAGCACGGTGCTGTTATAGTTTTTGACTACATTAACTCTAGGCACCCCAACATAAGGTTTACTATGAAACAAGAATTGAATCGCAAATTACCCTTTCTAGATGTTCTTATTGATAATAGTGACACTAATTCCTTCCTAACTAGGGTTTACCGTAAGAAAACCTTTACTGGGTTATTAACTATTTTAGCTTCACCTCCTACTCATACAAAGTAGGTCTCATTAGGACTCTTGTTGACAGGGCCTACAAGATCAACAACACTTGGTTGGGGTTACACGAGGATATAACCAAGCTTACTGAAATTCTCAAAAAGAACCTTTTCCCTGCCCATTTAATTGAAAAAGTGGTTAACCGTTACATCACTGGGACCCATAGCAATCATTGTCCCCGGGGCTACCCCCTTACCACCTCGGCCACGTTTTACTTTAAACTGCCGTACATAGGCCATTTTTCTGTCATCACTCAGAAGAAGATTCGACACTTAATCAAGCGCTATTGTAATGATTTAGACATCAAATTAGCTTTTTCTTCCTTTAAGATAGGTAACCTTTTTGGTGTGAAAGACCCTATCCCCGGCGGGCTTCGTTCACGTGTCGTTTATAAGTTTACATGTGCGGGCTGTAATGCCTGTTATGTCGGCGAAACCTCCCGACATTTTTCCACACGCGTACGTGAGCACTTAGCCGTTGATAGGGCCTCTCACATCTTCAAACATCTTCAGAATTCTGAACGTTTTCGCTCATTGTGTTCAGTAGACTACTTTCATATTTTAGATCACGCCACTACCAGCTTTCAACTCAAGATAAAGGAGGCTATCCATATTCAAAAAGAACTACCTTGCCTCAATCAGCAATTACACCATGTAAATCTAAAACTATCCTTTTAATTTACACCTTTTCACGTTCTGTTGCTAACATTTGTCTTAATTAGCATTTTTGCCTACTTATTATTCAACTTGCTTTGTAATCATTCATTCAACTGAAGATGACAGAAGTTCTGTCGAAACATGTCTTTTAAACTTAAAAAATTGGTCGTTTTCCTTAAAATATCATTTAATGTTTTAAAAAGTGGACTAGAATGTTCAAGGAATCTAGAAAAGGTAATGATTCTGATGCCTTTCTTTTGTATGACAAAAAGAGGTTGCAAAGTAGATTTATAAGCTCCATGGCTCGTCCAAACTCGCCTGATATGCCGCTTTTTCATGTCTGCTGCTATCTAGACCATTAAATGATATCAAATTATTAGATGCAGTTATTTTTCACAATGCTGTTTTCATGTACAAATTTCAAAATCATCTTCTTTCTACAAATTTTGAGGGCTTTTTCACTTCGGTAAAAGATACCCATAACTACAATACAAGGCTTTCATCTAGAATGACTTATGCTCTCCCAAAACCCAGAACAAACTGTGGAATCTTTAACATTAGATATCAAGGTGCAAAGATCTGGAATGATAATAGTGATGATATTAAGCTTCTGCCACTCAAACATTTTAAGAAAAAGATCAAAATTGCAAGCTATTATTAGCCCATCAAGGTTATTTCGCGCAGCCATGTACTCTTTTTATTTTAACTTATTTTTGTTCATCTAATTTCTAATTTCTAGCTGAGTACAAATAAAGTTGTCGTTGTTGTTGTTGTTGTTGTTGTTGTTGTTGTTGTTGTTGTATGGTTGTTATTTTGGCGTAGTCGAGCCAAAATACCCCTGGCGACACCAAAACGTGCCTGATATGCCGCCTAAGCGTACCAAAAAGTAATTACAGTAACCAAATTCGGCCAAGTCAAAATGATATCGTAACCATATCAGGTCAGTGACTTGATATCGCAGGATATCAGTAGACACGGCTTCTGATTGACTAATTGCAAATTTGACTACGATAAGTTATCAAATTTCGATGATGTGGACCCTCAAAAATATTTCAGGTTCATTTGCCAACTGGGTGGCTTCCTGTTCATAGCGTAATTGATCAAATGTTATTTGATTTGGTTTTACGATTATCAACAGTATACTTAGTTAGCGCTTTTGAAAAGCTTTGGATAATTCAAACATGTTTTGTTTTATTGCAGGTTTCTCGACTCAAATAAAATTCAACATCTACCTGCAGGAATATTTTTCAACCAACAACGTTTGGAATATTTGTAAGTCTCTTTAGCAAGGGGTTTAATAGAAGGGAGGATCACTTTGATGGCCGACGGTCCAAACCGTGAAAGTCTTATAGTCCACGCATCAATTTCGCGCTCTTTGACAGTTGACGGATATTCTGTTATGAAATTACCCTGATAAAATATCTTTCTACCTGATCTTTCCAGTCAAGATTAAGAGTTTAACCTCATGCAAGAGAATATATGAAAGATCCTACATTTGAACTACGGAAAAAGATATGAAGATTAAACCTCAAAAAATTCAGCCTGAACGGGATTCGAACCCATGACCTCCAGCTGAGCTATCAAGCCACTGGGAGCTGGTCACGTTGTGATTTCATAATATACCCGTTTAGCATAATTTCCAGAGGTGAATATAAGAATTGGACATTCTGATTGGTCGAAAAGCTCAACATATGACTTTATATTCACCCCACTAGAGCTTGGTTACTAAGCTCGTAACCTTTGCCCATCTCGGCAAGTAAACAAGGCGGACAGTTGCTAAATGAAATTTTCATTTCTTCGAAAGACATCACTCCAAGTCTAGGATATTTGAAAGGATGGAGAATTTTCAAATTTAACGCTGTCGCCCTTTAGACCCACAATTTAAAAACAACAACAAAAAACCGTATTCAAGGCATTTAAAAATCGTAAACGCAGTGGTTACGTTGATCGCCAGCAGGTCAGATCGATGGACCGAATTTTTCTTCAAACTAAAGCTACTCATTTTTAGACGATGATGACAACTGTTTATGAAGTGAACAACGATAAAACAAAGGTACTGGATGAATTTATTTTTCGTAGTGTTTCGCTCGTTCGTTCTACTGCCGAACTCGATGAGTAAATTAATTGACAATCGATGTACGTGTACGCTTATTATTAAAACTACGGCTGCATACGTGTATGCACACGAATAATCCGCCGTAGGAAGAAAGATGGCGGCTGTACATTTTACCACAATACCATGCAAACCTCACACAGCCCATAAAAAAACAGGAAAGCCATATTTTTGCTATATTTGTCTCTGTGCTAACGACATTGTGTATGCTAGGTTTGAAGATTTTAGAACTTTTCTGTACGTTTTTATGAGTGTTGTTAAAGTTTTCGTAGGCTAAGAATTATGGGTAAATGTACCAGTCGCTATCCTTTTTCTTACGGAGGATTGCGTCTGTGTTTTTATGTTTTAGTCCGTTATTTTGTAGTCCTTGATATTCACCTCTGAATATTATACTAAAACAATTATTCGCCTCAAGCTCAGTGAACATTGGTAAATATTAACCTCGACTTCGTCTCGGTGAATATTCACCGATGTTCACTTCGCCTCCGGCGAATAATTGTTAAGAGTCACTGACTGAAAATATCGAGAGTGGCTGGCCAGGTTAGAAAAATCGAAAATCCTGAAACTTTGCCTAAAGAACCCTTTTAGGTAGCCACTTTCGAAAATATTATTCCGATTTTCTTAGAATTTAAAGTCTTCGAGAAATTCGCAAAAAACGAAAATAGAGCTTTTTGCCTCATTAAATATGCAAAAAACATCTGGAAAATTGACAAAGTTCTCGGTATTCGCATTGAAACAATTTACAAAACTAGAACTCGGGGTAAACCTAGCATAAGAACTTTACTTTTCTTCTATCTAACAATAGAAAGTTTTAAATTTTTCAAGCATTTTGAAGGATTCTGTCGACCGTTGAAGAATTGCCTTTTCAAGCCCCTATGAAAACGGCAAAAATTGCGTAGTTTTACGGGCTTAAAACGCATCTTGGTATGTCCGATACGGAACTAAAACAAGTACTGTGCAAACGAGTGTCGTTTCTACTATAATAATATGGAAAAACATTTCTGGGCAATCGAGGTTCACACAGGTAAAATGCAAAAGTTCGCGACAGTCTCTTCTCAAATTTGCATAATGCGGTATGTTCAGAGAACTCTATTGTTGAACACTCTAGTCTGTTTTTGTTCCATTTGTGGGCCATACTTTGTGGGAAATATACAAAAAGATGGTTGATCCATGTCGTTATTACAACATTGTTTCATTATTTCAGACAAGATACAAAAAAGCTATAGATAAAGCCCAAAATATAAGTTCAAAGTTACATAGATTGAACACGCTACATGTATTACGTGACTGGCGTCACGTAAGATATATTGTCAGTTAGCTCCAATTGGAATTCCTCGATTATTGAGGTTTAGACACTTGCTTATAATAGAAGCATATGGGGGTTTGTCTTTCCCGTCTATACACACTCGATTAGCCTGCAAATATTCGAAAGGAGACTGGTCTTTTAAAGTATTTTTTAACCATTGTGTGTCGATTTTGATCTTGATGGAAAACGAATTAATTAGATGCACTAAATGAAACGAAGAGGTTTTATTAGCGTGATCCAGCTAGACCAAGAAAGTAGGTTTTCTTGAAAAATAGAGTAAGACTGTTTGATGTCTACCCCGCGATCTCATCTTGGTTGGAATTCGGCCTAGTCCAAACATCGTGCTTCTCCCGTTCCGACCTCAAATAAATTTGGCCCGGCAGTGGCATGAGAAAAAGCTATAAAAGATTCAAACGTCGAATTTAATTCAGTCGCGCAGAAGATCGGAAGAAGTTTGCTTTGCTGAAGACATTTTTAAATGCTAGAAAGCAACTGCAGCTTGATGCAGCAGGATATAAATTCACAGGGACGGCGGAGTCTTTTATCAAGGGAAGGAAGGGGGGGAGGGGGGAGGAGGTGGTGGGGTTGCTTGAAAACGAGCGGTGCCGGCGTAAGTTTGTAGAGGGGTCTAGGGGCACGTTCCCCCCAAAAAACATTTTAAATCTACGGGCTTGGAAATGGTATTTTTGACATTCACCATGGTGTAGTTCTTAAAAAAATCAACCTAGTGGATGAACTGTAAAATGACCGGTACCTTTAGTGCATTTACAGCAATATATTTTGAAGGTATTGTGAGCTTGATACATCTTTCTCAACCCTCCATGATATATCACGGCCTTAGTACTGACTGACCTGCGCTTTTACACAAGTTCCCCCGTGTGTGGGAAGGAAGTGCACGCTGCGGAAAGGTTAAAACTATGTAAACATGAAAAGCTTCCTACAGATTTGGTACGAGGTTGTAGCTTTGTAAATTCTTGGTAAATCTATAGTCAACCAGACTGTTTTTCGTTTTCTTTTCCTTCTTCTTTATTTCTTCATTTATACCTCATACTAAAACAAAATAAACTGTCATCGTGGTAAAAAGTGGAGGGGAGGGGGGGGGGGCCCTTAAGCCGCCACCCCGGCTCCGCCGTCCCTGGTTCAGTTCAGCACGTGCATGGCAAACAGCAGGCCATTCGAGGCCAAGTCGCGCTACTGCCGTGCGGAACGGCATTGGGCCTGCCGTGCTATAAGTAGTCGCGGCTGCCGAACTGAGTGCATGCATGGTTTCATACGTCGTGCTACTGCCGCGCTTGAGTCGAAGTTCTCGGTATTCGCATTGAAACAATTCACAAGACTAGAACACCGGATCAACTAAGCATATTGAAAGCCGCGCTTTATATTAAATTAAATTTTGAGGAGTTCCGTCGACTGTCGAAGAATTCAAGCCCCTATGGAAACGGCAAAAATTGCGTAATTTTACGGACTTAAAAGACGTTTTAGTTTGCCCAATATCGGGTCGAAATAAATACTTTGATTAACTTTTGGTCTTCTTCAATCAGTATTTCGAACAAAAAATCTGGGCAGTAAGAACGCACGCCAGCAAACACAAACGTTTTTAAGGCTAGGTGAACTTTTTTTGCATAATTGACGAAAACTGAAAAGTCTCTTCATAGAATGACTACTCGATATATTTCTAACAGTGTTTTTTGTCGCTGTTGGTGTCTTCAATTACTTAGCCTTAATAGTTTCCAAATAATAAAGAAAGAGGGAAATTCGATGGTTAAACTGACAACCGTTTACATAACACATTATCCCCTGTCATATTTTTCGGCTCAATCCCCGTAAAAGGTACCGCAAAAGCTCTCGCGGTGGACCTTTTGAAGATTAACTCCTAAAATGTACGACGAGCACCCCCGTTATTTTATATGAGTCTCCCCTCTCCCCCGCGGGGGAATGAATAAAGTTTGCATGCCGTGTAGGGCGACTTGGCTTCGGCGTGCTCATACGTACCGTGCCGAACTGAATTCATAGCCTGCTGCATTAACTGCCGATGCTAATATTTGTAGCATTTAAAGTGGCCTTCAGCAAAGCAGGCGTCTTCCGATCTTTTGCGCGACTGATTGAACTCGACGTTTGGAATCACCGCTGTTTTCTTGTCATTGCCACTGCCGGGACAAATTTATCAGGTCGGAATGGCAGAAACGCGACGTTTGGACTAGGCCGAATTCCAACCAAGGTCAGATCGCGGGATCGATTTCAAACAGTCTTACTCTATTTTTCAAGAAAACTTGTTTCCTTGGTCTGGCTGGATCACGTTAATAAAACCTCCTCGTTTCATTTCGTGTATTTAATTAATTCGAGACATGCTAAAATTTACTTTAAAAGACCAGTCTCCTTTCGAATATTTGCAGGCTAATCGAGTGTGTATAGACGGGAAAGACAAACCCCCATATGCTTCTATTATAAGCAAGTGTCTAAACCTCAATAATCGAGGAATTCCAATTGGAGCTAACTGACAATATATCTTACGTGACGCCAGTCACGTAATACATGTAGCGTGTTCAATCTATGTAACTTTGAACTTATATTTTGGGCTTTATCTATAGCTTTTTTGTATCTTGTCTGAAATAATGAAACAATGTTGTAATAACGACATGGATCAACCATCTTTTTGTATATTTCCCACAAAGTATGGCCCACAAATGGAACAAAAACAGACTAGAGTGTTCAACAATAGAGTTCTCTGAACATACCGCATTATGCAAATTTGAGAAGAGACTGTCGCGAACTTTTGCATTTTACCTGTGTGAACCTCGATTGCCCAGAAATGTTTTTCCATATTATTATAGTAGAAACGACACTCGTTTGCACAGTACTTGTTTTAGTTCCGTATCGGACATACCAAGATGCGTTTTAAGCCCGTAAAACTACGCAATTTTTGCCGTTTTCATAGGGGCTTGAAAAGGCAATTCTTCAACGGTCGACAGAATCCTTCAAAATGCTTGAAAAATTTAAAACTTTCTATTGTTAGATAGAAGAAAAGTAAAGTTCTTATGCTAGGTTTACCCCGAGTTCTAGTTTTGTAAATTGTTTCAATGCGAATACCGAGAACTTTGTCAATTTTCCAGATGTTTTTTGCATATTTAATGAGGCAAAAAGCTCTATTTTCGTTTTTTGCGAATTTCTCGAAGACTTTAAATTCTAAGAAAATCGGAATAATATTTTCGAAAGTGGCTACCTAAAAGGGTTCTTTAGGCAAAGTTTCAGGATTTTCGATTTTTCTAACCTGGCCAGCCACTCTCGATATTTTCAGTCAGTGACTCTTAAATAGGCTTTAATTTCACACCCGCTAAGTTGTGTATGTAACTGCGATGTTCATTAAAGTCTTAATATCTTTCTCCGCAGCTCAAATATATGATCTTTCATATATTCACTTGTATTCTTCACCATCTACAGGTATATTACGAACTCACAACGTGATCAGCTCCCAGCTGGCTTGATAGCTCAGCTGGTAGAGCACTCAGTACCGGTGTCGCAAAGGTCATGGGTTCGAATCCCGTTTAAGCCTGAATTTTTTTCCAGGCTTTAATTACAAAATTGCTTAAGTTGGGTGTGTAACTGGTTTAGTCTTAAGCAGCATTCCGGAGGGATCGGTTGGAGTCTGGGGGCAAGGAGTGCTTGCGTTGATTTCAAAGTTACATGTAGCTTCCTATGTATCAAGGCAGAATGGTCAAAGTGCTGTAACAGACGTTTACCTAGTGTTATGTGTCTATTGCATACACACATGTACTCAAAATTAGTCAAACGTGCTCTGAGGTTAAAAAGTCAATCATGGGATCAAAAATTTAAAATATCAGCAGGGCCTGCGCGGGTTGTTCAAAGCCCCGTTACTTGTTTTCCCTTCTGTTTAGAATAATCTCAAACTGCACAAGAAATAAGCAGTGAAAGAGTTATACAAAAAACAAATACTTCGGTAAACTTTTAATCCTGGGTTATTGTTAACCGGCTTTCGAACAAATCGGCCCTGGCTTACCTTCTCTTAAAAAGTCCAACCATTTGCCCTTTGTCGTTCTTTTTCCTTGAATTTTCCCAGTCCAATCCTCATACGCTGACCTCAAAGTGTTAAATTACTTTACAAACGATAAATGCTTTAAGAAAACAAATTCTCGACTTTTTTGTTATGAAAAGTATTTCTAATTTTATTTTAATTTCCTTTTTTGCGGAGACTTTTCGTCAAATCAGATACAATATCTACCTAGAGGAGTATTTTCCAAGACATTGGGCCAGGTTATTCTGTAGGTTTTGAAACTTAAAAAAAAAACTATTCCACTCTCCATTTTAAGACTTATATCCCCTCAGCTGTCGCAATATTTCACTTTTTATTCACTGTCATTTGCAATCTTCCCTTTTTTGCTATTATGAACATTGCTCTTTCAGTACAGTGCTCTTATGTTTCCTTCGATAAGAAGAAATATTTTTTGTTAATCACATTGCGACCTTCGGTATCGTTACTGCGAATCAGGTAAAAGTTACACCCTCGAAACATCAACATTCAGTACTGATCCAAATTAATTCCTTGTTAAAAAACGCATGTTTGTGGCGATGGAGTAGAGCTAGGGGGTATCCAAGATTGGATATTTTTTCAGTTTTCTTAAGCAGTATTCCAGAAGAATCACCTTTTGACATGCCAAAATCACTGAATTATTTTCTCATCGATTTAAGTGATTTTCTAACTTTCTGAGAAAACGGTGAAATCCAAGGTGGCCGATCCAAGATGGTAGATACAATAAGGCGGACTTAAAGACATCTTGTTACGTTCCATGACGTCATAACTGATCAAAATTGATATGGGCAGCGAAAACTTTATCCACTTCACTTCCGTTTTCCTTTAGCAGTGAGGGTATGCGTTTCGCGAGACATGCGCGAGAACAATTCAATAACTAAATTCACCTTTCTTTTATTTCAACTAATGTTCTTAAACTCATTAATAATTCATCAAGTCAGAACAAAGAGAATCACGACCATGAAGGAGGTTTGGATACCCGGTCTTAATTAGCACAGATTTTGACGATTTTACTTCTCCGTTTACTCCTTAGTTTTTGTTTAGATTGAGAAGATATATCAAACACTCGAGACAGTGTTTCATCGGCTATTCAGACACCTCAAATCTCGTCAAAAAATATTCCTCTGCGCGTCCTATTTTTAACCCTCTTCTCGGTGTTTGGATATTCCGATGAAACACTGTCTCTTGTGTTTGATACATTACTTCGCGGCCTAGCCTGTCAAAAAACTTTCAAATTATTACACCATTCTGTGCTGTCACAATCCTTTTAATTTCAGTCAGACCTTTACGCTTCTTTAAGGGCTAACTTTTCTACCATACCATATCATACCACCTGATATTATAATATTCTTTCTGTGTAATAGTGATTGCTTCCTTAGTATCGCAGGTAGATGTTAATCCTACGTGCTAGATGTTGCAATATAGTTGAAGGATTGATGTGAGTTTTACAATGAAATATTTCGACTTTGATTTTATTAGATTGCTCGGTAAGAATCGTCTCCAAGTCATCCCTGATCAGGCGTTCAAGAACTTAAAAAGACTGAAAATAATGTAAGTGAAGCTAGAATCATGCTCATAATCATAAACTGCAGTGACTTATAGTTTCCATGTTCTAAGTAATCACTTTATTTTCACCGTAAACTGTAATAAAAAAGAAAATAAGCGTTATGGGATCATCTTCTGAAATATCTAGAGAGAAAGAAATCTTTGGAAGCTAGTATTCCACTATCTTGAGATGACTATCAAAATTCTTCAGCGGTTGTTTCGAGTGACTCTCGATGATCTTTGAAAATTCTTGTTAGACTTTCAGGGATAGAACATAGGCACGCAAGGCGTGCAAGAATTTTTTTGGGTGAATTAAAAGTCTCCGGAGGTAGTAGCATTCAGGGAACTCTTAACAATCATGATTAGGTTAATCCAAAAAGTTTGATAGGTTACGATGAAAATTTAGAATTTTATCAAGGTTTGATTGTACCAATTCGATTCATAGCTTTTTTAATTAGAACTTAAATGTAACTGTTCCCAGGAAGACGTCATGAAGTTTGTAATGGTAGCCAGCGACAAACGGCATATTGGTGTCGATTGTGGGTAATTTTTCTAAACGCATTTTATAACAGCGAATTTAATTATAACGCGGTCAGATGATCTTATTCCACTGCCGGCATTGATCGAAGTTTCCTCGGCTTTGACATTCCACGAAACTACCTTAAATAATATCGATTTTGAAAGTCATTTAAACGAGAACGCAACGTGACTTGACATGATACTTGAAGTAACCAGACACCTCAAAGACTACATAGCTGTTTTAAAAAGCCATGAAATCTGTAGAGTTTGGAAAGTTTCCTGGTCACATAACCCTCCCAACGCCTGAGCCGATCTTTCAGGTCGACAAAACTTCAGTTAAAGAAAAAGTTTTGTCCCTTTGTCATCAACAATTTTTACTTTTTGTATGGACTCGTGCAATTTTTTTAGCCCGTTTGAAAAATTTATTCTGGCTTATTTATTCCCAGTTGCGCACGAAATCATGTGATTACCTATATATAACTTTTTTTTGCTGTCAGCTCCATAAGTGTCTTTTTTTGAGCCTAAAAATATGTTACTTTACATCTTTTATTAAATTTATCAACACTTCATATAACTGAGGCCTGTCTTTAGTTCGCTTGAAAGCAAAGCTGCTAAATAAATTTATAATTCCATAATGCCAAAAAATGCTTCTTGTTATGTATTCTGCAGAATGCTTTCGGATAACCCTATCAAGACTATTGGATCGCAGGCTTTCACCATCACTTCATCTGGAGAGCTGCTTATGTAAGAAAGCTTATTTTTGTGATTATAGTTCAACGCTAAACTTTCCTTTGTCGTCAATGGCAAAATTGATCAAGTGGTACGATGTTGCGCAGACACTTTCAGGCGATAGAATGCGCATAGACGTACTATCAAACGATTGTGCTCGCTCAGGGAAGTGGCTCGTGAAACGCTGCTTTGCCCTACAGCTTCTAAGACAAAGATAAAGAAACTCACCCTTTATCAGGAATGGGAAAAGGAGAGCGGGGAATGAGGGACTGGGTATGAGGAATGAGAAATGGCGAATGGTGAACGGAGAATGGAGAGTGGAGAATAAGCAATGGAGAATGATGAATGGGGAATGGGAAAAGGAAATTAGGAATGAGTAATTGGAAAAAGAAAAATGTAAAATGGGGAATAGGAAATGGAGAATGAGGAATGGAAAATGGAGAACCGGGAATAGAGATAGGAAAATTGATTGTTATTGCTTAAGTATAGAAAACAGAATGAGAATAGAAGGAGCTGCAAAGAATATAAAAACAAAGACCGACACAACTTATATTAATTATAATCTTTTTAAGATGGTAGAGATGTTTATTTAATAATCAAGGTATTTCCGTAACACTTGAAATACGTCCACTAAACTGATTGGCAGCGTACATTAAAGATAAGGTTAAATAAAATAATGATACATGGAGTGGTGAGGTTTATTTTTTGTTTGAACGAAAAAGGCAGAAGAGCGTGACATCGGTAAAAAGGTCCATTGTTCTCCCTTAACTTTTAAAATTTTAAAAAAAAACCTTTGCTAACCTAACCGATTGAGTGTCTTTTGGAAAATAATTTTTCGATTGGGATTAATTGCGTGTTGTTAGCAGTGTAGTTAGGAGAGGAAAGGAAATGTGCGGTGGCTGTGATACGTTTAGATTTGGTGTTAGGGTTATCTATAGTGCGGCGGTGTTTATGACTAACCCAAACCGTACTCTAACCTCTTTTCAATGTCGTCTAGTGTCTCCTATGTATCATAAGGATGATTATTTAAGTGCCACATATCACTGGTCAAGTTAGATTTAATGGAGAGCGTCTCCCCGTTAGAAAAGCATAAAGTAAATGCCATACCATATTTTGTTTTATGGCTTTTGTTTGTAGCCGATATAACGCGCGCTATGATTGGCTAATTCTAGGGCATTTATCTCTGGGAATGCCCACGGGCCGATTACGAGCCTGCAAAAACAAAGCGAAAGGATATTTTAAAAAAATATTTTTTTTTTTTCTGAAAATTGAGCGGCTGAAAACGATGATCGAACACTGAGAGTGAATTTTATTACAGTGATGAACTTACAATTTTAAGAGAACAGCGAATTCACGGCGTCAAATTATGAACGAGTTTGTGCCGGACAGGACGAAGGAAACAGCCAAGAGGAAAGGGAAACTTTCGTCCAAGACCAACAATGTAAAAAAACGGCAAAGAAAGCAGTTGGTGACATAAACACATTCCAACGTTATTTGTCGTCGATGAACAAAGAAAATGTAGAAATTTTTGACTTACGCGTTAGTTCACCTGATTTGTGCGGCTGGAGACGATGAAAGCATACACTGTAAGTGCACGTATTACTGGGTGACTTTTCTTGGATTGTTTTGTGTTTTGTTGTTTTTATAGGTCATATAATAAACTGCTTATTAACCGAGAGTGAGGTCTTTATGGGAAAATCTCAAACCGAGACCTTGCCGTATTGACCTCGCTATCGCTCGGTCAATACGGCAAGGCCGAGGTTGTGATTTTCTGGGTAAGACCTCACTCTCGGTTGACTACTGGTTGGGAAATTAATATAATTTCGTATTGGGTAGAGTCGCGTAGCGATAAGGCGCGATGCAAATTTTACCTCCTATATATTTTGTTTGTGTGATAATTTACACTTTTGTTTTATATTTACTAGCTTTTTGTTTTCTTTCTTTCTTTCTTTTTATCCATAGATATATGATACGAACAGATCTAAAGAATGTTAGTCTTCAATCTTTTAACGCTACTATTGTTCTAACTCCAGTTATGTAAGTATTCAACAAAGCTTTCCTAAACACAATCATTGTTAAAATAGTTATACAAGCTATAGATAAATAGACCGAGTTCTCGACTCCTGAAAAGTTAAAAATTAAGCGAGGTCACCACGATGCCGTTAGCTTCAAAATAGGCAGAACAACACAAAATACAGTTGTAAGCATAAAGACAGTTTTGAGAATTCCTAGTGAAACTTCCTGCAGATCTCGTGGATTATTTTATCAGTGGGCATTTTACGGGATGTACCTTTTGAGTTGCAGCGGTTTTTAGTCAAGAGTCGCCAAGCCAAAACCAAGCTTTCTACAGTTGGGCATCGCTAATTCGAACTTGCAAATTTCGAATTCCTCGTTATTTCGAACTGAAACCCATTTACCTTCGATTTACCCTTGTTTTTTTTTTTTTTTTTTCCAGTCATATTTCTTTTGAACTCTCGCTATTTCGAGCCGATTTCCGTTTCCCTTGGCCTAACATCATCCCGTATTTTTCGAACTCCATTGTTAGAGTCGATAAATAATATTGCCAAATTTTCGTAGCAGTAAGATTGGAATCAAACATTTAAAGAAGACGACACACCGTTTAAATTTGCAAGACATGTTTCGGATACTCAGTATTCATCTTCAGTTAAAGGATGTTTACAAGTGAGCGACTATATATAAAGTAGATAACAAGTAGGTGTTAATTACAAATTGTAGAATAATAGTTACGAGTAAGTGAAAAAGTTACATAATACTTAAGGGATACAACGGAGTGGGAGAATAAAAAGGTGCGAGTACAAATCTGTGAAAAAAGCTGAATAAAAATAGTAATTGAAGTAAGAGTGTTAAATGAACATGTTTGAGTTGTTTATTCAATGCGGGTCGTTCCCATTCAATATGAAGGGCTTCTTTGATCTTAAGTTGAAAATTGGTAAGAGCTGGAAAAAGTAAATTGGTAAAGTTAAAGAGTTGGAAACTGGTAAAGGTAAAAAGGACGAGCAAACTTTGCCAGAATAAAGTTCAGCTCATCGCCGTTCGTAAACTAAAATGCCAGCCAATACAAACCAGTTTCATTAAACGAATTAAATTGTTCTTGTTTGCCATATAATAAACATCTTATTAACCGAGCTTAGTCGGTCTGATCGGGCTTAGTCGGTCTGTATGGAAGAATCTTGACCTCGGTCGTTTGTACAGACCTCACTGCGTTCGGTCTGTACTCACGACCTCCGTCAATATTCTCCCATACAGACCTCCTGCTCGGTTAATAAGAGCTAAAAATTAATGCGACCAAAATCGAACGCACCAGTCAAAAGAGATGGTAAAAAGATCTTAACCTGGAAAATTTTAACTTGAGTCTGGCCTTCACTAAGATTAGGAAAACATGCAAAGAAAACAAACTTAGAGAACTCAACTACAAACTACTTCATAATCATCACGAAAGAGTTATATACTTACACAAAAGACCAATTTCGATATATTAAAATTCAGCCTAAAACAATAGACCTCAGCACGAGGTTCTGGGAAGTAAACCCCACAAACTCTGTAATTATTCCTCGGAGCCCTATTGTTTGAGGCTGAATTTTGATCTATCGAAATTGGTCTATCGAAACAAGTAGTAACTGTCTTTATTGTAATTAATCCGACTCCATTCTGTATCCTGTGGTCAGTGTGAAGCGTCCACGTCATTCTTTGGTAAAGTAATTTCCTGGTTTAATAAAACAAACAATTCAAAATCCTAACCAACAGTGGTAGAGAAACTTTTTGGAGTGGTGCATAATGGAAATGACAAAAAACTATCCAAATTCAATTACTGTCTACTATTTGGCACATTTTTAAAAACTCAGGACCAAAAAGTGTGACTTAAACGAATTTGTCAGGAAATTTCAAATCAAACTTCGCTGTGAAACTTTCCCTTAATCTGTATTGTAATAGGGGGTCATGCTTCTCGAATAAGAAAAACTCTATCCTATTAAAGACTGAAAAAGATTCCTAACTTGTGTAAACAGTTTAAAAAAATATTCTATACCTAAAACCGTATACTGTAAACATTGTATATAATATTCTATATTCCATATTAATTAAATTGTAAATAATTTTAATTTTATGTAGCTAGGATAAAGTGTGTAAATAGTGTCCCCAATTAGTCTTTTTAAAGCTAAATACTCTGTAGTGTCAATGTTAATAACGAATTTAATGTTCATTTATTATTATAAAAAACAGTGGTCTTTGTATTTCGCAGAAGCATAGACGAAGGGAAAATTGGCACCCTGAAATTAATGGGGGCAGATCATACCGAACGTTGCATAATTCACCTGTATGTAAATTTCGTTTAGATCTTTGAGTTGGCTGCATTTACTTGTACATTTTCAAGAGGACTTCTCACACTTATATTAATGTGTTTCTGTGTTCGAGTTTAGTGGACTAGGGCAAGGTGACACAGACTACATCCAAATCTCAGGAATCAGTTCACTGAGTGATACATTAGTCAAGGCTTTTGCTCAAGCTGGATTTGCCAGAAAAGTCAAAGGTGAAAACAAGCGACTTGTATATCCATGTCCACTGGGGACGTTTGTCGATTCATCTGTCAGCGACCTTGAGAAACTTGAGTGCTTGAACTGTTCTGCAGGTAGCAATATTTTAACCCATCAGCGCTACTTAAATACCAAAATCAAAAACCGTCTGTACAGGCATATATTACATTTTTTACCTTGTTGTTGTTGTTTTCGTTGTTGTTCAGATTTTGTTTTAGTTCTTTAATGCTTGTTTGTTTCTTTGTTTGCTTTTTCTTTTGATTGTAAAACCAAAGCAATTTCGTATGCACATGCTAGGTGATGATGTCATTTGTTTTCGCGCCCTGCTGCAAGGAGGCCAATTGGGCGTCCCATATCCGCTAGTAAGCCGATTGTCCCAAAAAATGTCACTCCAGTCTGCATTAAGGCTGCGTTTATCTTTTTGTCTTTTTGTCGGCTGCGTTTATCTTTCTGTCACAGGTGGCTTTTATAAATAAAAAAATCGCACATTATTTACAATACTAATTTGCAATACTGACATTACTTATAGGTGGCTTTTACTCTGATACTAAAGCTTTTGTTAACGACAGTTGCCTGAAGTGTCCCAATGGCACTTTCGTCCCCTATGATAAAACACCGGGAGTGAGGGCACGAGACTGCATTGCTTGTCCACAAGGTAATGAATGAATAGAGAACCGAAACGTGCCTCTTGACCACCTAAACTAAGCGGCCAGGATATGTAGTATTTTATCTCACGATATTTTGGTTCGTCTTTTCTTTTAACAGGAACCGATACCAACACATTTGCTGGGTATCGCGCTTGTAAATGTTTAGATGGATTTCACCGTACTCATCGGTTTGAAGGTTGCGAACCTTGTCATCAAGCTGGATTAAACTGTGAAAACGACTATGTATCTCTCAAGACTGGTTATTGGTGGAAATGGAAAAATGAAACATACAAACACCTTTATGACGATTTTACGGAGAGTCTCGATAGTATCACCTATAGTCCTGGTAAAAGCATCAACTTCTCGATAACTTATCATTCAATCAATGAGTTCCCACACACCTTGCCTACGCCACACAAATGCCCAAGGGAGGAGTCGTGTATGGGAGGTCTAGATTCCATCTGTGCCACAGGCTACCAAGGTCCATTATGTGAGGTATGCAGTGCTGGTTACTACAAACAACTGCAAACATGCCAACGGTGTCCAACCAAGAAGTGGATGATTGTCCAGCTGTCAGTCATAGCGACAATACTTGTAATAGTCATTGCAGTTTTAGTTTGGACAGGCAAAAAGAAAAGCAAGAAAAGAGAAGGACGTTCCTCAGTGGATATCATTCTAGGCAGGTTAAAAATTGTCATTGGCTTCTACCAAGTCACAAATGGAGTTCTGGAAGCATTCTCGTACATTAAATGGCCAGACTCTCTTGCGCTTATTGGAAAATATTCCGAGACTTTGCAACTGAGTGTTTTCCAGATAGCACCAATCCACTGTCTCTTGCCCAATGTGAAAATGAATGCTTTTGGAAGCTTGTTTGCCATACTCGCAATGAATGCTGCTGCCATCTTTCTGTCTGTCCTTGCTTATCTACTCAGAAAATTATTTTTGCTGCGAAGCACTTTAAATAAAGAACAGAAAGAGAAAAAAGCTGCCCAAGCCAAAGAACTGATTTACCGGAGCTTGTTTTTCTTCCTCTACGTGACATACCTCAGTACGTGCTTAAAGACAGCACAAGTGCTTCCACTTGCTTGTCGCACACTTTGCCTCGACGAAGAAAAGGAAACATGCGACGTTTACCTAAAAGCGGACTACAACGTAAAATGTGAAGGTCAAGAGTACAACCGTTTGGTCATCGTTGCATTCTGCGCTGTGTTTTACATCATTATCCTGCCAACTGCATCACTGATAACTCTTTGGAAACAACGTAAGGTGTCTCACGGAAATGTAAACCAAACCGAGAATGAAGCTTTGGAGCCTCAAGACCAAGCCACGGGAATTATTAAAGGATTGCGATTCCTCTTTGAAAACTATAATTCCTGCTCATGGTATTGGGAATTAATTGAGACGATTCGCAAGGTTGTTTTGACATCTGGTTTGATCCTTGTAGGCGGAGAGAGCAGGGCCTATGTTGGATTAGCTTGTGTCCTCTCAGGACTTTATGGAATGTTGTTCGCCTACATCAGCCCTATGGTGGATCCATTCGAGAACAAGTTAATGTTGACATCTCTGGCTGTCACGTTCGTTAATTTAGGCATTGGAGCTGTCAGCAAAATTCCGAAGGAGAGAATACCAGCCTCCATTGACCCATACGTGGACAGCATCATGTTCAACGTACTTGTGATTGGAGCTAATTCTTTAGTAATCGGCCTTCTCGTGGGTAATATATTGCTGATTCATATATTATCTAGTGACTAAATGACCTATTTATTTACAATAGATATTTCAGCTTGCCCTTTGACTGACGTTTTTTTTAACCCGCGAAACAATCCCCTCAATTACGGCTGAATAGTCGGCAAAAGTGAACAAACGTAAACCATGGACCAATTGTCTGAACGTGTCTAATTGTATAGTAGCTATTTCCTCTTTTCAGGTCAAACATTAAACTAGAAACTGACAAAAAAAAAAAGATTCACAAAATGCTAGAGAATCGAAAAAAGAATGAATGGTCTAGACTATCAAGAATTAAAAAGGTCAGACGATAACATTCAGCCATACTAAATTTCCGTCGACGTGAATGAAGCATATCTGAAAACAAAACCAGTGAAACATTTCGAGCTCCTTTTACAGTTCAGAGGAATAGAAGTTATAGTTTAGGAATACTAAGAGGAAATAGTCTGCAATACTCCTTACTCCTATTTTACCCTACTCATTCGCGGCTTTATGTCCAAACATGTTTCCTTTGATGTCAAGAAGATGGTATGACGATATCAGGATTTTTAAGAAGCCGCAATTTTGTTTCAACCGATTTCTTAATTTTTTTTTTTCTAAAACGTCAGTTTTCAATTTCAGTGAAATTTAAAAAAATCAAGAAAAGCTCTTTTTTAACAATGCCAAGAATAATCCTTAAAGCATGCCTGTAAAATGAAGTTCTATGGAATCATCACGTTCCGAGAACGGAAAATATCAAATAATTTGTTCTCAGATAAATTTCATCCAAAGTTGCAAAGTTTGGCAGCTGTTACTAAATATTGAAAAAGTTGTGAGCGATTGTTTTATCCCAGGCCCTTTCTGCCCACCCCACACCTCATCTTTCTGAATGGGGATAATTAGTGGCTACCACTCATCTCCTCTAGAAGCCCACAGGCGTTTTAGTATGGGTGGAATAAACTGAGCCTTGGTGGTTTGCTATTGTTTCCATTTTTCTTGTTGGCCTTCTATCTTTGCATCAGTAACAGCTATGAAAACCTCCCGACTAACAGCCTTGTCAGCACTAGGCTGGTATCAGCTGGGGCCCTGACGATTTGCTTAATTAATGTCTACTCCCGCAAAGGATTCTTCGAAAAGACTACTTGTGGTCTATTTCCGAGGAAACAGATTGAATGATTGTGACATTTTGACATGAAACTGATTCTTTTTTTATCTTTTTTCGCAGTTCAGTACTTTGTATACATTTACTGCTACATAAAAGAATGGCGGAAAAATCCACGATGGTCTTTTTCTTCTTGCCTTGCTATGGTCCTTCCTCTTACTGAATTGCAGAGCGAAATACGCGGATTAACTGGGAGAAACATTCTGAAGCAACAACTGTCAACTGGTAAAATCAACACGCCGTCGGTGTCCAGCACTTTAAAGGACAGCGGACTGGTTACCTTTGACATTACAGAAGACGAAACCAATCTAACGCCAAAAGCCAGGAAGAGTGGTAAAATGGCTGATTCTCACAATGAGAAAAATGAGGAAAGCGCAAATTGCAGGGAGGGCTTGGCTGGCAATGATCATGAGTTGCCAAGAGATATAGAGGAAACTTGGCTCTAACCGGAAGAATGTTCAAAGAGAAAAATCCTGTTAATTTTAAATTGTTGAAATAGAGGCGTGGTCACAACTAGGGAAGTTTGGAGAGCACTCAAGGAGCTAGAGTTGCTCTGGGCTATCGCCTCAAGCAACTCTTACGCTTCTTTCGTGCTCTCCAAACTTCCTGCGTGCATCCATGACTAGATATACACACGCTAAACCAATCAGACGGCTGGAAACGCTTTGTTCAGCTCTAAAATGATACTAAAATCACATATAACCAGTGCTTGTAAACCTTAGAGGATAGTAACACTGAAAGTGACTGTAGTTGAAAAAGTGTCTTAAAGAAGACAGGAACAGTGATTTTTAAAATAGACGGACAAAGGAAAAGAAAGAGGTTGTGAATGGAACATGCTAAACGTCATTTTAATGTGTGTTAGTGCATTTTGATGTTGACACAGAGTACCTGCGCTCGTTGGCTAATCCCCCAACAATAGCCTTTAATGTGGAGGTTTAATGTGGAGACCCATGTAACGGCCAGTTTGCATTATGCTCTTTGCTTTGGAAATGTTGGTGCTGCTCCAAATTGCAGGGGGTTGAGTTCGAATAGATATCATTATTGTTGAGAACTTGTGTGATAAACAAAACCTAAATTACTCATGGGGATTGTAAATTCCAGAGGGTGGGCAGGCAGGTGGCGGGAGGGGCAGGGGGGAATGGGCATCATCTGGGATCACACATTGTTGTTCCATTTTCATGAACTTCTAAACCTTCCTAATTGCAGTTGACAGAAGCGTTAGGAAAATTAAAGGTCAGCTTTTGACACTAGGATCTTCGTGATGGTTAGGGTAACCAATGTGAGCTAAGATTGGTCGATGGGTGAATTTGGAAACCATTGATCAATTATAGCTCACGTTTGGTAACCAAGCCATCTCACAAATGCAAGTGCTATACTACTATAGACCCTATTCATAAATGGCCCCCAATTTAAAATTCTTGTGTATGCATTTAAATTAGCCCAATCAACCTCATTTGAGAGTAAAAATTATTTTGAATTATTTTTATACATACAAAAGAATTTTTAATTACCGTGCCGTGCCCTGCCGTGCCCTGCTGTGCCATGCCCTGCCGTGCCGTACCGTACCGTGCCGTGCCGAGGTGTTGTGTTATGCTAAGCCATAAGCTAGCACTCAGCTCACCAAAGGTTCTGTCAAAGGCGATAGGTCGCCTTAGAAGAAGGTGTAGGAAGGTGTCCAAGGAATTAAGGTGTAGAGAAAGCTGTGTAGCATTTTTTGTTAAAGTAGAAAAATGAAATTGTGTTTAAAACATTCTAAAAGTGTTGGCAGTCATTACATTATTTCAACACTTTTTAGAAGCAATTTTCAATTTCCTATGATTTCTAGTTGGACTGGTAATATTCTTGTTTCGGGGTAGCCATGAGGCTTGAGTTTTAATTAATGGAGTGTTTACCTTAGCATAGTAATTTGTTAAAGAAACAAAAGTTGGTTTTTGTAAACAAGGCATCTTTAATAAATGCAACATTACACTTTAATCTCCAGATCACAAAAAACGAGGTATATTTTGTCCTTTTTACAAAATTATTGAACTTGCCCAGGCTAATGAAGTCACAATGTGTATTTTCAATTAATGTTGTTTGTTTACCAGCATGGCATTCTGCAAACTGACAGCGATTATTATAATCGTTCTTAACAGTTACAGCTGTATCTTCAACTGAGAGATTGTGCAGATTCCTTCTTGGAACGTTATTCAACTTTGCGAGGATGAAAAAATGATGATAAAGTGATATTTTCCCTTAACATTGTTCGTTTACATCCATTTCATCCCGGAAAGTGCTCTTTAAAGTCTTCCCTGACAGTTATCTTAAGCTAACGGTTTATACAGATTGCAATTTAAACATTATAATTTAAACCTCCAAGCCAGCTCCGTGTTTATAACCTTCTTAACATTATCAATGACTGATCCAATGTGACTGTTAACTATGTCAAGCAACTTTGGATAACATATTGTTTCGTGGTTTTTATGGCAGATTTTTAGCAGGACTCAAATTTCAAATTTCAAATTTTCACCTGATTAGATTCATCTGGAGATGGAGTGGAGAGGTTCTTTTCTGCTTTCAAGTCTCACGTAGTGATTGAAACCCTAAACCAGAATTGGAGATTGATTTTACGTCTGCTTCGAGGAGGCGCGGTGGCCTCATGGTTAGTGGACTCGTCTCCGGATCGAGCGGTCCGGGTTCGAGCCCTGGCCGGGGACATTGTGTTGTGTTCTTGGGCAAGACACTTTACTCTCACAGCGCCTCTCTCCACCTAGGTGTATAAATGGGTACCGGCGAACTTAATGCTGGGGGTAACCCTGCGATGGGCTAGCATCCCTCCAGGGGGGAGTAGAAATACTCCCAGTCGCTTCATGCGGGATAAGCTCCGGCCTGATGGGCCACTTGGCTCGTATGCAGACTTTACCTTTTACCTTTTAGCAGGACTATGGCAGTTTTGTTCCAGCGAGCCTCGAAATTGGAGCGCGAAAATATGTTTTAGTGAGACTACAGTATCTTAGTTGCTATGATTGATGAGTGCGCTGTATGTTGAAAAGCTCAATACAACATGGCTGCCTTAACTGCCTCATGGACGTGATAGCGTGTGTTAAAACAACCCATTTAGAGTCCTCGAATGTAAACATTTTGGCTTCTCGTTCCATCTTACAAATTTTAGACGGTCGTAAATTGTGATTTGATAAAATTTCTTTTAACTTGTATTTATACACGAGTAAAAACATCAGGACTTAAAGTAAATACTAAAATTGGATTAATTATATTGTTAAGATACTAATCTACTACTAATTAAATCTAATAACAACAAAAATAAAATCAATAACAAAATGCCTGCTCTCCATGAATGCCGTGTGATTAATTAACGTATTCATTATCAAAAAGGAAACCCCTGCAGCCGGATTTAAAACGAGCAAGAGTTTGTGCTTGCCGCAGATTGGTAGGTAAGGTGTTCCACAGCACTGCACCACTATAGCTGAAACTGTTTTTTTTTTTTTAGAAATTTGGTTCGGGGTAGTGGAAGAGCTAGTTTGCCCTCACAATCCCTCAAGAGAATAGGTAGATATTGCACTCCGATCAGTAAACATTGATTTCAGATAATCAGGGCGAGACCATTAAGTGATTTATAGACCATAGTGGCTGCTTTTAATTCCCGTTGAAGATTAAATTTTTGCCAGCCAAGTCTAGCAAAGAGATCATCCGCATTGGCATCATATGAAGAAGAGGTCAAAGTTCGCGCAGCGCGATTCTGTAGTTTTTGTAGTTTAATGGAAAGAGATTTATTGCAATTTTCCCATACGACACCACAGTAATCGAAATGAGGTTGAACTAAAGCATAAAAGCTGTATAGGAGCGTTTCAAAAGAAACAAAAGACCTGCTTCTCTTCAAGATGCCAATGCAGGAGGCAGTTTTTTTGGAAATATGTTCGATATGTACATTCCAAGTTAAGTTTTAATATAATTTATTTATTAGGCAATCCAAACATTTCCTTCCTTTGCAAATCTGTATCTGAACTTCCTAAGAAGTTAACTTTTACTTTTTGTTGACTTTTACTGAGGGTGGAGGGGTAGCATGTGAAATCACTTCCGTCCACGGTATACAATTCTCGTCCACATCTGCTCTCTCACAATACCTCATTCAATGGGCTTCGCGCATTTTTTTTTTTCCTAACATTTTATTATTATCACAACATGACTTACATCACTTTCACTACAAAACGTAAAGTTAAAAAAATTACATTACAAGAAGTAAGATTACAACTAACACTTAATACATAATATATCCAGTCTTGCTTTGAGGCTTACCGTATATTAAATTATCACCATTTACAGTAAGGAGAGGAGAGGCTTCCATAGCGAAAGAAATTTTGCCTTTTGGCGTTTAGAATATAAAATCGATCTTTGCACAATTACTTTGTCTTTAACAAATTCAAGAAAGTGAAAAAAGCTTGGGGGTTTAAATTCGATCCGTTGTAGGAAGATGTGTCTCTTGCCAAGAAGGATGTACGTATTAATTAAAGATATGCAATTTAGGATCTTCGGGATTATAGCCATACATTATACTCAAGTCATCAATTAGCAAACATTCACCACTATGATTTTTCCACCAGCCTATGACTTCAAACCAAAACTTTTGAATTACAATACAGTTAACTAGCATATGGGATAGCGTTTCTAACGAATCACAATGTATGCAGAGAGGAGAGTTTATGATCTTCATTTTGTGCAACAACACACCATGTGGAAGGATATTATGAATAATCTTATATTAAAATATGCTTAATTTTGTTTCTTTAGTTATTTTAAATGGAAGCATATAAATTGCACTAAGCTTGGAATTCTCTACTCCTTGTCTACAAAGTCTAAGGCTAGCTAACGGTTTTATAAATTTCCTTCGGATAAGTATATTGCGAGCTTTTTTACTAGTAGTTGTGCTAATTTCTATAGTTGCATTTTGTTCCATATCTTGATTGTCCATGATAAATCCCGGTCTCAAAGCACACTTCCATCTATAAGGTATAGCTGATATTAAACCATATAACTCAGTAAAAGGAGCCTTGAGACCAGTTTTTAAAAGAAACTTATCAAATGTAAGAAATTTGTTGTTTTGATCGAGTAGGTCTTTGATTCTCAGTATACCAGCTTCATGCCATTCTTTCCAATATACTGATTTACCGTCTATTAAAATATGCTTGTTATTCCATAGAATTACATTTCTAATGCGGATTTCATTGTCTGAAATTTGCTCTCGGACTTCCGCCCAAGCGTTAAGAACATCAGTGTAAAATGATGGTATGCTGTTTAGACTTATCAATTTTACATCATAATCACAATCAAAAATTAATGGCCCTCCAACATTTTTCAAATAAAATAAAGGAATTGTCATCCACCGATCTTCTACACCTTTCTTCATTCTTTGAACCGAAGCAGTTTGTAGTGACTTAGATATAGTCTCAAATTCTGGTAAATCCAACCCTCCTCTTTCTTTTGGACCAATAAGCGTATCCCTTTTTATCTTTGGTTTCTTACCATTCCAGACAAAATCGGTGATTAATTTATTAGTTATATCTATATAATGAGGCGGTGTATTTATACACGCGCTTCGCGCATGAATGAGCTAAATATGGGGGGGGGGGGCGGTGCTCCACGTGTTCTGCTCTGCTCGTTTTATATAACAGGCTGTCATTGCAACAAGATGAAATGCTAGGAACAAACTTAATTTTAGTTTAAAGTGCTTAAAAAACAAGCTCGGTAACCCCAAATTTTTTGGATCGAATTGTGTTAAGTATGATAAGATGCAACTTTTTGCAAAATAAAAGAAATATTCTGTGGAGAGGGTTCAGAGGCAACTTAAATTTTCGAACAGATTAGGGTGCCTCTGAACCCTCTCCACGGATTTGCAAAAACTAGTGTAATTCCCTTCGTCGTCAATCTCAAATAGTAGTTATTCTTAGTCGTGCATGCCCCTTGGCTTGTATGTCGCTGGTGGCAAGGCCTGTGCTCTTTGGTATTAGCAATGTGGGTTGTTTTATCCCGTAAGTAGAGAGACATTCATAATCGTGTGTTGTCGCTAATGTTGACAATTGACACTGGCTACCACTCCCATTGCAAGCAACTTTTTCAAAGGCCCCCGTTGTCTCTGAAGTTGGCAGTGGGAGTTTCTCACTTGCCTTGGTGACAGGAAATGTTTTACAGTGATCTGTCTCAAGCGAGCGCATTTCACATGAACGAGGGGTTGAGACTTGTTGGTATTCGTGCTCTATTAGGAAGTCATAAGAGCACATCTCTTCGTTATCCCCTCTGCATTGGTAACGTTCTTCCTCAGTCTCATTCATCAACAAGGACTGCGTTGGTTTTCTGAAATTGGAAATTGTTCTGAATAAGCGTGTGATGCATCTTGATAGGCGAGTTACTTGCGTAGGTTCATAAGTTCTGTTTGTGGTTAAATAAGAGGCTCCATAAGTATGTTTTATCATTCATGTTAGGAAACTATATATTGAACCACAGACAAAAGCCATCACTAAATTTTCTTTATCTAAGATCTCAGTCAGCAGTTAAAATACGTGTCGTTTCTCAGCTCCCAATTAAGATATTGACCAATTCTCAGCTATCAGTAAAACACCATAACCATAACAAGCCAAACGAATGCGTAAAAATTATCATACTCGCCATTTGTTTAACACATCATTTTGATTGACATTTTTTTCTGAGCTTCTACTTTCAATTTGTAAATTGTCAATTTGTAAACTCATAACCTGGCAGTTTTAATCTAATGGTTATTTCGGGTTGCCAGCGCCCTTGCTTTTCAAAACTTTACTTATGTGAAATCTAGTAAGTAATTTAAAGTGTAATAACGAGGACGTTGTTGTCCAGTAACGAACCTGCGTGTGAGGTCTTCAAACAAAGCAATACACGGTGGTCTGTGTTTGGGATTGTATCGCCAACACCGCCGCATCATGTTGTGCACCCAATCTGGACAGGAATTTGGTTTGTGTAACAACTTGTTGTTTTGAATATTGGGCAAAATCTGGGGGAAAAAATCCAAAAATGCCCACAATAATGACGTAAGAGGAATCATACTCAGCCTCTAAATGAGCACAAAGGAGTCAACACCCAAGTGCGGTCTTAGCTGATCAGTTTAGGCTCGTAAATAGATTGGTCAAAGATTTAAGAGTCATCGTTATGTTTGTCTGAACTGAAGGGATATTTTTCGTGGCAACAATGTTTTGATAAGCGTGGTCTACGAAAATTGACGTTTCTTTATTTCTGTTATAGAAAATTTAAGCTAAATTTGTTGAGTACGTGAATTCAAATGAAAAGTATGAGTTAAAGACGGCGGATCCAAGATGATGGGCTAGTGACATGCCATTGACGTGTTTTTAACGATAGTAGATACCATTTTGTGCACACATTTACATCAAAACGTTTCATTACCATATTAAGTAAAGTTTGCGTTCAAACCCGATGGCCCATCAGGCCGAGACGGATCTCTGGCTTCCCTCTGGAATGCTAGTCCATCGCAGGGTCACCCCAGTACTTCTGAAATTCCCCGAGACCCATTTATACACTGGGTGGAGAGAGTGCCCCTTGCCCCATGACCTAACTGTTGCAACGAAACGTCATGACGTACTAATCATGTGTCGAATGTAATAGAGACGCGCAGTTTGAGACAGATTTCAATTAGTTTTCATGGGAAGAGGCCAGTGCATGGTGGATCCCTTACTTTTCAAATTTTCACCTGATTAGATTCATCTGGAGATAGAGTGGAGAGGTTCTTTTCTGCTTTCAAGTCTCACGTAGTGATTGAAACCCTAAACCAACATTGAAGATTGATTTTACGTCTGCTTCGAGGAGGTGCGGTGGCCTAGCTCATGGTTAGTGCACTCGACTCCGGATCGAGCGGTCCGGGTTAGAGCCATTGTGTTGTGTTCTTGGGCAAGACACTTTACCCTCACCGTGCCTCTGTCCAGCCAGGTGTATAAATAGATACTGCCAAATGATTTTGCTGGAGGTAACATTTCGGACTAGCATCCCGGGGGTCCCAAATAGGGGGGAGCAGAAATACTCCTAGTCGCTTCATGCTACAGAAACCGGGATAAGCTCCGGCCTGATGGGCCACCTGGGTCGTGTGCGGATTTTCATTCCTGCAGCTGAGATAAAAGCCTCGAGCCTTTAACAAAAGTGTTTATTTTTCTGTCAACTTGCTTGTCTATTAACGTTTAGAGAGGGAAATTTAAACCCTAACTTGTTCAAATCTTCTTTACAAATATGGAATTACCTCATCGTTGGAAATGTGGAAGTAAGGCAGCGTTCGTTCTCGAAAACGTGCACCATTGGTGAACGCCGCGTAAAGTTCCCATGCTACCACACCAAATGACCATACGTCACTGGCGTGACTGTAACGTCCCTGTGAAATCACTTCTGGTGCACTCCTATAAAAAGCAAGTTACTTTTCCTTCAGTTTGACATCTTGAAACACGATAGGTCATCATACTATCTCCAGTGAGCGACGAATAGCTCAGCTGATCTGCTCAAATCGCGGTTTAAACAGGGTACAATAGTCTGACTTACAAAAGTCTCACTTACGGTATGGGAACCGACTCTAACAAACCAGCAGAAACTAAAAATAGGTTAATGGGGCACCATTTAATCTGTTTTTTTTTTTTTTTCGTTTTTCCTGTTGTCACTGAACCTAACAAAATACATTTTTGAGCTGTGGAGATATTTTGAATGAAAAACAAAACAGGACAGATCAATTTTACTGACTCGTTTGTCTCACGATGGAATCACTTTGAGAGGTCGATCGCTACGTTTGTACAGAAGCTCACGAAAACAACAAGAGCTAACCACGGACCCATGCAGGAATTTAAATCAACTGCGATTTTACCCTATATCAAAGGTGTATCAGAGGTTCTTCGCCGCTACCTACAACAACAAGGTGTACGCACTCTCTTTAAATCTGACCAGGAGCCATAATCGGGGACGGAGACCGTAAGCGCGCGCCATTTCTAGTATTGGGGTTGTCCCCATGATATGGGACAATAATTCTATTTTTAGAACAAATTGCGCCATCGCCTAAGGCACACGCGCGTACATGCTGCGAGGATTTTTGCGGATGTCGCGCGGGGGAAATGGCGTCCGAAATTCCCGAAATTTTTCATGTTTTTGGCCCACAACTCAATGCGTTTACGTCTGTTGGAATTTTTCTTAAGTATTTTCGTCGTAAGCTGCTCCAGTTTGAGTGAAGTAAGACAGTGTCGAATTTAGGTATGTTCCGCTTCAAGCTTATATATATCGCTGACCAAGTTGAAGAAAACCCTAAGGCTAACACTGTGCACGGATATTATTGTACTGTAGGTCAACCTTAACAAGTGTTGCACTTGTCAGTATTGTAAGTAACGTGTATTGTATGTAAGTAGTAAGTAGTCTTTTTAATTAATTAATTAATTAATTAATTGATTAATACAATGTAACTTATTGTAGTGTAAGTAATGTAAGTAATTGTATTGTTAGTAATTATCCAGTAAGTAATGTAGGTAATTGTCCCATAAGTAATGTAAGTAGTTGAACTGTAAGTTGTTTTTTTTCCCTGTGTTTTGCAATAAAAAAAAAATAAAAAATAAAAAAAAAGTTGTGTTCCGACGGATGCTTCTTTTACATGAGCTGTACATCACTCCACTTTAAATTTCACATATGCTGAAGATTAACAGCTTTTCCATTACACAGCAAAAAACCAACTGGATATATTTAGACATAGCGGAGCTTTAGGACTTCATAGTTTCCTAGCTCCTCTTGCCACACGCTTGCGAGCAATTTGCCAGTCTATCGCGACTGAAAAGTAAAACAAAATAATTGCTAGTTTGGTCAGTTTGAGTTTCGCCTGAATTGTAAGCAACGCTTGCTGTTTCATCAAGGCCCAATAACTTTATGTCCGTAGATACTGCTCAGTTTTATTCGTGTAAAAATCCACTAAATTCTCTGTTGTCGATGAATGAGAGCGCCCGCCGATGCTTGTTTTGTACAGTCAGTAAACATGACAAATTGTACTTGCGCCGCACTTTCGTGTGAAAACGTACATCGAACTCAAACAATAACCCTATAGTTTTTAAATATGTTTAAGATTGATAAATGTTTGAGAACATATTAAAAGCTAAGCTGAAAATATGTGAATAAAGCAGAAATAATCAGCAAAGTTACGTTGACGCTTTCTTTAATCAACTTCGAAAAACGATTTCGATTTTGTTGATCGAGTTATCAAAACTCCTTGTTTATTTTCATTTCCGCAGTGTAAAACTTCACAATGCTTATGTTGAAGAAACACACATGATGTTAGTAGCATTTTTTGCGTTCGTGAATTTTGTTGCAGCATCTCAGCACAAAAGATAACGAAAGAAATCTTTGTCAAGATTTGTTGACAATTGAAAACACCGACTCGGACTTGAAAGTGCACGAGCTGCACTATGCAAATGAGCTAATTAATTGTACGCGTCAGACTTTCCTTTCAAAAACTTTTGCAAACTCACCAAACAAGCAGAAACAATAAGAAACCATCAAAACAGGTTTTGGTTATGATTAACCATTGTCTGAGAAACTCACAAATTAACTCGATACCAGAGTAGAGAGTTTTCTTGCTATATTCTTAAGTCAGAACAAACGCAAAAACATACGCGTAAGCTTACAACTAGCGCGACCAGATCTTATTATTCATTTCCAGCGCGAGATTGAAGTCTTGTTTTCGACCCGGGAAAACCCACCTTTTCCGTTAGCTCAGAGCATAAAACTACATATAAGCGCCCTGGTTCGTATTCCCTGCCTTATTCCCTGCCATCGCTGTGAAAAATACGCAAGATAATCTCTCAAGGTCTCTCAACTCTCACCATTTGATCACGCAACGTGACAACATCCACGCGAGAGCCCCCGACATGTGCGTGGATCCGCGCGGATATAAGACGTCAGGATGGCGCAATTTGTTCTAAAAATAGGAAAATTGTCCCATATCATAGGTGCGCGCGGATCCCAAGACTTACGGTCTCCGTCCCCGATTATGGCTCCTGATCTGACACAACTCTTAGGTCCTACTTAGTGGTCCTACTTAAGACACCCTTGAACCAACGAAACAAGACGGTGTTGTTTATAAGATTCCTTACGAATGCGGCAAAGTGTATATCGAAGAAACAGGGAGAGCTACGCAAGAGAGGATAAAAGAACATGACAGTGACATACGACTTGCTCGTACGCAAACCTCTGCAGTTTCAGAGCACGCCAGCGAGACTGGGCATTTACCCATTTGAGACAAAGTCAAGTTCACTGATCGTGACCCTCACTGGGACACACGCAGGGTCAAGGAAGCTACCCATATAATACTTCATGCAAATAACATAAATAGAGATAGTGGAATCGAAATTCCTGAAGCATGGATACCTAAAATCAAAAAGCACAACAGCCGGTCAGTTACAATGCAGACCTATGCATGAGGGAACAGCGTCACAAAGTCGGAATAATAATGAGGATCGAAATGCACCAATAGCAGCGAACCAAGGTGCTACAAATAGCGACACGCAAACAATCGACCTCGTCGCCTGATGAAGACTAGCAGTATAGCAGTCGAAACGTCGCGATCAACATCTCAAAGTGACTCCATCGTGAGACAAACGAGTAAAATTCATCTGTCCTCTCATTTATCTGTCATTATTCCCCACGACGAATAATAGACATATCCTTAATCACAATAATAACACAATTATTATTGAATTCGACCACCTCTGACTTCAGCGGATCGGAAACTTTGCTCGGTCCGCATATTTTTTCAAATGATACTATATACCCAGCCTCAACCAATAAACAGTTAGTATTACATACAAAGTAAGTTTGAGACAAGGTGGCGCAAAGCAGTTTCCAGCACTTTCCAAAAATTTACGCTGGCGCTGAACCCCATGTAAAGAACTTTGCCAAAAGATGCGTCTTATCCTGCTTATCAAAATTCGATAATACAAAATAGTGTTCACCGTGCTCGGTTTTGAGTTATTAGCAGTTAACAGTAAAATTAAAGGTGTTTTTAGCAGTTCATAACGTTGCTATGGCAGCATATTATGTCACGAAAATTATAAGAACGTGTTCACTAATGATTGGGCATTTTTATGCTACATGATTGTAGCTTCCAGTGATAAAAAGTGGATATAATGATGACACAAAAATCTAAGTCTTGGAAAGTGCTGGAAACTGTTGCCAACCACCTAAAAGAAAGTAACCATCAAGGTTCCAATAACCAGCGAGTAGAGTCAGGAGAGATGTCTGTACTAACCAACACTGACTTACTGGTGTCTACCGGATCTCATTTCAAGAGACTTGGAGCGACCAAAACGGGTTATCTGCACCTGTAAAACTCCCTGTTCAAAAAAAAAATTGTTGTTCATAAAAAGTGAATAGCTGAGGATGGTTACCGAAATATTACTAGTTCTTAGGCTAATTTCTTCCGGTCGAGGCGTAAATAATTTTTCATAGCCAGTCGGCACGAAGTAGTCGATACTGCGATGGTGCAGTGTTTGCAAATTTTATATAAATATAAGCTACTAAACTTTGCAGCTTTAACATTTACGTACCTTAGAGCAATTTCGTATGACCTATCATTGTACTCAGAACTTGATGCTTCCATGGCAATTGTGTTTTGAGAAACATTTTTTTGAAACATTACGCGGGGTATTTATCGTCAATTATAACAAAGCCAGATGGTAACTTGTATAAATCTCTTTCTGGAAGTACATCTGCAATGTTTTTTTTTTTTTTTTTTTTGGAAAAAATTGTCTGTTGAGACAGTCATTTGAACAGGACATGACATTACCTCCTCAAGCTCCACAACATTCACATTCTCGGCTCGAAGGGCTGCATGTACAATGTGGTTTTCGTGAAGGTACTGAAGCGCGGAAGCTACTTGAGACAAGAAAGTGACTATGAAGGTCTCCTCGCAACGTCCATTGAGAACATACTCCTTCAAGTTTCCCAGAGGACTTGCCACTGAAATCTGAGAACCAGAGAAGATTTTGACTGAACAGAAAAGTACCATACAACACATACATTTATTAAAGTTAATGGGATAACTGAGGTACTACGCGCGCTCTGATTGGTCAATAGTTGCCAAACCTGTGGTCTATTGTACCGGCAAGCATATGATTCCCGATATGGTAGAAGTACGTGATAACTAGAGTACTCAGAACAATAGCGACAACAAAATTAACAGTTTCCGCCTTCACCATTAATAAAGTTATTGATTGATTGATTGATTCACCGGCTGAGTTATCAATAACACGAATATCTTTTCATTCAACATGTACATGGAAATTTGAAAGGAAAAACAGGACCAGAAGTTTGTCGCGATGTTATCTCTCTTCAGTGGCAAAAGTAGCTAAACGTTTTGCGCCGATTTCGATTACACTTGTGTTAAGAAAGACATTTTAAGCGCTTCCAGCGCGATCCACGGTCTGCGGAGGACGCATTTCGGACTAAAGCTGGGCTAGACTGATCAATTTAGGTTATTAAAAAAGCAGGGAATATATTTCTTTCCAGTTAAAATGAAGCTTATCAGCAGTTTTAAATTAATCAAGCTCAATGCATACTCAATATATAGCTTACCATTTCCATGACTCGAACAGGTGACTTTGTCATGCATAAGTTAATGCAAAGGTTGGGATGGTGAAGGTTAAGAAGCCTTTTGTGATGCAGTTCATCTCCAAAAATGATCCTTTCCGTTACTGAGCCACTCTGGAACAACGGAGACAACGTGTTACGTCTATAGCTATAAGTATATATCTCAAATGAAAATGACTAATGAAAATGATTTAAGACCATGCTAAAATTTTCTAAAAATGTAAAAATAACTACATACAAGTTACAGTCAAACCAGGTGTTCTGTTGATGGCAAACGTCCACCACAACAATAATTTGAATGACAGTTTGAGTGGTGCAGGTTGCATCCTGCGCTAGCAACTTGCTCAGCTCATTTCGTACCTCCGCGTGGTAATGACAAGTGATTTCCAAAATGTTTCAAGAGTGCTGCAGTATTTTGAGGATAGATTTGCGTGTTTCTATGTTGAGGAGCCACTCAGCAACTACAACGAGCTTTTCGATCGTTTGAAAAAAGCTATATCAGTTCTTCAAGGCGTTAACGTCAGCAAAGAACGTCTATTTGTTTTAGCGTGGAAGTGATTTTGACAAAATGTATGGAATGGGATTTTTAAGTAAAGTGCTTGTACCAACGTGCAACTTTCTGTGCGCCGGCACCTGAGCCTTGAAATTTTATAGATAACTTGGCTTCGGTAGCGACTTTAGTTGGGAATGTAACCAAATACCTTAGCTTTCTAAAGACTTGCCTCTGCCTCTGTGATCGAATACGGACTACCTTCGCTAGACGAGTCTGAAATCAAATTTTTATCAAACTGTCAATTTAAAAACAGTAATAAATAAATAATTGTTACACAAACAAGATGTAAAGTAGCTTAAATCAATCAGCTTGAATATTGTAGGAGTCGCGGTGGCCTCATGGTTAGTGCGCTCGACCCCGGAGCAAGCGGTCCAGGTTCGAGCCCTGGCCGGGGACATTTTGTTGTGTTCTTGGGCAAGACACTTAACCCTCTTTCCACCCAGGTGTCTAATGGGTACCGGCGAATTTAATGCTGGGGGAAACCTTGCGATGGACTAGCATCCCATTCAGGGGAAGTAGAAATACTCCTACTTGCTTCATGCTACTGAAACTGGGATAGGCTCCGGTCTGACTGGCTACCCGGCGAGTAATTTGCATAGTCCAACACAGCAACCACTAAGAAAACGCAGCTCAATTCAACATCGAATCTTGGCACAATTTTTCTTTCTTTCTCTCGCTTTAACTTCGCTATAGAATTCGTTGCGCAAGCAACCGCGAGAGCTTTATGCACTAATCAGCAGGTTCACTAAAAGTCAACAGGAACCAAAGGAAGGAGTGAAAGGGTGAAATTCAAACTCATACCCGTAACTCGAAAATGACTACCGCATTTTCCGAATTAAAATGATGCGGTCATGGATCTAGTCTAAATTGCCATATAGACTGCTGATTACTAATGCCCCTAACGGTAAAAACGCATCGTCTATAGGCGGTCTTACCTCTAATGGTTTTCATCACAAGTTCTGATACAACCGTTGCAGGTAGTAAACAAAACTTCCAGTCGTTCCCACCACCTCCTCCAATGTAAGCCTTTATTACGTGCTGTAAAAATTCCACTGCTCGTCTGTCAATCTGCAACTGCGACTCATATAACTCACTGGAGTGGGCCTGTAAGTTGAAGGAACAAAACCTTGCTGGCAATTAATTTCTTTTAGGATCGAAACGACGTTTTTCGTTAGTGTTAGTTGCTAAGCAGCACGAGGTAGCCCTGTAATGTCATGACGACGTGACGTCACAAGGACTGATGAAGGTGAAAACTTGTCACCATCAATTTAATTGAACAGTAAGAATTGTCAAGAAGATTCGCCACGATTCGTCTTAGGCAAAAATTAGGTGTTAATTTTATATTTAGTGTGGTAGAGCAAGGAAGAAGATCTATGTAACATGCATCTGACTGAAATAACTGAAACGTTACGAAACAAACGATTCAACTTTGACTGAGTCAACGTGTCAAAAATTAACATCCAAGAATTTTCTCTCGTTACATTAATTATCACAGGAGAGACCTGATCTAGTAAGTCACCTAATGTATGTTCATAGAGTTTACTCTGTGCGCCGTAATATAAACAAGCACACAATTTACAACCTTCTCAGAAACCCACAGGGTTATTTCGTTTAGGATTTATACCCTTTTTCATGACAGCCTTTTGTCTTTCCGGTGTTAGAGGCGCCATTGAAAGATGGGAAGAGAAAATCTGGATATGTAGTCATCATGTAATACTTCATGTAATCTCATAATTTCGAGTGCAATTTGTCATAAATAGACACGTCACAGTATCTCACTTCTAAATTGCACCAGACGAGTGATCGTATTGCAGAAGTTACAAGAACTGAGAGGCGTTTTCAGGGGCGTAGCTATGGGGGGTCCTGGGATGCCCGTTACCCCCCCCCCCCCGCCCCTTTTTGTAAGCCTTGTTTTAAGCAAACAACCTAAAACAGGTGGTGAAAACGAAATGACAATCTGGTGAGTACCCTCAATTTCACACAGTGTGATCCCTCCCCCCCCCCCCCCCTCCTTTGAAAAATCCTGGCTACGCCCTTGATCTTACTAACCTTTCCATAAAAGTACAGTGAACAGCGAGCCAGTTGTTCTTGTTGTTGTTCTTCCTTTTCATCTTTTTTACCCACTTAGGGTTCTTTAACTTGTGAAGGAATGATAACCTCTCACCATTGTCGCCCTGTGTTTCAATATTCGCTGGGCATTCATTTAGGAAAGCTCGTACATTTGACTTCTCTGATTTTTGAATTGGTTTTAATAAATATCTAATCGCCTCCTGAATGAAAATTATGGAAAACTGAAATGAGCTGTTCCCCTGGTTGGTGTACTTTGCCAGACAGTCTTGTAACTCTAACAACTTCGTCTTCTCGATGTCGACAGCAAAGAGCCATCCTTTGATTTGCTGGAATATAAGCAATGCTAGAATATGACGGTAAGCAGACAGTCGTAATTCTTTTTCTTGAAGGCCCCCCTTCTGAAACGTCGCATCAGAAGAGCAAACGGACAACCTTACAATTTCCTCCACACCAAGCAAGTTGCTTTGGTTACTCTCGAGATTGTCGAAGAGCATCAGGCGATGCAACTGTTGCAGAGTGTACCTCACTACCTTGGGACTGACTCGATTGTGGCTAATTTTAGCCAGAGTCTCGTAAACGACTGCCCGGCTGCTAGAGTCTGGTGGCCAGGACTCCTCCAGCGATGGAAGGACGTCTTGTATAATTAACTGCTCTTTCTTCTCCAACGATTGTCCCGCGGCATCGTCAAATGCCTTGATTGACTCTTTTACGTTTTTAAGAAATCCTTCCGCTCCTGAAACATAGGAGTCACAGCACGAGGAAACGTCGCAAGAGATTGCAAGAACAATTGACAGAAAAAAGGTAAAAGTGAAATTTACACAAGTTTAAAATGTTGCTCCACACTCGATTATGGGAACTTAGGACAAAAACACGAAGTTTTTGGTTATAACCATCGTTAACATGCTTTCTTAAAAGTTCCAAAGTGAACGAGACAGGCGCCATGGCGTAATGGCAAGGACATTTGACCCCAGTTCGAGAAATCCTTGCCCTAGCTGGTAGCATTGTGCTGTGTTTATAGGCAAAGTACTTTACTCTCACAGAGCCTTTCTTAGTCTTAAGGTTTACCGAAAGATGGGTTCCCAGAGAATAGCAAGGTTTTTAATTTCATAGGTTCTGATATTTACTCGGAGAAATTCTACTCAATAAGTTCGATCTGATTCAAAGCTTAGCCAATCTGAAGCATGAACGATCAAATTTAACTAATGAAGAAACATCGCTGTCTCAATCAGCAACAACAAAGATGGAATATCTTAGATGGGATTCTTTATCAAGAATAATTGACTAGCAAATTGAATTGAGTCTTACAGTCTACCTGTATCAACGACAATTCCATTTCCTGCAGATCCTGGGTTCACACTCTGCCCACGTTGTTGCTGATGATCCATTGGCGCGCGGGGAAGAACATCATGGTCCAAGCAACCATACCTTTTTTCTCTCTCGCTTTGTTCTCGACCCTGATATCTTTCTTCTAAGCCCTCTCCTTGTCTTGTTGTTGTATGCTTCGTGACCTTTTGATTATTTTCCACTTCAGGTGGTAAGTCATAAATGTGATCTTGATCCGTTGGACTTGAAGCTACAAATATACCAGTCAAGATAGATGTGTTTGGTAAAATAAAGGTCTAAAGCATTTTTATTGGGGGGGATCTTCTGATTTTTCATTTTGTTTTTTATCATTCACTTTAAAATGGCAATGTAGCGCGCATTCAACAAGTATTCTGACGGTGCCATTGAGACGCTCACTGAGAGGAATTCGCATTTCACAATTTCACTGTACTGATTTTTTTTTTTTTTTTTTTATCTTTAAAATCCACAAATACAGTCTCCACATTATTAAGGAAAGGTACAAAGGTTATGGGTCACCATCTCAGGAGTTACATCGACTGAACAGATTATTATCATAGACAATAATGCTAGGGTACTCAATATTTGTCCCCTTCCTTCTTTTACAACGTTTATTTATTTTTTCCTCTTTAAGTTGATAAAACGTGAATTTTCTTACAGTATTGTGGGAGGAAGCAATTTATCTCAACAATTTCATGTAACACTGGAACTAGTAGCTAGCAAGCCAAATCTGAGAATTATTAAAGCGCAGACTGTTGCAAAAATTAAACTAAACTTGATACCTGTTTGACTCAACACATTCCTTTTTTTGTTAATGTTAATTCCCCTTTTTAGCCTGCCGGTATTCCAAGTGTGGTTCTTTCTAGTCTTAGACTGTTACTCACCGGTCATAGAATCGATTTTAAGAATGTTGCATACCTCTCGGCCCTGGTGGATGTGAGTAGACGTTACTTCCATCCCCAAAAACAATTGCGGAAGCCTGATGGATATCGATGTGGTATGTGCTTCCAAGAGTCTTGTTTACGTCTACCACGGAACAGACAAAATAGAAATGAAACATCACATAAAATGCTTTACGCGGAACACCAAGCCACAAGGCACAGAACCTTCCTCCAGTGCTTATTTTGAACACTTTTAAGATGCCTTCTAAGGTCGTATGACCTAGCGCATGCTGATGAATGCATGCTCAATGAAGGTAAAAAAAAAACAACTTCGGTTAAGTCTGCGCTAAGAACTGACCATCGCGCAGGTATTTATTTCCTGTTTCTGTAGCATTCAAGGCGACTAGGAGAATTTCTAGCTCCCCTCTGGATGGTTACTCCCAGCAAACAATTCACCGGTACCCATTTATACACCTGGGTGGAGAATGGCACCGGGAGAGAAAAATGTTTTCTCGAAGAACATAACACAGTGACCTCAGTTAGGACTCGAACCCATACCGCTCGATCTAGACTGCAGCGCACTAACCATTAGCCCAGCGCGCCTCCCACATTCAGTACGGAAAAACGTAATTAGCATGCGGGAGTTTTGGTCGCTGGCCAGGCTCCAAGATTTAAAAAATGGCGGAAATTTCGTTGTTCATGTAAACAAAAAGTTACGAACTTATTATTATTATTTTTTTATTTCCAAGTGAGTAGCAACATTTTCTCGACACTAATAGAAAGTTGGTGTAATGTTCTCTGCTCCATTGCAACCCTCGTTATTGTCTGATGTAGCGGTTTCAAACAGTTTTAGACGCTTTTTGCCCACAGCTTAGTGCGTTTATGTTCGTTCGAATGTTAAATAGATATTTCCATCGAAAGTTGTTTGAATTTGAACAAAGTAAGTCTGTGTTGGATGCGTGTATTTTTTCAACGCTAATTTTGACCTTATATTTATCCCAGGTTTCTTTAAAGCTAAATTTTACGGATGCTGAAGATCTTGTTAAAATCAAACGAGAACAGGGAAAAACTAAAAATCTGTAAGGCAAAAAATTGCTCATGTTTCAGATTAAAGTGACAATTGTTTGAAATAATGTGTCATTGCCTTCATTGCCTTCTGTGTTTTTTTTTTTTGAAAACACGAAAATCTGGGTCGGTCGAACGACGCTAAACAGAGAAAAAAAGGGGGATGGCCTTAAACCTGAGTGAACTCTATCGATCTTCCATCATAAAATCTTGCACCTTCACGTATTATGACAAAAGTGCAGTTCTTTTCTCTGAAACAGACATGAATGTGCCACTTTCAATCCACCCTAAATAAATAACAAAAGGAACTTTTCATTAGTTTGTAGACATAGCCCGAGGAAATTGTATCAATATGACTTTTAATTTGCATAACAGTGCCATGGCAGGTTTTATTCCGAGGCTATTGTGATTTTTAATTTACCTCAATATTCAGTTCTCTAACAAATGCATAATTTTAGTTCAAACGCCTATATTTTCCGATTTCATTTCATTTCCATGATACACCATGTGACGTCGGCTGTCACATTGCTGTTCCCAAATAATATCATTTCCCTCCTTTATAAAATGAGTTTCTTCCCACTGTTGGGAACACCAAGATTGCCAAAAAAAAAAAAAAACCGTGTTAAACAAATATAAATCTAACTGATCTGTTCACTCTTCTGCAGAAACTTCTAAAACCATACAAGTGAAAATACAACTCACAGAATGCTCAAACCTATCGAGTCCCTCTTATATGACCTTTCAGTTTCGTTTGGAAAGTCCGCGGATCTAGTCGTGAAGGTATGCGAACAATGTGGGTTTGGCTGAAGCCATGATCTTTGAAGCATCGAAATTCTTGAGTCTTTCATCGCAGAACTAAAATTGGTAAGCCTTGTGGAAGATGTTTTCGCATGAAAATAAGTAAATTTCCCTGCGTAATTTGTATTTCACAGCAATTAAGATTTGCGTGTGCTCGCGATCGAGCTCTGTCAGGTCTGTAATAAGCTTAAAAGACTATTAATACACGATAAATGCCAATGGTAATGCATGAATTATAACAATAGCAAGCCGTAATGAGCTTAACTTTGCGTTTGTAGCTGAATCCCGATTTTGATTTCTCGAACCACCCCTAGATTTATTTCATTGCATTTTCACCCCCGATATCTGAAACTCCCGATTTCTTGGACAAATTTTCTCGTTTCCCTTCATTGGGAGGATTCCATTGTCATTGATCACGCAATACTGACCGGCGAAATTGAATATAATATGTTATAAAACCCTTCTTTACAAATTACCCAGTGCAAGCTTTTTCAAAGCGGAAGTTTTGCTAGTCAGGTCAAAAATTGGTCATTCCGACAGCTAAAATATCGACGTCTTGGTCCGAATATTGCATGGATAATACAACTTTGATGAAGTGATCATGCATTAAACTCAAAACGTCCAAACTTTGGAACTAAATTGGCACTTTGTTTCTGTTCAAAGTCATCAAGTCCCAGACGCGCTATATCCTTTTGTAAACACGCAACTTACTAAACTTTGTAATGAAGAGAGAATGCTATCTGGGGAATATTCATTTCTATGCTATCAAATTTACCTCTATCTCTTTCTGTGTCCATTATCAGGATAAAGTTGAGCTCAAGAACATCACTGTCAACGTGTATGGGTCTGGCATGTCTGGGCTTGTAGAATATGTTTCCACTTTCTTCCTAATTAGCTTCTAATCCCGTCCGTGTAGGGGTCGTGTCTTTCATTTTCAGACGATCCGGGACCCCTCCGAAGGTAGAGCCTGTGGCACAGTCGGTCGCCTGAAATTTCAATTGACCAATTAGGTTTCAGCAGGCGGGAAAAACTGACGTGCTTTTCTGACATCACATGGCATTCAAGTCGGGGAACCTTTCTCACTGGAGACGGCATTCAATATTTACGAAGCGGGTTTATTAATTTCCAAACCATATCAGATTGTAAATAATGAAAATAGGAAACATGTTGTGTCTCCAAGCTTTTAATTTGGCGCCAAAAATGGACTTGCTTATGTGGGTTTGGGCTGTGGGCATTATACTAGTGGGGTTAGGGATTTTTAGCCAAAACAGCAAAAACTGATTCCGGATAAGTGATCTATCGGCCTGGGTTCGAGACTTACCTCACTTACGAAAATTCGGTCTCGCACAAGAAAATCTGCTGTTGACCGATACATCTTTCTTTTTTGTTTTGCCTCGATCTCATGGTCGTGAGAGTTGGAGGTCCTGGGACGAAAAAATTACAGGGTATGCTTACTTGTCAATCCAGCCAGCATAAGGAACTGGTCGGAAAGTATTGGGGGGAGGGTGGGTGGGCGGAGCTGAGAAGGGGTGGTTCATCAGTTTTTGAGCCCTTGGTAAGGGGTGGGTCGATCAATTTTCATTTTCCCATTGGGGTGGGTCATTTTGTTTTTTAACAGGAACTGGCACACATTTGACACAATCGACAACAGTGGTAACTCCTTGCATTTCGAAAAGACGAAAACTTTTAAAGCCGTGGTTGAAAAAGTATGCTTGGCTGGTGTACTGGTAGAGATGACAATTTCGTGCATTGTAAAATCTGTACGAAAGCTAAGAAGTCTAACAGAGCAAGGAGTCCCAGGGCAGAAATTTTCAAAATACTGCGCGGTATACTGCGCTCTGTCGACATGCTGGTCTTCAAGAACACCAAATGGCCAACTTGTGTCTACAAGCTATTTGTACACGTTCATAGATCTATGACTCGTAGTTTACTGGTTGTGACTCCCAGGACTCACTACAGCCTATTTCTAGATGGATCACTGATCCACGCGTAGCGAGGCTGGAGACCAAGTGTGAAAGGTTTAAGATCAAGTTTTCTTAGAGTTTACAGACTTGACTCAAAGTTGCAAGAGTAAAGGAAAACAATTATGACCTAAATCTAAAAGGCAAACGATACCACAATTTCATACATTAAATGTGATTTTGGATTATGCAACCAAAAATATTATGTTTAATAGGGGTTGGGTCATGTGATTTTCACCCTTCATTTAGGGATGGGTCACTCAGTTGTGCCAAATGGTAGGGGTGGGTCGTGTTTTCTAACCACCACATGCATCCCGCCCCACCCCCCACCCCGCACTTTTTGATCAGTCCTTTACCAACATGGTGTAAAGTCGGTACTCCAGTATCCTCAGACAGTGTACTTGGGATAGGAGCCTTCGCCGACGTAAATTTCATTTAGGGGTGATTAAAAGAGTAATTTCCGACCGGGTTCCGAAAGTTATTCTCTAGAAATGAAGTTGGCGATTACATGGAGAAAGCCTCAGTCCTGAATGACATTCAGCTTGGGATGAAAATTTCAGCGCATTCAAACAGGCTTCAACAAAAGCCCAAGAAAAGATCAAGTATTCAGAATGTAATTCAGCTTAGGCTGAAAAGAGGGCTTCAAAGATGGCTATAATCATCCTCTCAAACTGTGCATATGAAAAGCGCGCAACACTTTCATCGTATTCTTGTCCTCTTGCGGGCGAGCGCCAAGCACAAAAAAGTGTCTGGAAACGGGTTTGTAGATCAGTAACGTCTTAAAAAGTTCACAACCCATCGAGTGATCGGTATCGAGGCAAACGATGATGCAAGCATGTTAATTTTCAATCGTTCCGCGGCTGCTTATTTCTAAGAAAAATAAGGCTGGCGGTGTCCTGTTACGTCTTATTTCTTAAGTGACCTACGGACCAATCTGGATTAGAGCCCACTTAAAAACTCCAAACCAACATATTTGAGAGCAAAGAACTTTAATACAATATTCAATGTTATTTCGTTTACACGTACAGCGACAATCAAAGCTATACAGGTTGTATAACTACCAAAATAATACTTACTAATAAAATCTACAGCAAAAGAGCAATTTTTTTTCAACTGTGAACACAGAAAATTAATGTCATATGAAGTTTGCAACGGCAAATTCATATGAATTTCTGTTGCGACTTCGCTTTATCTATCATTAATTACAAAAATGCAATCCAAGCAACATTGTGCTCTACCACAGACCGTTTACTAACCGGATCCCGGCCTTTTTTATTATTCCGACTCCTCTTCCGCACACTTTCTGACGAAATACAAAAAATGATATATAAAAAAAGAAGCATTTCTTTTGCAACAATAGACTTACTGTACTTGTCCACGAAATAACAACTTCGAAATGTGCGTCACTTAGTGGGAGGGGGGGGGGGGGGGTTGATTTTGTTTTGTTTTACTTCATGCACAGTTAACACAGGTAAGTTAATTACGAAACAACCTTAATTCCGCAAGATGTCTACTTGAAATCATTAAAATACGTAACTGCACTGCCCAAACAGGTGTATCACGGGTGTGGTCGGGTTCAAATGTTCATCCGCTGCAGGATAAGCAGTTTTCAGAGGTTACTATAACGACAGCAAGGGAGGGTTGACAGCACATAGGAGCTGCATAAACGACGAGACATCTTGATGCATCGGACTTGAAGTAGTTACTAGAAAACTAAGAAAGAAGACAAACAAAAGCTTTGGTAGGAGAACAACATTGAGCGCAGTCTTTATCCTGCATTATGCAAAGATGAACATACTTCGTAATATGAAGATGTAATATGACAGACAATGGCTTTAAAATTTACCTTCCTGAAGCTACAGTGGAACCCCGTTAATCCGGTCACCAACAGGCCACAAACATTTGGTCGTATTAACGGGGTGGCCGTATTAAAGGGGTTCTCTAAATATGAAAATGACTGACTGAGCTTTTGCTCGGGCCAGAATAAAGTGGCGTAATAACGAGGTGACTGTATTAACGGGGTGGTAGTAAGGCAGGGTTCCCCTGTATTGAAATATTCTATTGAACAATTCAAGAAGCAAACGACCACAAAATAAGCAAGATCACAGGAAGTCTTCAAGTAGTATCAGCTGTTTCAAAATTATTAACATAAATTAACATAGATCTGCGCATAAATTAGCGTCAGCTATGATATCTGGAATCGGTACCAATCCTTTTACTGAGAGTTGACATTTCGACAATTTCCGCTTCTCTCTGGGCTCGGTGTTGAGCCATATTTAGGTGGCACTTTCAGATTTCTTAGCGGACTGTATTTTGTGTTCGTCATTTTACAAACTTAAGACCAAAGACTAGAAGATCTTTGTGTGTCAATTAACCCTGGGACCCTGTGGGCATCTTCAAGGAAAACCCAAATCAGATGACCCATACTGTGTCTCCTGTGACTCTACGTTCACAGTGATGATCAATTGTAAGTAAACAATAGCTGTACACATTAAGCGATTCTCTGATCGTCAAGTGTAATGGTCTGAATCACTTGGCACGGTCACTACCGATGAACTGCTCATACTCGTAACATTCAGCGAGGTTCTGTGACACTGTACCTGTTAAGGCTTCCTGAGCAAAATACTTCACATCTACATCAGCATCAGCATTAAGTTTATCAAGGACTGGTTTAATCTGGGATGTGATGGTGCTGTGCAAACAAAAGAAACAAACTCAACATGCTTACTTCAATAACCTGCAAAGGCAATTATATGTTAACGTTGGGTAAGCATTTGATAGAACGGTTTTCAACTGAGTACCATAAAAACTAACACCAAACCAATTACTAAACAATTACACTACTCAGCCAATTTCAAAGAAATCGTTGTAAAAACAAAACACTCAATTGAAAACCACTCTAAGCTCTGCAATTATCAGCACTGCACTGGTAAGTTGCAACTGATTTATAGAGGGTACTACTCACTTTGCATCCAGAACAGGAGCGATTTTTTGGAGGGTTTTGGCGACATTGAAGCGAACGTTGGCCACAGAATCAGCTGCTAAACCAATTACGACTGGAAGCATGAGTTTCACCACACTCTCTGGTCCCATGACCTCTGCTAAAACCTGCAACACAACACGCGCGCGAGGTAACTATATTATGACATACACTTTAACCACTACTGACATAAAACAAACTTACCGAAAAATGCAGGTCCGCACTGCGTACATGTGTAGATTACGAGTTATTCCACTGATGGGAATAATTTTACAGACTATTTTTCGTTTAATATACTTAAAACAAAAGTGGATTTTGGAAAAAATGTGAGAGGCCAAGTAGGACTGTCCTCATTACTGCTAAAATGAATTTCACCATGAGACAAATATTCCAAAAAGATATTAGTTCCTAGAGAACTGTTTGGCTGTGAAGAAGGGCACGTGGACACAGCTTTTATCAACAAGATGGTGATAAAGGCAAATTGACCGCTGTAACGAGTTTCAGTTTGCGTTGCTGACGTTTTGAGCGTTCGTCCTTCGTCAGAGCACTTTGCTTTCTGTCACAGTTAATTTACTGAAGTGGTCCTTCAATAAGGGTTTGAAATACATGTACGCTTCTTTGTCCTTTCGCGGCTCAAGGTATTTTGAAACCGAAGTCCGAAAATAAATCCCTAACGATTGAACAAATTTGCTGTCATTTAGTATTGCAGGGTGATAGTCAGTGTACTTCTTGCACACATTTCAGGAAATCAAAAATAGACCTAGTCTGTGCATGATTCCATTCGCGTAAGATCGACAACTTACGTTTACTGAGTAGAGTGTGGTCAGACGGTGAAGATAGTTAGGATTTGTAGCCATGGATAACACCTTGGGAATTACTTGGTTCTAGGAGGGGAGAGAAAAAAATACTACAAGGTTAAAAAGATTCTTCTGGCGTATGCTCCGATATTGACCTACACCAGCCAGGTGTAGGTCAATATGCAGTGTATAGGATAAGCGACATTACATTGACAAGAAAATCACAATGTTTAATCTCTCAGCCAGACGTTTCCACTATGTTTCAAAATAAAACAGCTGTTTTGCTTAGCTTTAAAACCGATGTAGTTCCATATACCTGAATAAATCAAACTAAATAGGTTCCATGTAGACAGTAGGCACAGTCACATTCTTACCTGAGCCCATTCAGCTCCAAACTTTTCCACTAACTTTTTGAGGTTCTTTGCAGCTGCTTCTCGGATAGCATATACTAAACAAGAGAGAAAGTGACAAAAATAAATCAACTAAGCTTCAGTCTGGGCAAGTGTAAGTGGCCCTAAAGCTGACTCTTAACCCTGGATTTCAAGCAGTACTCTACTAAACAATTTTGCTCACTCTCCCCCAGGATATAAATTGTCAAGCTGAAACAACAATATTAGTAATAGTTTAAATAATGCTGCCTGCATTACTACAAAACAAACCGTTTTTTTTTTTGTGTTGTGATCGGATTTTAGCTCTGAAACTGGGAATCTGCAATCTAATGCCCTCACTAATGGCTTCTTTTCTGGTCCAGGCACCAGTCAAGCTCCATATTTGAAACACCGAAAGGAGTAACAAAATTTACCAACATTACAAGGGGAGAGAGATAGATGTAGTTTTGTTCAATCTAAGAATTCCCTACAAACGATGTGATCTGGACCACATTATAGATCTGTACTTGCTTACCATGATCTACAAGCCAAGTCATGCACAGGCTGTTAAGCTTCTCGTCAAAGAACTCTACTCCCTGCAGTAAGAATATAAAGTTGCTCTGAATACCACTGATAACTGTACTACATAATACCACATATGTATGCAAGCAGGACTGGTATAAACACTAAACCAGTAGCACATGTACAGTATAACTAGAAACATTTACTGAATAGAATTTCAGTCTTCAACCATTCAGCTACAATATTTGTTTGCCGTGATTTCAGGTGAAGTTTGGCACACTGCAGCTATAATAACATTAAACACATAACAACATTAAACTTCACAAAATAGAACATACCAACTGACTGGCTAATAATGGCATATATTCTATGATTGCCAGTCGTACACGCCATTTGGTGTCTCCAGCAAGCTCAAAGATAGCAGGTAACAGAGACTGTGACAACTGGTTAACGCCGATAACTGAAAGAAAATAATACAACAACTTCAAATCTGATCCTACATTTTACATACTGTAAGTGGTAAACCTTAAAGTCAGATTACTCAATGGTACATTTCTTTATAGCTTTAGGAGCTTAAAAGCAAGTTAATCACTGAAGAATTGCTGTTGTCACTTGTCAGTTATTAATGTTAACAAGTGGATTCTATCAGACATGTCTTTGTTTACATGCCGTCAACTGTATGGTGCTATTTTGTAGCAGTTTGTATGGATGTATAATAGTTTACATAGGCACTCTCCTGTAGAATGTTCTTGTCCATTGTATTTAACCGCAAGATAAAACTGGCACAAAACAATTCACTTCACAGTTCTGACTGTCACCTCACCTTGATTGACACAGTCCAGGTTAGATATAATATTGAGTCGTACTTCAGGAATCTGAAGAGGAAGAGATTTTTCACATCAAGAAAGCACTACTAATTTGTGAGAACTTATGCTATCAAATTACTGTAAAACCTACAGCTTAGTTGACTTTGATGGCCAGCACAAACTTGACATTATCTTTCAGCAAAGCTCAATACATCCAACATTCTACTGTGGCACAAGGCCTAGACTAGGAACAGTCACAAGTTTTCCTAGATTCTATACACGAGTGAAGTTTATTATTATACATTTCTACTTTATTATGCAAGTCAGGATGGAAATCACCAGAATGTGATACACACTGTAGCCAACCGTTATTTTAACCAGAAATATATCATAACCAAACAAGTCATCTTTGAGTTTGTTAATGAACATCTCTATGGGAAGTTTGACAATTACAGTATTTTCTCATTATATAGTTTTTTAATATTTTACAATTATTCCTATTCTCTTTCAATTAGTATGGAAAAGCTTCATACATAATTGACACTTAAATAATGGTACATGTAACATAAATGGTGTTTGACACTGACTTGCATACATCTGAAAGACAATGTTTATAACAACTGAGAAAGACATTCAACCAAAAAACTTCAGCCTTTGTGAGTTTCAAGAAGGCAACAGAATGACCAGCTATCCATTTTACATGTATGTTAGTTACTGACGTCCATGCCTAATGACAATTTTCGCATATTTGGTATGAATAAAGGTTTGACTTTCCATCAATTTACTTTACTTACTTAGCTATAATTCACGAAAAACTTTAACAACAGAAAAAACCACTTCATGTAAATTTAACTTAACATGTCCTGTGTCCAATGCTGCGATAGAGAACTTTCAATTCTCATGATAAGATAACCTTAGGACTCTGTCTTGTTAGTGCATGAACATTTAGTGTCAGTTCTTTGGTTATGTTTGAAAATAAACTGAGGTGCTTTAGTGTAAAGGGTGAACAACTTTACCTCATCTTTTAACATTGTGAGGAACAGTGGAAGAAGGTGTTCAATAGTGCTAGAAAGTAAAAATATGAGGAAAGGAAAAAAAATTAAACACATACAAACTTCCATGATTTACTTGTTAGTTAATGAACATGTATTTGTAGAAAAGAATGTGCAGTCTTAGACTAATAAAAGCACATACATGTATAGTAGAACAACAGAAAAAAAAACAATGGCCTTTACAAATGTAATTGTACTTACTTATCGTTTCCTAACATGGGTGAAAGTCCCATTATAACCGATGCTAAGGCAGATTTTACATGTTGGTTAGGATCCATTACCAAGTCCTACAGTAAAACAAACAATATTGACAACAAGCATTATACCAAACAATTTTTCGCTTTACATTGGGGAGAACACATTGAAAATATCTAGGTTTTCACAAAGGTCTCATGGCCTATCAGTAAATCCTCATCAAACTATGCCTCTTGACCGACAAAAATAAGGAAGAGTTCTGTTTCTGATGTAATCACGGCAAGTAGATGAAGAGATTTAAAAATGATAGGGTCACACTAGTGGAAAAACAATGAAAATGGGTCAGTATGTTTACACACTGATAATTACTACTTGCTGTTCTATTGTATATATGACATACAATCATGTTTACTTAGCACATGTTCATGTTACTCTTGCCGGTACCTACGTTAAACTTCAACAAAACATTTATAAGAAGAAAACCCAGTAACATGACACCATACCTTGACACATGGAAGTAAATGTGTCATTAAGACCTGTTCACGAACATCCTCAGGAACCTTTTCAGCAAAATCTGGAAAATCAAAAGTTAGTCCGACCAGTGTTCATGAAAAAATACCCTCCATGTTGGTTACAAGAAGCAACTCAAACAAGAAAAAAACAAACTATTTTTCTGCAATTCAACCATCCCAACATCACCATCATAGGAGTTCAGAGGAGAAGAATGATTTGAACACCTTTATGGCCAACACAGAATCCAAACAAAAGCCAGGTATACAAGATCCTACTGATTTTACAAGCTAAAAATAATTTTAGCTTTAGTTTCACAAATTTTTTGGAATTAAGGTGGCTGGTTTCTAGCCCTTTTCAGCAGTCATACTTTGACAGGTCAATACTACCACTCTTCATCAAGGGCACTCTTCATCAAAAGTTTTGAAAATTTAAGGTGGCTCTGAACCCTACATAATAATTGTTTTAAACTCTGCCAAAAAGTTGCATCTTATGATGCTTATTAAAATTTGATAATATAAAAAAAAAATTACAATGCCATTTTTGAATGGTAAGCCCCTCGAGCTATAATTAAGGCTGTTTTTAGCAAGTCATACTGTTGCTATGGTAACCTATTGTGTCATGAAAATGATAACAATGTGTTCACAAATGATTGGGCATTTTGTTGATATCATGATTGTAGCATAGAGTGATAAAGAGTGGTTATAACCACCCATCAAAATCTGTTTTGAGCCACCTTAAAGCTAAATCAAGGGTGTTTTTAACAGGTCGTACTGTTGCTATGGTAACATATTAGCTCATCAAGGGGACGACAACTTGTTCACCAAAGGTTGGCCTTAATGTGATACTCTTATTGCAGCATCAATTGATATAGAGTTGGTGGTATTGAACATCAAAGGATGACTGCTGGAAAGAGCTAGAAACTGTTACCAACCACCTTAAAAAGCAGTTATTAGACCAAGTACCTTTTACTTTTCCTGCTGCTGCAGCTCTGACTTCAGCTTCACAATCTTTTAGTAATCCTGCAAATGCTGGCACTAAATCACTCTTGGTGATTTCTGATCCAACAGCATTTTGTAACTAAACAGAAGAGAAATGAGTCTGGTTCAGCTTTGCACCTGCTATGAGAATTTGTTCATAACATGAACACACCAGCAAATCTTTTTCCTAACCAGTTAAAGAACCCTAGTCAGCCTCCACCATTTTTGATGCCATCGAAATTGTGTGGTTCCAGAAAATATCCATACCACCATGGATGAAAATTGAAATTCCTCAGGGGTGGAGGTCAAAGACCCAGGAAATTCTGGAGGGGAGGGGGGTTCAACGATAGATTTAGTTTCTAGATGTCCTTCAAGTCAATATGGATTCAAGTATCGATCTACAGTAGCTGTTCAAAAATCATTTCTTACCTACTAAGTTGCCATTTTATCTATTCTCTTTTAAAGCATGTTTAAATAAACTGCTCTATGTATTTCTTGTGTGTATCTTCAGATGTTATGATTGATTGAGAATAAACAGCGGTGACATGCTATGCAGACGGTTAGGCGTTTGGAGTGTTTACTTCAACTTTAACACACTTTCTTGCCAAAACTATTTTTTCCAGAGGGTATGGGGGGGGGGGGGGTGGGGGGGGGGACATAATACTTGTGGAAATTCCGGACGGGTGGAGGGGGGGGTTATTTTTGTGTTCAAAAAATGGAAATTCTGGGGAGGAGGGGGGCTTACGCCAAATTCCCTCTGTGGTGGTGTTATGGATATTTTCTGGAATCACACATTATCAATATTGCATGGTGAAGGGAAATCTTATTGCTTTACTGTAAGTTGTGTTCCTGAAAGTACAGTGTATATTTAATCATCTTTAGTAGTTTCACAGTGATTTCCTTTCTTTCTCTCATGTAAACAAAAACAAAGGTGTGGCTGACTAGGGCCCTTTAACAAGTAAAAATTATAAACAGTATAATTGAAGGGGTGTGCAGAAAAAGACCCTAAGTGACATCTGATAGACTGCAAAATTCTCCTAGCAAATTGCCTTCCACTTCTTTAAATGAAAAAAGGAGAATTTGACATGAGATCAAGAGTTGCTTAGGGCTTTTTTCCGTGCACCCCTACAATTGTGACTTGGCTTACACAATATTATGCATTTTCCCATTCTTGGCATCAGTTAAATGCTTTTCCATGAGGTTCTCATTAGTTCACCAAATAAGCTGCTTTTCTTGTGGTTGGCAAGATTAGCAACCCCCTCTTGATTGGCAGATCAGTTATTTAATCTCAACATCTTGACCAATATTAAAATCTTCTTATTGGTCTCATTGGACCTGAAAGAATTTGATTGTTATAAAACAAAGGCTAACAGGTTTTTGGAAGCTACCTACCTCTGTAAATTTATCTGCAACCATGTAACGCACTCTCCATGACTTGTCCTGAAAGAGGAATACTCAATGTTATATTGAATGTTTTGTTATACAAGACTTTCTGAATCAAGATCATTTTATTGGTTTTTATTGTTTAGCTTTGAATTCAGCAGGAGGTCTGCCCCTTGAGGAAATCAATACAAGACAAGGCAATAAATGGTGGGGGTGTGACCCAGAGGCTCAGGGACTGGATTTGTAATCTGGAGGTCATAAGTTCAAATCCTACTCCTAGCCACCACATGAATTTGTGTTCAGCAGTCCCGAATTCAACTCCTCCACATCTTGTCACATTTGCCTCCAAACCAGTTGGGATTTTTAACAAGTTTTCACTTCTATTTACAATATTTGTTTCTTCATATATAGTGTCCCCAATTAGCACAGCAGTACTATTAAAAATACATGTACTAAGACACTAATAAATAAAGTAAATTTTTTAAAAAAATAATTTTCACTTTGTTCTGAGTGGTTTACTTACAAGTAAACCACTTTCCTTTGAAGTTGACAATTGAGTCTGTTGGTTACATGTCAGCCGAATGTTAGTGATATGGTGAAACATATACATGCAAGGTACCAATCAGCTGCTGGCAAACTAAAGGGGAAACTATTGCATGTAATTACAGTTGTATTTCACAATTTGAGCTAACACTCCAAATTTTATTGGAAGCTTTGCAAACAAGATGACCAAAGCCTTTTGATTAAATTAAAAGGCCTTGGCCATGCTACATGTATTTTCAATGAATTTTGCAGTATTGTTGTGCGCAACACCATTTCAGTCTCTTTAACTTTCTTGTTCAGCTTAACATTAATTTTCTATGTTTTCAATGGGATAAACTAAAGTTCTTGCTACCTGTGCCGCAGCTCTGACTGTGGGCATAAGAAGAGATTCTTTATCCTCATCAGGCAGAACTGATGCAATACTTGAACAGCCCTCGACAGCAAGTAGTCTCACAGAGTCCTGCTCATCATTAGCTAAGTTATTGAACAGTGACACTAGGTCTGCTTTGACAAACTCAAGCTCCACACATTTTGCAAATTCCTGAAATGATGGCACGTACAAATAAGGTGGATGATAAAGATAAAGATAATATCATGACTCATATTCATGTTGCCTGGTAGTAACTAACGAAAAGCATAAACTTTACACTCAACATTGAGACGTGACTGTACAGGACCCAAAAGCTCTGATCCGCCGCATTTCTGAGTCTGAATTCTTGTGTTCACACTTACATGTATGTATAAAATGTATTTTTTCAAATTGTGTATACCAGGCTTAAGCAGGGTAACAAGAGAAATTGACTAATCTGTTAAAGAATTTGTGGATCCTACTGGATAATGATAAGCTACTGATGGTTATTTTCAGGATTTTAATAACATATGCTGACAGTACAACCAGGTAATATTACAAACATACTTACTCCTAGTTTTCCAGAAGCTGCTCTTCTTACCATGGGCGTGTCATCTGCGCACAAGTTTTTAAAATGGCTGGGGAAGAAAGAATATTATCGACAGCATACAGTTAATTCTTAGCAAAACCCTCTGTGGTACTCTCAAGACGTTTATACTGCGCAACATACATGTAACTTTTTGTTATCATATTTGGTTCTGACACTCTCTACATCAAGTTGTTCAAAGGGCAGATGATGCAATCTATCAGATACATGTAAATTACTATCCAGTGGATAAATGTTGATAAAAACCAGGACATTATGCACTGGATAGTGACCAAGGAACTAACCTTTGAACAGCTAGGGGTTGATGATGTTAAAAAAAAGCTGTCAAGTAAACTACATGTTCATGTACAACCACTTTCTTACAACTGAAGAAGACTTTCTGATAACACACATTTTTGTACTGTATTTTACAAACTGCTATTCGATATGACGTGGTCTTATTTTCTACCTCCACAATGTACAGGTTGTACAATCATGTGAGTTAATTAACAACTACTACTCTATTTGCACACAAGCACTTTACCCTTGGCCAAAAAAATCAAGGAATTTCTTTCAAAGATGTTTTATGATCTATCCCATAGTTTATCTTGAGGATGAAAAGGGTGAAATGTGGCTGGAATGCGGAGGCAAAAACAATGATCTGTAATTCACATACAGTACAAACTGCCACGTCAATACATGGAAGATATGCAATTTACTCTTTATTGCTTGTTTTCTTACACTCTTAACTCTGCCTTAAGGTTTGCATTGACTCGAGGATATGCCACAGAGAACAGACCACAGGCTGATGTTCTTGAGGTAAACCAGTCCCCTGAAATAAGAAAACAGGATTGTTACCACAATCACTGACTCTTCTGTTTCTTCTAATGTTGCTTCACTCTATCTATCACTCTTGCCAGGCAATCTGTGAGACAACTGCGCAAAAATGATCTGCGAAGTCTAAGAATCGTAATGCAAAATCAATACACATCATATTCTCAGCAACTTCACAACTCAGTGGCAGAGAAGTTGAACCAGGCCATGGATTCAAATGTTCTTGTGGCCTTAGATTTAGGCTTTGAACTTCGTCTGTGCTATTTTCTACAAAATTATAAAATTACTACAGCTGAATGATAGTAATATGAACTCGGTTATTTCGAATTCCTCATTATTTCAAATTCAAAACCACTTCCCTTGGATTTGTCCTTCAGTCATTTACTATCAGCCATTTTGAACTCCCACTGTTTTGAACTATTTTTCGTTTCCCCGGAGAGTTTAAAATAGTGGGGTTCAACTGTATTCATATAATGCACTAGTATTATATCACCCAAACTACATTGTATATATATGAGATCCAAACAAACCTTGGGACAACCTCTTAACAAGTGGAACAAAATGATTTTCCAGATCTTGCGTTGAATGTTCTGCTGCGATTGTTCGTAAGGATTCAACTGCCTGTGTATCAACAAAAAGAAATTATCATACAATGTACAGAATGTTTCATAACATAGGCATGCTCAAAAGGGTTCCAGATAGGTTTTGAACGCAGGGTGTCAATAACAAATTCCTACATGTCAATTCCTACTGTTCCAACCAAATCGTTATAAATTTTCTATTAATTTGTCAAGTCATGTAGCTGACCTTGTCGGGCTTTTGACCCCCTTGCTTATCTAGAACACTGGTTCAAAATAGATGTCACTTAAAGCCAGTAGCATCTTTAATTTGAATCCTGGTATCATAAGGTCTAATACAATAACCCTAACCCACTGAACAACATCTACCACTCCTCTGTGGATACAAGGTATATCAGTATAATTATTGTGTGGCCATGGCAGGGAATGCAAGTTATTTGTCCCAGCAATAAGAGGGGAATGAAGACTGTGCAGGTACAGTGTTCTAGCAAAACAAAAATTTAATTGCCTTACCTTGTCCCTTACTACTGTTTCTTCAACTGTTGCTAAACTCTCCAGTGGAGGCTTGAATGAACAAAACATGAAAATTGTCAAACATATGTACATGATATACCACATCATCTGACAGGGTGAAGAAAAATCACATGGTGGGCACTATGGGTACAGTGTTTCAATTTTTTCCCTTAGTACCCATGAAAACTGTACTAATGTACTATCAGTTATACACATGACTGAGATGAACAACATGTTTATTCTCATAGTCTGCTAATCAGCCTTACTAAGGTAAAAGCAAGAAATATGATTCCCATCTTGTGCCAGGTATAGGATTATGGAAAACACACTGGATTATGAGGAAATTTCACCAATTAACAAAATTGATAATAAAGCCTTTCCAATGTACCGGGCGGCAGTGAAATGAAAAGCAGTTCAAAGTCTTACCCACAGTTTAAGCTCCTTAATAAGAGTAAACTTATTGAACATCATGCCCACCAACTTTGACATACATGTATGCTTGATCTGTTTAGATCTAGCATTTTGTTGACAGCTATTTCCTCATTTCATAAAGGTTTTCTGTAGAATTTTGCACGAAGAATTTGTTGTTGCACTCTTGTAATATCTGTAACTTAGTAACCAGGCATTATATCACATGATGAAAAATTAGTTTCCAGGCTCTTTGCCTAAAGTAGGTTAGAATGCCTGGAGGTTTAAAATTTGTCACAAACAAAATGGTGTGTTTTCCTCGCTGACAAAAAAAAACTACTTCCAAATAATCAATCTCTTCAGAAATTTTACTTGTGGGGATGTTAAGCAGCTGCTTTATCCCTAATATGAAACACTTTTTTCTGTTTAATGTGGAGAAAAGATCTGATTATGCAGAGGATGCGGAAGTTAGCGAATTATGTGGATAGGCACCACCACATCCTGTCAAATGCGATGCCCTGTTGTACAGAACGTGCGTTACAAATTTAATTGTTATAATTGTCATTTAGCTTATGCCATTGATAAATTGTCGCACACACAAATACAAACACATATCTTCAGAGGACTAACAGAAGATTTACATTTTCTTTATGTTGAGATGCTACCACCAGTATTGCAGTATTAAATGGACTGGAGCATTTAATTTACACAGACATGCAACAACAACTTGTAAGTGTGTAAAAGCCATGACAAAGTTTGAAGGTGCACTATACAAATGTTTAAACTCAAAGTGAGATGGTTAATACTGAGATTTGAACGAAGCTCTGTGTGACTGTGGCTATGAATGATAAACTCTTTTAGAATTGAAAGATATGTTCACTTGCAACTTGTTGTTAGACATATGTGCAAACCAAACTTGTTTCTGGTTAGCAGTACTTGAACAAACCCTCTTTGAAAATAACTGACTGGCAAATCTTACCAGTAAGCAATGAACATACTCTGGTCCTCCAACTAATGGTGTGAATGTCCCAAGCTAAGGTGAAGAAAAAATTATTTCAACCAACATAAAATCCTATTTCACAATTCTACAAATAAAAATAATAACTCATCGTTTGTTTGTTTGTTTGTTTGTTCGTTCGTTCGTTCGTTCGTTCGCTCGCTCGCTCGCTCGCTCGCTCGCTCGCTCGTTCGTTCGTTCGTTCGTTCGTTCGTTCGTTCGTTCGTTCGTTCGTTCGTTCGTTCGTTCGTTCGTTCGTTCGTTCGTTCGTTCGTTCAAGACATGAGGTGCTTGTCCACTATGGAGTTCTGAAGATCATCAATCACATTACATCTTCAGCTTATCATCAACATGGAAGGCTTAGGGATAATTTCTTGCTCTATCTTTTGCAGTTGGTGTGACTCAGTCTTTTCGGTCAAAGAAACAGCAGGCTGATGTACTATATTCAAAGGACATTTATTTCAAATTCTCCTGAAGATGCTACATTTGCCTTCAAAATAAACATTGCTTGGAACATGTTGTTGATATCTACCGGCAATTCTTTGAGAACAAAAACTTCCATGAATTGTGCGATTCAAGGCGATTTGAGGTCTATTGTGCAAAATTGCACCATCCCCTAATATTTATCAGAAGGCCTGTACAGGGTAAATACATACAGATTTGTGGTACAGTGTTAAATCTTTCCTACAGGAAAAGTCAGTTCTTATAAATGACCTTCTGAAAGTACAGAGTAATTTATTATAGCAAAACTAACCTGCTCTGCAAGTGCTAACAGGACTTCATCTTCATCATAAATGGTATCTTGATATAAAAAAAACAATCTGTTAATCAAGACTTTTCGATCTAGAATCAGTTCAACGATCTAAAGATTCTCAGTTGGATCTTTAGCCACGAGGTATTACAGTATTCCTGTGTAACAAATCTTTCCCATGGCACTGATACAACTTTGCGTGTTTGGATAAAAGGCAACAAGTTGAACTTTCAAATTGCACATGATCAGGTTGTGCACCTTGAAACTGCAACAAATTTGTGTGCCAGCTGGCATCAAGCAAATAGTGTCTTGGCTGTCTATATTTTTGAGTTGGGAGGTGTAACAAAACACTTCATGACTGGCCCCATGGGAAACAATGAGTTTTGTTTCCCATTGGCTCTAAATGTTCCCCTCGGCTTCGCCTTGGGGAATATTGAGGGTCTCGGGGAAACAAAACTCACTGTTTCCCTTAGGGCCAGACGTTAATTTCTTAAAGAGAGACCTGGACATGCCATGTTCTGGCACAGTGGCCTCTATGTCTACTTGTTGACATCTTTGGGGAAAAACAACACTATTCTTGGCATTTTATACACATAAACTGTTGACAGAGAAGGACTGGTGACTAATTCAAATAGTATATGCGGTCCAAAAAATGTGAAGCCATACAGGAGAAAAGTGCAGCCAGTGCATTTAATTTGATTAAAAAGTGGCTGTCCCCTGGACGCCTGGAAGCCCATCTGGCTAAAAGCCTGCCAGGGCTCTCAATGAGATTTGAAGTAGGTGACAATCTCGGTGCAGCACCAGTTAGAGAACAAGAGAGGCTTGCAACAGCTTCCTCTACAGGGTTAATTTTTGAAAACAGATTTTGTAATAGCATGTGATTCACAACTGAATAACAACCAGAGCTCCAGGTATCAGGTCTTATTGAAAGCACTGAATGCCACTATTCCCTTAAAGACAAATGACTTTGGACCATTCATGGTACACAAAGTATCTGGTAACTGTTATAAAATGTTCAGTCTCAAGAAATATCCATACTTTACCAACTGCATGGAAGATCAAATCCTTTTAATCAAAAATTTACTGCGAGAACACTTTGACTATGTACCCTTGACATTTATTTGTATATTTTTGGGGTGACTATAGAATATAGTATTAACAAAATAAACTAGCATTTGTACACTGGAAAAATGCTAATCATTTAAATTATATGAAGAGTCTTCATTTTATAGTCACCAAAAAATGTGTGAAAAGTCACAAGTTTCATAGTTTGAGTGTCCTTACTATGTAAACTAGTGCTTTACTGTTTAAATAATTAGATACTTTCAGAATTAGTGTAACCTTTCTTCACCTTTTTTATTCTTGCAATACAAAGCTTTACTTTAGTCAGTAGGAGCTGTCGAACAGCAGCTTCATCATAAAATTATCACCATAACAGAAACAGCCCCAAGCTAATCTCCAAGAATATCAAAGTTATTCACGTTTTCTTCGTTCAAAACATGTATGTTTTACAATCTAATTAAAGATAATTTTCCCTTATCAACATTTTGTTGCTATTTTCAGCCAAACGAAAAAAGTTCTTGTTTTGTGTAAATATGGATGTGGCACGTTTATCCAAAACATGAGCTTAACGCTTACATCTCCGAGCTCATGAACCTCAACCCATGAAAAACTTAACAAGATATCAGCTTGAGCCTAACTTTTCTAGATGTAAACATCGTTTTGAAACGCGTCCACACAAACTGAATAATTGAACACTAATCTACGTACACCAACACATGTTATACGTTTTAAAAAAGATGTGAATTTCCTGAAATTTTATGTCAAAACGCGATTATAAAATTCACAAAAGCTTGATCGTTCTATCATGTCTGAGTTCGTACAAATTTGAGTACGACAAAAAGCATAATTACTGATAACCTACCTGTTAGAAAAGGTATGAGTTCACTTCTTGTTCTTTCCACACCCAAAGCTAAGGCAATGGTCGAGAGTTTCTTGATAGAGTTCAGCCGTAGCTAAAAGTGTTAGGAAAAGTCAGATTACCACGAAGTTAGTTGACGAATGCTCGAAGCTCAAGACGCCACGAAAAAACCCGAAAATCCATTCATAAAGAAAGCAAAAGGAATATAAACCAATATATTTCGTTTTGTACCTGAACATCTTCGTTTCTAAGCTCATCTATCAGTACAGCAATCGGATAAAGTGAGTCATCTCCGTCACCAGACGCCATGTTGTCAGTCGGTAAAACCCTTATTTCGTTGCCGCTTGAGCCGCTGCAAATTACCCGTCAACCTCTTCGAGTTAAACTCGCTCCAGGGTGCTGATCGTGTATGTGGGTTGATCTGGACAGAGGGGGAAACTGTGAAAGGAAAAGCCTGCAGTTTCGTCTGAATCTAGCAGGGATAAATTTTCTATCCTTTTCAAAATGGCAGTAAAATAGGCTTACTAGTTCAATGGCAAAGAGTTGCCTCAATGGGTTGAGTAATGAATATTGTATAAGAGTATAATCAAATAAGTAAATTTAGGGACCTACTGAATTAGTCTTCACCATTTCACAGTTGCCTGGCCTGTGGGTGACCGGGGGTACTTCCTTATGTATAGAGGCTATATATTTAGGTATGTGCTGTCCAAAAGCGCATGTTGCTTTTTAGCTGTTTTGGTCTGAAATAGGCAATATTTTTCATTTCACGAGGAGGCGCGTGGAGGCTCTTTTTTTTCTTTTTTTTAATAACACTTTCGAACTTTTAGTAGCCTGCGTAGCAAGCGTTTCTGTGGGGTTCGGGAGCAAAGAATTACGGCGCGAAAAATGGAGCGAAAATCCGAAAATCCCGTTCCGAGGAACGGAATTTTCTCGCGGTTCTATTAGCCTCCATGCACAAACTATAGACCATTGTCACCTTTAATCGTTACATATGTACCTTTTTCTTTTTTTGTGTTAATATTGTAATTTCAAAACTGTTAGTGCAAAATAAAGTGAAGTTGAAGTTGACTCGGTCTTTCTTTGCTCCCAAACCCCGCGGGAACGCTTGCTTCGCCGGCTAAACTTTTAGAAATTTTCTGGTGGACCCATTTTGGGTAATCGTTTTTTGAATCATTTTCAATCAGTCTTTTTTTTATTATTTCTTAATGAATGTTCATTTTACAGTTGGACTGTCCCGCGGATACTATGCTAGTCTAGGCGGGCCAGTCTATCAATAGTTACAAATGCTTTTCTTTCTTAATTGTAAAACGATTCACGGCTCTGTAGACGTTTTAGGGTTGGTAAAAGCATACTGTAGGCATGTGAAAGAGTACCATGTTCTGTGGAAGGTGTATAAAAGGGTTACTTATTCTGTCAAAAATTGTATTTAGTGTAAGAGTTTGCACCTCGAGTGTTCCTTCCCCCGCCACGGAAGCTCCAAGTCATGATTTCCAGTCAAATCAATTCTAACTGCACTTTTGGGAGCCGCGCTTATTTTAATTTAATCGTGATCGTATTTAATCGTGGTGTTAACCTTTTAACACTGGTTATGAAGAAGTAAATGAACGTTTTGGCGATCTGTCTAATCACACCAAAGCGAGGCTAATTGTGGACGGAGGGAATTCTCCTATTTTTAGTTTTACACTAGTATTTACACTTTTACTCTAGCTTGGCTATATAAATTTTCAACCTTTAATGCACAAACACTTTTGAACCACTCAAGATAAATTGTATTCTCAAAGAAAACAACCCGCAACTATTAAATATGTCGCTTATATGGTTTCCCTGTAAGCGACCGAGGAGAACTAGGAACTAATGCGGCCATTCTGGGGGTAAATACAAGAAACGAACAAGTGAAATCTCCGTGATGAGATACACCGAAGGAAAATTATAAATACAAATAGAGCTGGCATGGAGGACAGTTTATCCTCTAATGCCTCAGATACAATTAATAGTAAAGGAAGTGAAACAAAGAAGGAGAGACCGGCAAGCCTTGACTTGGAGAGTTCCAACCTCGGCAAAGAGGAAGAACTTAATCTTGACGACACGAAACCGACCACAAGGTGACATGTAAAGATCAATTTTTCAAACGCTTGTGGGTTGAAGCAGATTTGTTTAGAGACTTTTTATGTGTTTTAAGTTTTAACGCTATGTTGTGAGTTGAGGTGTTTCCTTTTATGTCGAACAGGAAAGCGAAAGAGTTTTCCTCCTCACAGGAAGATCTGCTTGAAAGGTTAGCTTATTTTTATTATAAAGAGCATGTAAGCTTAATTACAATTAAGCTTAACAGAATTTTTTTAACGCAAGGTTACATTTTGTGTTACTCCTCCTGACGAGATGGCAGATGAGTATGTGAAAAAAAAAAAGGTTTATGTTTGTCTTGCAGAAAAAGCTAGAGGTTTGAGCTTGTAACATAGGTGACAATCAACTTGTGGATTTAATTCTTAAGCCTGCATAAATAACCTTTCCTGCTCGTCATTCTATTCGCATTAAACTTATTAATTATTGTACTTTTTCTCCGATCCACGTTTGAATCTTTTAAGAATTAATCTCTGAAATCCAATGACTTGCTGAAATTATGTAGCACTTCGCAGTGTATCCAAATTTTTTCTAGTTCTGCAGTCATAAGGAGTGGGTGATGATTTTTAGGACTACAGACGTCTTTCAGAAACAGATGTTTTTATTTTACTGATGATTGAAATATCAAAACAGTTTTTCTCATAACTGTTGCAAAAACTCAATCATAATATTATTGCAATTATTATGGACGAGAATTTAAGCCAAATAAATTTTACTAAATTTTGTAATCTGTAAATTCAGTGGTAAATTATATTGACATAGCTGTCTGCTTTTTTTAAAAGGATAATTTTATGCAGTTGTGAGGGGTTCATAAGCATTAGCTTGGTATTCGTATGCGTATTTGATAACCCAACTGAAAGGCTGGTTGAGCAGAAAGAGGAAGTCAAACAAATGATATATTTAGTATTTTTTTAATGGAAAAAAAAAACAGCTCTGAAATTTACAAATAGACTCCAAGCTGCTTTGTGTCTGTTCAGTAGTAGATCACAGATGGCGTCAAAATTTGGTGACAACAAAAAAGTGGCCCACAGGCCATTAAGTGTGTCACTGATGTTCTTACCACAGTTTGTCATTTGTGATCTGTTTCTAAACAGATGCTTAACAACAAAGAATCTACTTGTTTTATACAGTAAAGCAAGGGAAAAATGTTAATGAAGTTATTCTGAATGTCTCTCCTCCAATAGATCATAAGTAAGAATCGATCAAAAAATGCACAAATAATTCAACATAGTATATAAACATATGGTCACTTGATGTTCTCACAGCATTTATTGTTCTTGTGTTATAATATGCATGCATTCTAATGTTTGTCCAGTATGACCATAGCTGCCAGGAAACAGATTTCATTTTAATCTACGATTACTACTTGTTTATCCTTTAATCCATTGTGCCCTGTAGTATATTGTTTGGTGTCTGAAATAACAAATTACTATTTTTTTAAATGATGTGATAATTCTTTATTACTGGCAGTCCTGATGATGGTGATGATTCAAGTGTCCAAAGAACCTCTCCAAGAAGGTAATATTTGATACTGGAATTGTATCCTAAATGAACACAAATTGTTACCTGTCTGATAGCAAGTGCAAAGTCCCAAAGCATATACATACGTGTATACAATATTATATTATATTATATCAGTAATAGCGTCCATCTGGCCCAAAATTGTGCTTGGATATTCATCCGTGGACGTTATCTGTTCCGAGAAGCGAACAGTTTTCCTAGAGCAGAGCTCCAGGAAAACTGTGAGCTTTGAGGGACATATAATGTCCAAAAACAAATATCTGAGCTTATAATCCATCAAATATTCTGGGTGGCACGTGATTGGTCTAAATGCGTCTCGTGACAGAATATTCTGAAACGTAAAATTTTACTTCATGTACAAATATTGCTTGAGTGCTCTCTAAGAATGTTGTTAGGGCTAAGTACTAGCCTGAAAGTCATTCTCACTATGCTGTAAAAACTTCTTACAAACATAATCTGTTACAGTACACTGTTTTCCTGTTGTTTGAATGTACCCAAAGATTTCCCCAAAAAACTTTAGTTGCATGTCAGACAAACAAAGGACAGAAAGTACTAGCTCTAGCAGAGGCAATATTACAAGTACATGACTTGTAATCGTGAAGTGTAATAAAATTACTATGATAGTATTTAATTTTTGTGCGCTAATGTTGAACAGTTAAAAAACCTAATATATCAATCTTTCTCTTGCAGTAAAAGTATAACAAACAGTTTGAGGTCTAAAATAAGAGATCTGAGTCCTTCCAGAAGATCAACACCTCCTAGTTCAGCTACCAAGACAGAGAGGAAAACTAGCAAGGGAAACAAAGCAGCATCAAAATCACCTGTGAGCTCATGTGTTCAATTCTTAAGACAACTCAGTCTTTTCTGTGGAAGAAAAATGTTCTTTTGTGCAACATTTTACATGCATTAATAATTTATCACTGACAATTTAGTGTGACGTTGCATCCATTTTTTGTCTTTTCAGAAGTCACCTGGAAATTGGCTTCCTGCTTCATTTAATCAGGTAGCTCTATCTCAATGGATGACAATTGATTGTGTATTTTAAGGTCATACTGTAGGTGACAAATTTAAATGTGTGGTTCCACGCATTGGATAAATGAAGTTGTGTGAACCAGATGTCTTCTACAACTTATCACTTGATTTGTAATTCATATCTCCACCTATATACCCGTAGATATTTTCAAGTTACAAGACAAAATGTGGAGACTTCAAGAGGTTGTTTAAGGAACTTCCTGAAAGCGAGCAACTTATAGTAGGCAAGTCATTTCCAGCACTTTATTTCTTCAGTGACTCACATCAAGCAAGTACAGTTCTACATTTTAACAAGATCTTTAAATGTTCTTGCCAAGATCCTCATAGAGCTTATTGACCTTTGTGTCAGGATCTGCAAGGATCTTCAAGAATCTAAGTTACAAATTATTCCAGCCAGGATATTTTGCCAAGAACTTTAAAGATGTTAGAGGAAAAGCTAAGCTTACAGTATTTGGCTTATTATAACAGATTCCACATAATTTCATTGCAAGTATTCAGAAAGGTAGTGAACATTGTAATGGTCTTGAGGTTAAATTGTTTTTCTTGCAGATTACTCATGTGCATTACAGAGAGACATTTTAGTGCATGGCAGATTGTACATCTCTCAAAACTGGCTCTGTTTCTATGCCAACATATTTGGCTGGGAAACATTTGTAAGTATAACATATTTTAACACAAAGTATAACAATTCTCCAATTGTGTGATCCCAAGAAATATCCATCCCCAGTCCAAGGGGGGTGGGGAGTCTCAAAAGCCAAAATGTTCAAAGGAAAATATGAAACAAAACTTGAATTTCCAGAGGGATGTAGGGTGGGGGGGGGGGGGTTTGTCAAACTAAGAAAAGCCCTCTCTGGGAGGGGTATGGATATTTTCTTGCACAGTACATTTGAAGTCGTCAAGTCAATAGGTACCTCTTGAAACTTGTTTTGGTGTGCTGCCCTTCAGGTGACAATACAGTGTACAGAGATAAGCAGCATAAGGAAAGAGAAGACTGCTCTGGTTATACCAAATGCTGTTCAAGTTTGTACAGAGACTGAAAAGGTGTGTACCCTAATGCCTTGTTATTTTATTTACCAAGTTTAGGTTCCAGCTTTGTTTCTCCTGACTAATTATATTATGGATTTCAGTCTGTAATATTTGGAAGACAAATAAATTGTGTCAGTACTAGTCTAGAAAAGTTTTTCCACCCATCTTCTTGGCAATGTTTCAAGTGATTGTAAATTAATTTGAGTCAGATTTAAGGCAAAACTTGAATTGAATCAAAATTGTGATTGTGAAACAATGTTGTTTTTGTTCCTTAGTACTTCTTTGCTTCGTTCATATCAAGAGACACAGCATACACAGTTCTTTTTAGAATTTGGCAAAATGCTCTTTTAGATCAGGTATGTATCAAATCATTACTCTCAATACTACTTCCTGGATTGCTGTTGTTATTAAGGAAATAAATCATTTGATGAATTCCTTAGCCAGGAAACAGGCTCATGTGTGGGTCACATGCTCAAGTGGCAAATCCATGAGATTACTGAGTCAACATGATTTTCTGCCTGCATGCTTGACTTAAACTTGTTCTTGCTGCTCTGCCTTTCAAACTGCTTGTGACTCAAACATGAGGTTTCTCCTATGCTATTAATTGACTGATTGATTGATTAGTACATAAAATTATTGACCAGCTTTGGGGAAATTTCCACATATTGTAAAAAAAAATTTTACAAGAAGGGGAAGTGGCTCAAACAAACTCTGTAAGGTTACCTTTTTAGCTTCCTTTTACTACATGGTTTTGAAATTTAATTGCCCCTCTCTCTTTTTTGGATCTGCATACCAAGTTAAAAGTAATTTATTATATGTATTATTATTATAATTATTATAATTATTATTATTGTTATTGTTATTGTTATTGTTATTGTTATTGTTATTGTTATTGTTATTGTTATTGTTATTGTTATTGTTATTGTTATTGTTATTGTTATTGTTATTGTTAATTTGTTTTTACATTATTTGTGTTGGTTCATTTCAGCCCCTGAGTCCATCAGAACTAATTCAGGTGGTTGGCAAATACTCAGAAGGGAAAGAAGGCAGTTCTGATAATGATGATTCTGATGATGATGAAAAACAGGGAGTGTTTGAAGATTCAGGAAGTGAAGGTGACGTGGAAGGAGAATTGCCTTCAGACAGTGTCTCATCACGTAGTCAAAGCTCTCTTGGAACTGAACTTGGTCCTGAAAATCAGGTAAAGTTTTGTTTCAATTCACCTCAATCTTCAATAACAACTGAGGGTTTCCTTCCATCAGATAAAAGGGCAGTAGTACAATAATGAAGGTACTTGATACATTTTTTCTGTTAACTTTGATTGTCAAAAGCAATGAAAAACATATCAATACACTTTTTATTATGTCTGCATGCAGCAATATGTCTAAGTTTTATTCTGTAGATTCCAGTCTTTTCAGTAAGTTACAACAGATGGTTGATGAAAAGCATCATTCAGCTTCTTCATGGAGCAAAGTTGGCTTTTGTTACATGTATAGTTCTCAGGATTCCAATCCCAGACTTCTTGATATAAATTTCAGTGCACACCTCAATTCTTGTAATTGTAAATTGCACTTTTTCTTTAGACTGTGCCCGATAAGGACAGTGAGAATGCACCAGTAGTGTCCGTCACTCCGCCGTCGCCTGGGGTACTGTCACCCACAGGACTTGAAAATGGCCAGTTGCTACATCCAGAAGGTGAGAATACTGTGGACAGTGGTGTAACAGACACACAACTTCGCCCCAGATCAACATCTCCTCATCTACAACTCAAAAGCTTGCTTAAGTCTCCTGGTACTATAAGGAGGAAGATGACGGCAAAAGAGTCTCCTGTTCCTAAGGAAAAGAAAGATCTAAGTAGTGATCTAGAGGAGGAAGGTACTGCCTCTGAATTTCATGAGGATGAACATGCAGATGGTAAGATAGACTTGTTTAAGTCCTTCATGGCTGTAGGTAGTCTTCATGCAAAAGGTTGCTCTTGCACTTCCTTTCCTAGTGCACTTTGCACTCAAGCTTCAAGTGTCATACACGATTTTTTGCTCCGAGCTTGACTTATACAGCTCAACTTTTCAGGCAAGTCTAAAGGAGGGAATGAGTTTTGAAGTTCTGTAATGGTATTTGAAGGAGAAACGAGATGATTTGAATAGAACTAATTAAGCCAGGGTGAAAGTCGATTTGCCCTGTCAGAAATAAAGCAACTTGAAAGAGATCACATGTGCAAGGACGTAGCCAAATGAAAATTCTTACTGAGACAGTATCAGTGAAAAACAAGCCAAGTTAGAATTATTAACACATCGAAAGATTACTTATAGTTTATCAGTTTTGTGAACTCTTTTTCACCAGTTCCTGTAAAATGTGTTTGTGATACCCATCTAAGCAAAGAGATTGTCAACGAGGTGTGTGATATGATTTTATACTTTTGACTACCTTTAGTAATTAGCATTCAGAAGAAGCATTACTGTGAAGCAAAGCAGTGAAAAGGGAGGGAGGCCCCTGGGATAAGAGGAAGGGGAAGGGAAATGCTAAGAAGTATGACTTGGGAAATGTTCACGTGACTATTGCCAGACTTCTCATGCTATTTCTGATCGGACCAAAAAAATCCTTAGTGCATCCCGTATGGCAAAATGGCAGAATGGTTCTTTGTTACTCACAGTTTATCTTGATTGTTTTTAAAAAGTACTCGTGAAAATTTAGTGTCCCGTAATATATGTTTCTCTCGACCAAAATCTCAAAATTAAGTTGTCGCGATACTTTTGTTTAGTTACTAAGGTACTTTTATTCTTTGACTCATTTACTTCCTCACACCTAGTACCCTCTCCTGGGACATTAAGTCCTTGAAACCTATCTGTCCTGGACTTTTTTCCCTAGTTGGCTCCATCTCCCGATGTCTGCTTCCAAGTCTCGGCGCGATATTTTTTTTTCCTTGAACTAACTGGTTAAAATTTGTTGAAACGTTGTTGTGGCTGTTTTCAGGAGTTTCCTGTTAGCGTGGATACCCTGTATGAATACCTCTTCACAGAGTCTGATTTCTACAAAAGAGTACAAAAAGGAAGACGGACAAAAGGTGTGTAACTGCATTCTTAACAAGGGTAAAGTTTGTGTGTTTTACTGTTGATGATGGATCCATCACTCATCAGTCATTTCCTTGCTTGTTTTTCTCTATTGTCAATGCCAGTCGGTGCCTGATTGACCTCTTGATTATACGACGTTTTTGAGCCGCAGCGCGTGTAGAGCGTGCATTTTTACGGCCCGTCCACACTAAGCCGGAGAGATTTGAAAACGCAGCTTTATTCAGTCTACGGTTAGGCCTGCCGTCCACACTAGTCCGTCACAAAAAGGAGCTTTTCGAAAACGCTGTACAAACTGGAGGAATTTGAAAACGCCGGCTTTTATGTTATGGCTCTTATCCATGCTGACGTCAGACTATCTAATTTCAACTTCAAGTCTCGCTTTGAAGTGAAACTTGTATGGTTTATCGTGAACAATTATACTTATAGGTCATTTACAAAAATTGCTGTATGTCTGTCTTAAGAATTATTTATAATCTTGGACTAAGAATTCGGCATATATATATTTTTAATTATTTTCAAGGCCTTAGAGAACTTGTTGTAAGTCTGTTCTCCACTAAATTTTAATGCAAATTTCTCGCTGTGTTGTGTAGATTTGGTGTTAAACCCATGGGAGACAGCAGAGGATGGTCAGAGAAGAACAATCACTTATACAGTATCACTTAATCATGCTCTTGGACCCAAACATTCACCCACTACGGAACAACAGGTAAGCCTTGTTAATGATACAGTTCTTCATTTCTTCTTTCGCCGTTTCAAAATCAGTACATTATCAACCAGGTGAGTGATGAGAATAACGCAAATCAGGGTCTTGTAGACTCAATATACAACCAAATTCTCGAAACTATATTTAATAGAAAAAAAATGTCTAGCGATTTCTAAGGAGAGGTGATGCGCTAACATATGATCAAACATTGAAGGACGCTAAAGCAATAGTTTTACCTTAACTAAACTGACTGAGGGCACAGTTTTCAAGAGGGGGTTTGCCTAGCAACTTGAGGTGTCGTGCCGCGATGGCAAGCTGACGGGAAAAGTTTTTGAGTCTTCCTGTTGTTTCAGACAACAGTACTCGGAAACATCAAGAAAATTTTTGTTGAAAACGGTACTTGTTCTTTCGGCTTACTAGCCAGTGAGGGAGAGGATGGGGAAGGTGGGCTTACTAGCCAGTGAGGGAGGGGATGGGGGACGTGGGCTTACCAGCCAGTGAGGGAGGGGATGGGGGACGTGGGCTTACTAGCCAGTGAGGGAGGGGATGGGGGACGTGGGCTTACCAGCCAGTGAGGGAGGGGATGGGGGACGTGGGCTTACTAGCCAGTGAGGGAAGGGATAGGGGGACGTGGGATCGTGAACGGAAATTATTTGACGTGTTGTCGATGTCACCCATGGTAGGAAGGAAAATGGGAGATAAAGGGCTTATAAAGATCCTGTAAATTAAGGCGGTACGGGAACCTCAAGCAAGTTAGTCAAAGTTCGGTTCGCTATGAAGATTATTACTATGAAGATTGCCGAGGAGTAACTCTTACCAAGCTACATTACCTGATTCCAAGCCTTACAGTTTTTTTTGTTTTTTGTTTTTTGTTGGTGTTTTTTGTTTTTATTGACAGCATTGCTTTCAGGGTAGTGTACCAGGAAAGTTGTACATCATACAAGCTGAGGTTTGTAGTTTCCTCATTTTTTATAACATCAAATCTTGAGCCTATGGTTACTCAAGGACCTTCGCGCGAAAATTTTCCAGTCGATAGATTTTTTTAAAACTTTTACTGCAGTCAGATATATAGCAGACAACGCTAAACCACATTCGATTTGTTAAACTTAGCGAGCGCTCTCATGCATGACGTGGCGTGTGAATTTGCGTCTGTGCAGTAAAGATGCGCAGAAACAGTTAGCGCGAACGTCCTTAATATATCATCGTGCATGTAACAAAGAAAGTGTTCTCGCATTTTCGGTTTTGATCATCAAAGTACCCGACTACTAAAGTGGACAAGGAATGTCTCAGTCTCTCTTCAGGGAGAGCGAACGCAACAGACGTTGCAGTCTATAAAATGCCTACTCAATACCAAAACGTTGTAACTGCCGTACCATAACTTTCAGCCTGCATTTAGTGTTTGAGAATTAAACGACAGAGCATGTTAGTGATTTGGTGAATGTCATAAACAAATTTTTCTCTAAAATGTTTCAGAGCTTCTCGAAAACAAAGCCTGGGTTTGTCCACACACTGGGTATTGGTACCCATTCTTACTTCGTGGATTCAATTAATCACCGTTTCTGTTGGGTTGCTCATGCATGATCTATGTATGTGTGTAAACTTCATTAGGCGAGGATAAAGGACTAGTGACTTTCCTGAACATTTATTTGATTGTGGTAGGATTGTGTTTTATGAAAACCCGCTTCATTCATTTTCTCTGTGTCGCAGGTTAATAACGAAGGTATTCCATATGGAGACAGCTTTTATATCACCAACAGATACTGTATGACCAGGACTTCAAACACGACCAGTAGATTAAGGTATTTTTTTCCCTGCGGATCTTTACAGTTTCAACATAACGTTAAGTTGTAAATAAGGTACCACTGAACGCGTGCTCAGTCAATAAGGCTAGTGCCAGTAAATCTATAAAAATATTTTCCGCTGTTAGCTTTCTTTTCCTTTCCTTTTAGTCTTCTTTTTTTCTTTTTTTCTTTTTATTTGCGTATTTGTTTGCACCTCTCTTTAGACTGAAATAGCCCCTGCATAGAGGGCCTTCATTCACATGTTGAATCTAAAAACAAATGTTAAATGTTCTAAAAGAAATGTTTTTTTTTTAAATGTTAAAGTGTTAAAAGATGTTAACATTTTTAAACACCATTTAATATTTTTTTAACATGTTTGGTTTTATTTAACATACGACTAGTTTATTGGTGACGAGTAGGTGCGAAGGGCTTTTTGGGTTTTGAAATCAACGACTTGGGGATTTTTTAAAGAAGGCATTCCTTGGTCGATTCTTTTACGTTGACTGTAAAGGTTCGGAAAAAGGATACTGTAGGGATGTGGAAGGTAAACGAAAAGGTTGCTCTTTATGTCAAATATGGCATATAAAATGTAAGGGTTCGGACCTCAGGACGGAGTTTCTTCGTTTAATACTCTGTTGAGTAACCTTTCTCGCTCCCCCCCCCCCCCCCCCGACCCCCAACACTCGACGATCTTAAGTTCACAGACTGTGAGTATTTCAGACGTTGTCGCGCCCCTTTGAAAGAAGTCAAGTAAATGAAATTAAATTTCTGCTGGTTTCGTTTATTGGAACTTCCGACTGTTTACATAAAGACGCGACAAGCCAGTGATTTCATGCGTGACCAGTGGCGTGATCGCTTGCGTGATCCTGGAAGACCAATAGATTTGTGGCGTATTTGTCTTATTTCATCGTCAACAGAAAACCTTCGTGTGCACAAATGCATTGACGAATTCAGTGAGTAGATAAAACAGCGCGAGACTAAATCTAGCTTTATTATTTTTATACCTGTAGGTTTCCCAGCAGAATGAACTATAACACACGCACATTCTCGGCCAGAGCCGAAAAATAAACTCTTCGATATGCATGTCTTTGTGGAATGATTGTGATGCTATAAGATGTTATGTATGAATAAATTTTGCTTGAGCGGACGTCGCTTTGGTTATTAAGATGCTCACCGTTCATAAAGTGATATTACTATTATGTTTTTCTCCTTTATTGTAGAGTATCTTCAGAGGTAACCTATCAGAAGTCAGTATGGGGTTTTGTAAGAAGTGAGTATGCCTTTTCTTTTGAAGTAATAATGCTTGAACCGACGATATATGCGATAAACGAACAAATAGCCGGACTCTGTTGAACAAGAATAACCATCTGTTGAACAAGAATTCAATTGTAGCTGTTTCGTCGCCTCATGTTTCTCACGACACATAAGACAGATCAAGACTGGCAAACCAAGATTTCGTTAACTTTGATTTCCTTTTTTCTCCCTATCTCTTTACGAGACAAATATGGTGATTTAGTAAAGAGAAATTGGATACGATATTTCTCAGGGAACGAGTTATAAAGGGTTAACAGCCTTGTCCAATGATCTACAAGTTATGAACAATGGCTGTTGTTATACGACTTGTTGGTCGCAGTAAGTAGCCGAACTATCGTTCATAATATTGCTTTGATGGTCGACCGAATCCGTATTTGCAAGCCAGCGTCTTATGACAACACTGTAGGTACCTTTTCTTATTAATATCTCAAAGAAAACATTTTTCGACATGACCCAAGGATCGGTTCGTTTTGCTCGAATCTGGACTAAATGCATTTAAAGAGCTAAACCTGGCGTTGGATATTGAAGTCTCCGAGGACTGCTGAACTGCTCTTAGAATATTGCAGACACAACTTGTGGATGTCTTGGTGTGCAAATCAGATCGCACAAAAACGGTCGAGAAGAAAACATTGATGAAACTCAACAAAAAATTGTCTGGGAGGCCTCAGTTCAAGATGGTGGTGCTGTGGTCTTGCATTTTAGAACTTATCCCGTTTGCCTGAGGTTCCAGTATTCTATCTACTCCATTCTCCATCCGGCCGATTCTAGCTGTTACTGAATACGTAAACTTCTCAAGAATAAAGAGAATGTATTATTCATGACGCCACGACAAAACAATCACAGCAGAGCAGAAGTACTTTGAATACTTGAGGTCACTGTCGTTGATTGTTGCCATAAAATATTGATGTTATGTTTGGGAAATAAAGTAGCTGATTGGTGGAGAGCAATGCCATTTTTGCAATCATATCAGCGTTACATAGCTCTGTGTTTTGGTTATAAATTGGTTCTCGTGTTTTGAAGAGGTACTCGTGAAGACAACTTATTCCTGTTACAGCTGTGCACAACGAAACTGATCGAGCTGGATGAATGGTTTGGAAAACGTGTTATCGTTATTAATTTTTGACAAGTTATCTTTAGGGGTTTTTTGGTCGATTGTGGACCACATATATTGCGTAATGCAAGGCAGATATTTGTCAGTCTGGTGTTGTTTCAGGTCTTTCTCCTCTTCTGAATTGCTTCTCCTCTTCTGACCTGCTAGTCTATGACTGACACAAACTTCTGGTCAGGTTCCGCGAATGTTTCGCTCGTTAAGACAATTCCTGCTCTAGTTGATAACAAAATTTACCCACGCTGTCATCTGTTTTTGCTAGCAAATGCTGGAGAAATTTACTGTTGAGTTGCCCTGCTAAACGATAGGTTAAATGTGTAGAGTGGTTTTTAAAGAGAGGAAAAGATGGGCTAAGAGTAACTTATGAAATGATAAGAACTTTTATAAAAGTCATGTGAATACTTTAAACCTCGTATTTTTGTGTGCGTAACTTATTGGTATAACAAAGAAATGCTTGGAAATTGCATTCAAGATCCACGCTTTTTGTGCACGTCTTGTTTCTGCGAATGCTTTGTGCGCTTTTCGTTGACAAACTCCTCAAGATCTTTATTTGAAAACAGTTTAATATTAAAGGCAACAAAAGTCTTCATTATCTCAAAATGCAAATCGTCATTACTGGTTTCCATAGTTTTGTGATGTAAGTTTCGAGAATTAAGCCTTACATCACAAAAAAATATTCTTCTTAGTTTGACGAAGTTCTGAGTTGTCATCACCTGTGCGCTTGACGAAGAGCTGACATTGTAGAGAGAATTTAGATCTTGACCACGTTTGGTTATTCAGGTTGTCACGCCACGCTTCTGAGAGGAGAGTTGTAAGAAATGGATAACGAGGATGTCAGCAGATTGAGAAGAGATTTTAAGTGTTGCCCACTAGTCTTGTAGTCTGAATTTGATATAAAGGCCGTACTAAGCGGATTACATTTTACGGTAGACTTGTACTGAATACGACTGGATTATTTTGAAACAATCAGTGTTTATTTTTTATTGCCTCGCAGATATGATAGAGAAGAATGCTTTGGAAGGTCTTGAAGGCTATTTCCAGTTTTTAGGTAGGTGAAGCAGTTAATAACGTTTTGCACGCATGATCAGTTTAAAATCAAAGAAGCTTCAAATATCAGGAATCAAGGGTTAGCTCTTGGTGGAAATGTTTTACTGTGTCGGTTAGGCAGTTTTTAATTTTGACTAGAGTGCCTTTAAACCAGAATCGAACTGATCTCTTTGGCCGATCATAGCAGAAACAACGTAGGAAACTGGCGCCAAGCGCGGGAACACGTTCGTGACCTGGGACCTAGTCGCGATTGCTTTTGGTCCTGCACCTGATTGGTGAAGGAGATGGCGCGAGTCTGTTGACCAATCACAGAGCAGAACCATTGTAATTTCGAGTTAGTTTCGGAACTCGATTGAAACTGTTCAATCAGTCAGTCTGAAGCTGATAAGGTATATAGTTGCCACCTTTTGGTCGTCCCCGTTCGGGTTTTCTTTTGTTCTTACCCATATGAAGCGGCCACCCAGAATTTAACACAAATAGTTTGGTTTTGTTTTATAAAAAGGTGACAGATAAGAGTCCAAAGTAGAAAGTAACATCTTGAGAAAAACATTCAAACACACGTTTGTTATTGTCTTCACATGATTCCATGTTGCCTTAAAGTATGTTTGTATTTGACTAACTTTACGTTTGTACTAAGCCTCATGCTAATTCTTTACGTTTGTAATAAGCCTCATGCTAATTCTTTACGTTTGTAGTAAGCCTCATGCTAATTCTTTACGTTTGTAGTAAGCCTCATGCTAATTCTTCACGAATACCTATCAAGCGGCCAAACCCCATTAAGTGGCCACCTCCAATTTCCCTGAGGGTGTCCCCTTAATAGGAGTTGTACTGTAACACTACGTTGATCGTAAATGAAGTATTGTAAGATATATAGTTCATCAAGGTAGTAAGTAGAGACTGGCGTGTTGTTATTTGATTCTCCAGTGGAGAGTCTGAGAAGAGAAACTACAGAAGGACAGTGGTCCAAGAAAAGAAAGACATCGCCGACAAGAAGACACAAAAGGACCCGCAGTCTTAAGAACAAGGAAGTCACGGAACCAGATATGGAGGTATCTAACGGTGAGTGTCACGGATGTAACGCTATGAAGATGCTCCATACTTGATGAATCACACATGTGAAAAACGGGTCAGAAAATTAGAAGGAAGAGATTTTTTCAGGTTTACAGCAATCTACTGGTAAAGTCACATTGTTCCTTTAGGCGCTCTCTTTGACGAACATGGGTCATAACTGTTTCGGCTTCAATGTGTTTGCTATAAAGTTTGGTAAAACTTGAACTTGATTTAACCGGGGAAAATATTTTTAATGATATTAGATATTGAGTGGACCCCAATTTTCAATAAAATCGCATCCAGTGTAAACCTTTGCTGTTATTTTGCTTTTACTTTGTCACAATAGGACTGTGTAGAACGTGCATTTTGGAATTACTTAACTTCAAGTACTTTATTCATCGTGGAGGCAACTGGACTTTGTTAGGTTTCTAGCTTTAACAGCTTATGTTATCGCTGTTTTCGCTACTGAATCATTGAACGAGTTATTTTGCTATTTTACTTTCGCGATCTTTAGAGGATAAAACAGGCCTGTTACAGAGATTGTCGGCGAGAGGAACAATATCTCGCCTTGTGGGAGTACGGTGAGTGTTATAAGAACATGTTTGCAAGCCCGTGACTACAAGTACCTCCCCTCCCTGAATAAAAAGCCCGAGCGATTTTTTCCCTTTCATCCTCATGGGCATGGAGATGTATCGGTTAGAGTTAAGGATACATAGTAGTAACCGTTAATTTAAGAGTTATGATATGTAAAGTCCAGTTGTATTTGTATCGTGATCTAAAACACTATAACAAGGTTGTGATTAGCCGTAAAAGAGACAAGAATCGAACGGACTCCAAACACTGAGTTGGATTAGAAAATTGTAAATTGACCAGAAAGTGCTGATAATTGTTATTTTACGCAAGCATTTCACACAAACCGGTTTATATTTGTCGAGGATTTGTCGGTCGGTACAGCAGCGGACCACTGAGGGAACAGCTACTCGCCCGAACAATGGAACAATAGGAGGATCGAAATGGACCAATCACAGCCGACCTTTGTGATATAAATGATACCGTGCAATCAGTCGACCTTATCGCCTGAAGAAGACTAGCAGTAAGCAGTCGAAACGTCGCGATCTACATCTCAGTGACTACATCGTGAGACAAACGATAATACACTTTATTATCGGTTTATATTTATTGGTCAAATATCCCATAATTCCTATTGGCGGAGAGTTATTTGCAGGTGTAGCGAAACATGGCGTTCTCTGACTTTCCTATTGTTATTTTAGTTCTCAAACCCTCGTAATTAGTACATGATAGAGTAGGATAACAATATTTATTGTTTTTTAGGTCCTATTTGCCTCAAGTAATAGTGACGAACCCCCTTGCAGTGCTTGTGACGATTCTGTAAGTGAAAGTTTTATGTTGACAGCTTGCAAAGTACTTGTAAACAATGCAAACGAAACAATACTGGCACGAATTGCCTATTGGTCAAAAATGTTTCCTACAGGAGAGAAAGAGGTTTCACTGTGTCACATATGCATAATACACTGCGCGATAGATAACAAAAAAGAAAAACAGGTAGTTTTCTTAACAATCTGTCACACAATATTCAGCAAACTGTAGGAACGAGAGTGAAGTGTAAAGAAGTTAATTCCACATATATAAGACTTATTCCCTTAACAGGAGGGTGTAGATAAGCCGATGCTGCGACACGAAGTTTACTCAGGAGGCAGCACAAACGACTCTACACTCGTGTTCATCTTCTAAGGAAACATCCATGCCACGTGCGCGGTAACTTTATCCCCGGGAGAACTGGGTCTAAAGATTACCTTGGGAATAACGTCTCTCTCACCCAGCGTCCTCTCTTGTATTCGCCAATCTCATGAAACATAAAAATTTAACGATCCATGGTCCTCGTTAACTCTGGTTTCTCCCGCTTAATCACTTGTATGCAAATTCGTTCTGCTGTCACGCTCCCGGGAATGTAAATAATGTTATTTCACAGAGTGGTGTTTTGTACGGAAACAATGCATTTCGTGCTAAATAGAAACAATTTATAGTTCAAACTCCGTGTCTCGTGTTTGTCAGCCATGTGTTTAAGTGATGAAGTATGCTGAAGTGTTGTTTTGAAGGCATGAGAGCGAATGATCAAGTGTGGTGTTTTCGCAACAAAGTTCTGTGAGTATACAATTGATAAGTTTCTCGTGTTTTGCGTGTTGTTTTGAATTAAAATACCGATTAACGTTATTTCTGATCTTACTCCATTTTACGCTTAACTGATTTGCCGCCCAAACGTCGGTTTGCAACAGGCTTAGAATTAGTATTTTGTTACAGAATGCCTTCGTTTGTGGAAACGAGATATCCTACTGGGAAATGTCTTTAAGTAAGCTGGGCTGCTCGGATTTCACCTGTTTTCGGAATTCCGCTTTGTCCGTTTACAAGCGCGTGTTGTAGTTACAAACTTGTTAGTGGGATTTTTTAATTTCTCATTGTGCAGGACCATTCTTGATATTCTAGACTTTTCTTTGCCAATTTTGGACCAATATCTTTTCAACTCGATTTTCCGAATTTCGTCATAACAAACGGGTTGAAGGGTTCTGCTTTCGCTTCCTAAAAAATTTCACTAAGCATGAATAAATTAGCCAAAACAGCTGTGAGAAACCAATTTACCACGTTTCATCTTCGAGCCTGGCCGATAAATGGTGTCACATTGGTTTCAACTAAACGGTTTAAGCAATTTACGAGCCAATCTCGTTTTATTTTGAAAGGACGCGTAATGTTGCACGAATGTGATAGTTAAAGACGGCATGGTTGAATTACCTTGAACCGAGCCATGCGTGTGTTTTGTCTCTTAGCTCATTCTTTTGAATCAATTTTCGCCTCTAGTTGGCTATAAGTCGTTTTCTTTTCTCTTTTTTTTCTTCTCGTTGTTTTTTTCAGTTCTGTAGATCTCGAAACTGTCAAACACACTTGGTTTAATATTGTTTCGACTTGACAAGGAAGATTAACCCAGGTTTATTACTACATTATAATAGTAGCTGCTTCTGTTACTTGTACTGTATTCTATTATTGTCTTTGGTTAATCGCATTGAAATAAGAAGCGAAAAACAGGATTAAATACTCGGCTGAGTTAATCTTGGATTAGTATTAATTAGCTTTCGGCTAACTGTAGCCAGGTGATACATACATACATACATACATACAACCTTTATTTATACACGATAAAAGACGTCAAAGCTAACAAGCTTGTGGGGTCGTGTACTAATAAGATACATAAAATAACTACAATTAATAGATAAATAATTAATACAGTTAATAAAAAATTAATACAAGAATTAAGTAATTCTTATAAAAAATATAATTTTGATAACAACGAATGATATTTTAATAGGGAGATTAGTAGCTGGGCAGCTGGCCTGAATACCCAGCTTTCCTTGCGCGTCTGTCTCCTTTCTCGCGCGTCTCACTCCTTCCCCGCGCGTCTGTCCCCTTCCTCGCACATCTATCTTCTCGTACCCTACATTATTCTTGCGCCTTCTGTGTTAAGGGGTAAGTTTGAAAACAAACGTTTGCGCTGTAGCGGCGGGAACGTTTGACTTGCCACCGACTGACAGAAAACTAGGTGCGTGAATATTCTACAGACATCCACCAAGTCAGTTTCGGTTTCCACTGTGGAAACTGTCATGTCAGATGATGATTTTTGTTATTCTCATCACCTGTTTGCTTGTTAATGTATTGATAATGTGAGAAGAAACTGTATGATGATCACTGTTGATATGCTTTCTCTTTAGGCTTGGTGCGTTGCTTTTGCTTAATGTGGTTCTCGTGTACAGACTCGTGTTACTAGAGCACGCAACTCAGACAGGAATACACTGGGATGGAGCTATCAAGTAAGTATTCATGGTGGATGGGTTACAATAAAACTCCGGTTGTAAACCCCCCAACCCCACCCCCCCTCCCCCCTCTCTCTCGTTTATAAGACCCCGGTTATATTCCCATCTAAATGTGACTATTCTGGTTATAAGGCCCCCGGATATAAGCCGTCCTTTACTTTTTCTTGTTTCGTTGATGAAACTCCTCACAGAACCAGTAGAGCGTTGAACAATATTTTTTCTTACTATGTCGTCAAATATCTCTAAAAATCTGTCCCTCCTAGCAAAGGACCTTCACAAGCTATTTGTTTGCATCCTTACACGCATGTTAATTTGTTATTACGTTTCTGTTAATTTACTACAGGGACCTTCCGGTTGATGCTCAACAGTGGGCCCAACTACTTCAACAACAAAAACATGTTCAGGAGGTAGAGATGAGAAGGTGAGTGTAAATACTTGGCGTTCAAACGCACTGAGTGCATACAGATGCCTTCCGACGTGCACTGAGTGCATACAAATGCGTTCAAACGCGCGCTGAGGGATTGCAAATGCGTTCAAACATGCGCTTAGTGAATGTAAATACGTTCTAACGCACTTTGAGTGCATGCAACTGCGTCACGCACTCTAAGTGGATTCAAGTGCGTTCAAATGCGCGCTAACTGTGTGTAATGCCGTCAATAGCGTTCAAGCACATGGAAGCCGAGCAAAGGTTCCTTATAGCGTTCTTGCTACGAATCGTTTATTTTTTCAACTTTTAACCATAATTTGGAGTGACAAGTTCCCAATTCAGTCAAATTGCTGGGACAAGTCGCAGGCCCAAATTTTGGCCTCTGTTACTAGATCTTCTGACAACAATGGGTAGTTCAGACAGACCTACTTGCTGGGTTTAGTTGCAGGTACCTCGTGTGTCGTGTCATTACGACATTATACAGAGCAATTTAATTTGACGAAACTCTTATCTCTTTCCTACAATTCTTCAGTGATGTTTTGTTGCAAGATGTCCTTTAACGTTTTTTTTTTCTTTTTTTCTTTTTCTTATGTGTCGTTTTATCATTCAGATGGCGAGATGTCCTTGCGTCATCTATCCAGTTAATGAATCAGGTATTTATTTTAAAATGCATAGATCCACTGGTTTGGTGCGATGCTCTAATATAACGGTGAGCGTGCTGGACTCAACCCCTGTCCAAGGCGACTGTGTTATGACTCTTTACTCTCACAGTACCTCTCTCCACCCAGGTGTACAAATTGGTGTTGGCCAACTCTTAGGCCAGCCTTCTAGTCTTTTCATGCCGCAGAAACCGAAAATCTCCCGCAGAGCTTCAAAGTTGTCTTATTCAATTAGAGAACAATAGGAGTACCTCACGGGGGAAGCTTAAGCGCACGACAAATAGGTCCAGCATTTTGTGCTGGAGGACACAATTGCGCGGATAAGCTAGAAACTTGTTTAATTCGATTTGAAGAATGTTTGTCTCAAGGTTGATTACAAAATGAGTAATAGAGAAATTTGCTATTGAAATCAAGCAGCTTTTATAAACGCTAGATCCAGCAAATAAATAAATATGCGGCTAAGGCCTAAGTGTTATTGTGGTGTTTTCTCGTAGGTGCAACAATCGCTGGATTTATTGCAGGAAGAGCTTGGCAAAGAACAGACTACTGCTGCAGCAGAAGCCACGTGAACAACACGAGGACAGCACGTGAAGAGCGCATCATAAATGGATTGAGACGTGTTTTGCTGCATATACTGAGAGAAGAATGTGTCCTAGTCACCGCGTTGGTTCCGTAAAAAACGCATCAAAATAGAATTAAAAATTCTAGTGTGACGGATACAAGGTGCAGGGACACAATCTTCAACCCTTACGCTTGTTTACAATTTGACAGCCTGGATGATAAGAGATTGCCTTAATCAACGGAATGGTTATTACAATAGTTTATTTTGTGAAAGAACTTTTATTTTTTGAACTCACTCGTTTACAGTTTTAGTTAATCTGAACTTGTACTTGTCCTTGTTCAATCAAACACAGATCTCGCCAGCGGTCAATCGCACTGCGCACGTGCATTTCCCCCAGTAAATGCTCCCTTTTTCTCTGAACCAAAAGTTAAGACATTCGCTGAAACGTTGATATTAGTAAGCCAGATCTGCATAGATAAGCTTGGCACTGTCATCTACCTAGTTTATCTGATAAACTAGGTAGATAACATCACCTTGTAATTTCGTTGACCTCTGCACATTTTCCCTTCAAAACTTTTACAAACTTTTAGGCAACGTTAACCCAGAAGTCTTGTTAGTGTTTTTTTCCTTGCGTTTGACCACTGTGAATTACATTTTCTACCACTGCAAATTCAGAAGAAACCTTCACCGTGATTTTTCGAACTGTTCAACATTTATCATCGTTGTTTGGAATGTTTTATCTTTTCAGTTCTTCTGTTGATCAGAATGAACCGACAAAGACTTACTTAAGCATGCTCAGATGTAATTTAACTTTTAGTTGGTTATCACGACTTATCTCGAGAGAGCATTGCATAACTCTTTTATCGCATGTCTATTCCATACTGTATGAGTGCGGCGTGGCGGGTTAACGCCGCAACATTCTATCCACGAGATATCGATTCCAGTCCTCCAACATTCCTACTAAGATAACATTCATATTTGGTAACAGATACGTGTACAGAAAGATGTCTCAGCCATTGTAGATCAAAGTCTTGCCCAAAGTCTATGTTGTATTACTTTCAAAGCAGAATCATTCGTTGAAATTCACACTACAAAATATTCGAAAACTAAAGTAATTCAGTAAGAATAACAAGGAATCCCTCTATATCATCGTCACACAGAAATACTACTATAACTTATCAACAATTTTAAATTGTAAATCAGGAATGGGATTCTGGCATAGAAAAGTGAATGAATAAACATGCGTATTGAACACCGTTGTGAAGTTTATAATCCTTTGCGTGCAACCCAATGGAGAAACAAGCTTGATCTGAAACAGAGGGAGGAATGGTGCCAAGTTTACGATTGTAAATCGAGGAAGGAATCGCGAGTCAGACCTTGAAAGTTTTCACCCAATCTCCGTGACATGAGTTGCTTAGCACTATTTGCCACACTGGGAAAATATTAGGTGGTGCCAAAGCGAAAATCGATAATTATGAATACGAGAAGCATAAATATCTACTTTCATCGAAAATTGTGCTCTAAGAGCGAGAGCTGTTCTTATCCTTGAGGAAGATAACTTTGATTCTGTGTGAAATTTTGACCAATATAAACAATTTCAACGCCTCTAACACGCTCCAGTGTAATAGCGGCGTGCCCTGTGCCAAAAATGTTCCTTTCAGAATAGGGACCATTAGAGGTCGGGCTGTTTTGTGATTTACTTCCGTCACGTGACATACCCATATTTGTATACTGGTTCTCAGCCGAGCGCGACATAATGGCAGAATGGCGGCCTTCGAACTGCAGGGAAGTGGGATTTTACACAGAGTTTTCTTCGTAAAACGCCTTGGGAAAACCTACATTTTCATTTAGAAACACAGTGTGCAGCACTCTTTGATAGCATTATGATAGTTTCGTTGTTGGTGCACATTTAAATTTAGCCGTGAAGGAGGGTACAACAATCCAACGAAGTCAACCGACGTTCCGTAGGACGTTTTACATGAATTGTTCCGGTAACTGCAATCTTCTTCTTCATGGCAGCACAAAATAACGTGGTGAGGATTTTATTTCATTGTTAATGAAGAGATTGTTTTCAAATCTCGAGGTAGTATGCTTTCCACCAGTAATTAAACTTCAAAGTTGCAAAGCTCGAATTAACTATTAGCCTTTGGAAGAATTCCCGATACAAATTTTAATTTGTCAATTAGAATATAGCTATACACACCTTTCGCACACCTTCAATAGTGTTATTATCTTATTAGTGACTTGATATATTGCATTTAGGGTATGAAGGCTGACCCAGAACTTCTATTTTCGAAACTGGAACGAATCGGCAAAGGATCCTTTGGTGAAGTATACAAAGGGTAAGTGACGAATGTTTGCTTCCTTGTAGACAAAATAGAAATGACCTTACTTTGAATGAGATCGTTTATCACAAGGAAAATTCTAATAGCGACTCAAAGAGGTTTTTGTGTTTTTTGCACAATAAATTTTGTTTGTTTGCACAGAGGTTAGTCAATTTGGTTCAAGATTATTAAGTCGAATGTGTTAACCAAAATGTAAATGACGTCTTTACTTGACCACATTCACATTTTCTGTTTTCGCTTTTTAATGGCTCACCATCCCTGAAATAAGACAACTGGACCTGTTTTGAAAATTTCTATAAAAGGGCATCATCTTCGTTTTATTACAATCTACATGTGAACGTCTTGGGTTCTATTATATAAGGTTATGTGTAGTCCCTGCCCGTGTCTAATATCTGGCAAACTTCAAATAAGGTTTACAAAAGGGTGAAACATCATCGTGACTATGTGACAAGTTATTTTTCATGATATGGTAGAGTTATATATGGTATGATTCATTGTTTACATCAGGGTCAAAGCCAAATCTCATGTGTTTCCCAAGGTTCCCAACCGTAAACAAAAGAAAACATTGATCTGATTGCCATCAATTGTCACAGTGGTAATACACGGTGATACTGTGTGAAATGTCACTGCACAAAAAGAAGCATGTGCTCTACAGCTTGCCAAAGATGTTGTAAGCTTGTGGTATCCAAGTTATACCTTTTACAAATTTCTATTACTGTCATAACCCTAGGTCAAAATACATTTAGTTTCTTCTTGACAATTAGAACCAGGGCACATCACATCAGAATGGAAGCTAGGGTTGAAAAATCACGCTGGTAATAATTATTGGTGTTAAAATGATACTCACAAGCCAAATAAAAAAGGTAGTCGTAAGATGTGCACTTGAAAGGCAAGTCCAGGATTGTAAAACGGCAAAAGCTGCCATCTGCGTCCCAGTCATAGCTGGCTTTTGTACTGGGATATTTGTCTGATTCTGAAAAAAAAAAGAGAGAAAGTTGGCAAAATCAGACTCCCTATCCAACAATGAAGCCACCTACACAACCCTGAGTGGTATAAAGACCTCTTACTAACGGAGTTTGAGGGCGGTACTGTAAGTTACAGACCAAGTTTTTCCCCATCAATTTATGGCCCAAGGGTAAAGTGTACAGGCCTTAAATTGAAGGGGGAAAATGAGGATCCATATCCTACAGTACAGTGCTCAAACTCAGTAAGATATTTATTTTATCTCCACTGTGTGTCTGACAGGCTCGGGAACGATTTCTATTCAGGCAGAACAGTTTCAAATTTCTGACACACTTCAAAGCAAAATGAGTCGATATGAAATTGTTGTTAAGTGACTCTTAATTCGTTAGCCAGTTTTAATACACAATTTCAGAACTAAAAGAAAGTTTTCAACTTTTACTTGCTAAAAAGTTAAGAACGCTTGGCAATAAATCACAAAACATTTTGGCGACAAAAACAGCTTTAATTTTTAGTGGTCCGTATAGTGGAATATGGCCCACTAAATTGACCAATCACAGCACATTTACTAACAGAGATATGATGATATACCTTACCCCAAGTAGAATGATGATGTTTGCTATGCCAGTAGTTTTGTTGGGGATTTTGCTTTGTCCATGTTCCTGAGTGTAGTTACCCTTGTTCATCAGAGAATAGTGTGCAGGGTTTTTTTCTTTAATGTACATTGTAATTAATTACAGAGCGACTTGGCAAAGCAGGATCAGTGCAAACACAAAACAAGCCCTCTTTGAGTTACCTCCTGCCAATGTTTCAAAACCAACTCTTCGCGGGGAACTTTTCACTTGAAATTGAGCAGTTTTGCGTGGCTCATTTTGACTCACAAGACAAAAAACAACTTGGAAATAGCCTATAGATTGCCATGAAAGTCAATAATTGAAATCTGCTTGATCAGTTCTCTTCAGTCATTAACATTTATAATGGAATAACTTTCTTATTCTATAGTTCAATAATAATTATTGAACTATAGAATAAGAAAGTTATTCCATTATAAATGTTAATGACTGAAGAGAATTATTGTGATAGGATCAAGTTTGTGTTGTGAGTTATGCTAACTGTGCAGTCATTTTTTTCCCAGTCTTGACCATCTGCGCCCAGATCTGTTTATTATGTTAATAGTGGTATTGTTGCTGCTGTAGTTTGGTGGCATTTTTTTTTTTTTACCTTACTGTAATGTAGTTAAGAATTTCTTTGATCTGAATTCTGAGCAAGTTAAAACACAAGCTGTTTATGATCCAGTGGACTTTGTGTTTGTTGTGACATGAATATGTTTTTATTGGCAATTTTTCAAACCAGGTGGTTTTCATTTTCCTGTCTCATGGTCATTACATGATGTAAAAAAAGCAGATAACCAAAAAAATTAAAACCACAACATACATGTATGTATATATTTCTGCTCTGATCAAATGTCTATTTACATGTCTTTTGTTTTCTTGTTCTTTTTTCTTCTTTTCAACAGCATAGACAATAGGACAAATACAGTTGTTGCCATTAAAATAATTGATTTAGAGGAAGCTGAGGATGAAATTGAAGACATTCAGCAGGAAATCACAGTCCTATCCCAGTGTGACAGTGCTTATGTTACAAAATATCATGGCTCATATCTCAAGGTATTTACAGCACTGCTAGAATTTGTTTCTTCTAGTCTCGTTCTTCAGATGTGAGATTATATGTGGGTGAATTGGAATGTATTACAACTGTAATCTATCAATGCGATGCTTTGACTTTCACTTTCAGAATACTGTTCCAAGGTTACCCTCCTTATACTTCATAATGTGTCATTAAATGAATATACAGTTAAACCTCCCATAAGCGACCACCCAAAATGTGAAACCTAAGTGGTTGTGGGAGGTGGTTGCAAACTTTTGTCTCATTAGCATATGGTGACTGCGGGGACTTAACCCATGTTTTAAATGTTTTATTCATGTGAAACATCAATTTCAAGGAAAATCTAATAGTGCCCATTGAGAAATTAACATCCCTTGTACTACCCAGGAATGTGATAATGTCACGTCACATTATCTAATTTCCGCTCTATTATCTGACAATTGGTCACTTACGAGAGGTTAAAAACAAAAGAAAATTTCAAACTTTTAGTTCTACATTCTGTAAGAGTGGTCGTGGTCGCTTACAAGCGGTGGTCATGTACAAGAGGTTCCAAATATAGTGATTTGACACAGAAACTTTTGGTTTTTTGGAAAAATGGTTGCTGAGAATAGGTGGCCGCTCATGAGAAGTGGTCGCAACCTGAGGTTCAACTGTACTTGTGCTAGATGCCTGAAATTTTAGTTCTATGCCAAAAAGCATCTAATAAGCACCCTTAGTTCTAATTACTGCCCCTTTTAAATAGTGATATTTTGTCTATAAGCACCCCAGTTCCAACTGGCAGTCCCTACTGTATGTACTGTACACGTACATGTATTTCTTGCACAGTTCACATTTATATACCTGCATTACAAAACAACTGTCTTGACTGTTTTTTCCATTCAAGGACACAATATCTTTTGAAAAAAGATTGCCTTTTTTTCACCCAATTCCTGAATTTTTATATTGATATTAAGCACCACTATTTCCTGGAACAACCTGTTGTAGTTCTGTTGAAAGAGAGTGACACAAGAATTTACATGCATGTACATTCTACTCTGACATCAGGATTCAATAAAAATGATATGAAATATACTGTTTACCCTCTCGTAAATGCACAGGGCTGCAATCACTTGCAGTGTCACAGAATGTTCTCATCACATCCTTGACTTTACCTTGACTTGCAAGATGTCCGAGGTTTCTGATTGACAACCAAACTTCCATATTGACATAGCACCTACATCCATAGATATCCTACACTATCTCTGTGTCACTGTTACTCAGTTTTGAAATTTTTGGGCACACAAAAAAAATCAATCCAACAGTCTACGGTGATCTTTCAATGGCTTCAGTATGCCGTCAGTTTTATTAGAAACATGCATGTCTGAGATTTGATTCCAAAAATTTGACTGTGCTGTCAGAACAAATGAAATTACCATAAGCCATATGCTGTAGACTGTAAAGTGTAATCATGTTTATTGCACCCTGAAGACCTGTAACATGGATTCATGGGTCCAGGTTGTTAGTTATATTGATTTTGTGTATGTGTGTGTCACCAGGGAACAAAGTTATGGATTATTATGGAATACCTTGGTGGAGGATCAGCCTTGGACTTGGTATGCATGATTATCTTAGATTGTTATGTAGTGTTTCGTGACGGTTGGGAAATTACAAAATTTAAAAATTTAAATGGCATTATACAATGTTCAGAAAAAGATAAAAACAGCGAAATTGGTTTGGCAAATTTCAAACCAGAAGCGTACTTAATTAACAATATAGTAAAAGAACCTGGAATTGGTTAGCAAACATTTTAGTGCTTTTCGTACATGTATTATATTGCAAGGAGGGATATGCTCCTCTAAGTTTAATCAGGTTCACAACCATGCCAGCTACATTAGGATTTATGTTTTGATGGCTGGTCACATTTTTTCCATTGGAAAGTACATGCATCTATTCAGTGACTTGCTTGGTTTCAGTTTCAATGGACATCAAAAAACCTTGTTTGACAGTATTTAAACTAATGAATTCAGAGTACGTTTTGTATATCTAATCATGTTATATACATGTAGCTGTGAATTATTATTTTTACACACATAGATAGTCTGAAATAGCTGCATGTAATGTCATACCTATGCTTGAAAATTGATCTAATTTGTGTACAATAAACACATTAAATTAAGCTTGTTATTAGGTAAAATTAATTGTTGCACTATTGCGTTTTGCAATTTTGATATACAGTTGTTAACAACATTAACATATTTACTGGTTTGTTTCACATAAGATGAAGGCTGGTGCATTTGAAGAATTCTACATTGCAACTATCATTCGAGAAATCTTAAAGGGCCTTGACTATCTGCATTGTGAAAAGAAGTTACACAGGGATATCAAAGGTGAGTATGAGAACATGGTTTGCATGTCATACACATTCTCTGTCTTATGCATGCTGTGTACAAGCAGATACATGTACATAAATTATGTACACTTTTCATAGCATGTGAATATTTCAACCAGCCACCCAATACACTTCATGAAGACTTGGCTTTTTACAAGTGGAGATAAGCAGGAAGACTATTCATGTACATGTAGTAAACAAACCATGTTCAAAATGTTTTGATTAACCAATCGTAATTTGTGTGCAGATAAATAGTCTGCTATGGCTGCCTTTTCCACCTGTTTGACTAACAATAAAAGTATTATTTTTAATGCTGAATCAGAGAGCAAGGAAAGCAAGCATGGTCAGGCAACTGTGGTATTGCTGGCCACATTTCCATAACCTATTATACTTTTGTTTGGCCTGTTTATTTAGCTGCAAATGTGTTGATGTCAGAAAGTGGTGATGTCAAGCTAGCTGACTTTGGTGTTGCTGGACAGCTGACAGACACATTAAACAAAAGAAATACATTTGTTGGAACACCATTCTGGATGGCTCCAGAAGTGATAAAACAATCTGCTTATGACTCAAAGGTGTGTTTCCTTCCTTAAAGTGGACTTAAATTTAGTTTTATATCAGTCATGAACACAAGCCATATAATAAACATAATTAATTTTACTTTTACAAAGAAAGAAAAAAAAGAAACAGAGTACGGTTCTGTCATTAGAGGCATTTAGCACCAAGGTTTTCGTGTTAACGGACCAAGAATGCATGCATTTTGTAGAACTACATGTACAGTAAGTGATTGCTTTCAATGTTAACAGTTTTTGCTGACTTAATTTTGTTCTTTTTTTACAGGCTGATATCTGGTCTCTGGGAATTACAGCTATAGAACTGGCCAAAGGAGAACCACCCAATTCAGATCTCCATCCCATGAGAGTTTTATTTTTAATACCCAAGAATAACCCCCCTGAATTAACTGGAAATTTCAGTAAAGCTTTCAAGGAGTTTGTGGCCATGTGTCTAAATAAAGATCCTAATGATGTGAGTAGCAGGGCTTGACACTAACAGTAGCCAACTAGCCACAGACTAGTAGAAATTTAGTTTTGGCTAGGAGGTTTTTTATTCCCACTAGCCACTTTGACTAGTCAGCAAAATGAAATTGGCTGAACTAGTTTCTGTCTCCTTCAAGGAAGACAAACACAAAATTTACACTTTCCTCGGAAACAAGGTCAGAATTTCATTGTGGACATATCATGGTACCAGGTATGTGCTGTTCAGCATGTACATGTATGCAAATTTAAGCTTGTCTACTTTTCGCTGGGTGGTAAGTAATCGGGGAACTGAACATGTTACTTTTGTTGAAAGAAACATTTGTCAAACAAGACAGCATTTTCTGAAAGCACACATCAATGCTCTTTTGTGTTATGAAATTTTTTCCATGCGCAAAATAGTGCAGAACTGTAAAGGGATAGTATTTCATTTAGCGTAACAATACATTGGGTGATTTGTCGTTGTATGCATACTTGCAAACTTACCACTACAGAAATAATTAGATGAGAAAGATTTATTTCCTTTGACATTTAAACCAGCCGTTTTTAGCAGTCGAATTTTGCCAAGGGCAGTTTACAGTATTGTTCAGGTAGTTGTTTTGCTTTTGAAACATTTCTATGGCACCTGTCTGTGAAGAAGTCTTGACAGTTTTACAGTGGTGTCTTGGGGATTTCGATATTTTTCTAAGGAAGTCTCAGAGAAAAACAGTGTCCTGAAAGTCTTTTCAGTAACTGGAACTTTTTTTAAACTAGTTTAAGTACAGTATAATTACTATTATTATGTCTTAAAGAGAGTCGCTTGTGTTGTGCTTTCAAGTCTTGCTAGTAATTCTGTTGTTATTGGACCTACCTGAAATTTTCGCGACACATTAATTTTACAGATTTCGCAATTTAAAAAAAATTGCAAAATTAAAGTGACGCGAATAAGTAAGTGTCAGGAACATAACACATTATGCTACTGTTAACATATAATACCACCATTGTGTTTTTGTTACTTTTGACGTTATTGTACCTTTGATAGAGTCAGTTTACTAAATTCAAAGATGTAACATTGCCAAGGGAATAAATTTTGTGTTACTCGAAAACGCGAAGGTAAAGTGATTCAAAATACAAATTTTTTTGCAAAATCACCAAATTTAAGTGTCGCAAAATATGCACACCCCCAAATCGTGAAATAAACATCTCGCAAAAATTTCATGTAATAAGGTAGCCAACCACAATGCTTGGCTAGTAACATCTATGTTATCACTAGCCACTAGGCTAGTAAGTTGAAAAGTTAGTGTCGTCCTGGAGTAGATCATAATAGCAGGTGCCAGTTGCAACATCTCTGGACTAGAACAATTTAGTAAGGGAATTTTTTGTAGCAGACTTTCAAGGGGCATGATGATGAGATGTGATAACCAGTAGAAAAATTGTTTTGGAATGATCTGATGAAGAATATTATCAAGATAGCAAATTTAAATTTGAAAACTTCAAGAAAATTGTAGTTGAAGAATGGGATGTGTGTCCTTTGGACTTCTAGTGTTACAGTCATATCTACTTGTTACAGAAAATTATTACAACAATTGGTGAAAGTAGTAAACGACATTTCAACATCGTCAGGATGTCATTGTCAAGAAAATAAGTATTTGCCACCGTACGTTTATAATTGCAAGTACATGTAGATCTCTTTATAATGCAAAAACTAAGCTACACATTTACTTGTCAATGACATTCCAATGATGTCAAAACTTTGTTTATTACATTCACTAATTTTTGTGTTGAAATCATTTGAGAAGTTACAGATTTGTTTGTTTTGTGAAGACTTGATGAGAGATTGCAAGAAGATTCAGATTACACTTTTTGTTCTTATATGCAGTGTTAGCTGTATCTAGTAATTCAATTAAGACGCAGTTCTACAGGTACATGTCTCTCTTTTGCATGTTAGTAGTGATAAATTAGCAATAACATAGAACATGAGTGTGTATTCTATTTATATAGCACTGATATTCATAAATTATACTTGCTGGACAGTGGTGCTTTGGAGGAAAAAAAAATTAAATTAAAAAGTCCAGAAGATTTATAAATGGTAAATATTTAATTGCCAATACAAATAATGGTGCTCTCTTTTTACAGAGACCAACAGCTAAAGAGCTTCTGAAGCACAGATTTATTAAAACTGCAAAGAAAAATACCTTTCTTGTAGAATTAATAGAAAGGTATAAAAACTGGAAACTAAAGTGCCGGGATGACGATGACAGCAGTTCAGGGGAAGAAAATGAAGAGTAAGTTAACTACATGTTCTTTTAAATACTTACATGTAAATTTTGTTTTGTTTTGTTTTGTTTTGTTTTGTTTTGTTTTGTTTTGTTTTGTTTTGTTTTGTTTTGTTTTGTTTTGTTTTGTTTTGTTTTGTTTTGTTTTGTTTTGTTTTGTTTTGTTTTGTCCTGTGACAACATTGGTTTCTAAATAGTGGTTTAACAGGAAACAAAGTATATTATTTTATGCATGTACATGTGAACCACTGGCTGATTATCAGTGTAATGTCTTGGCCATACATGTAATTCAAACAGTCTTGTGGCTGTTTCCTTTAGTGGGTGTAAGGGACGCCATATAATTTGCTTTAGTTTGCAAAATTGGTGATAGTTATGGATCAAGCACTGAATGAACAAGTTTATTTACTTGACATCTCATCATAGCTGTGTTTCCTCTCCATGGACAGTTTTCATGGAAAGCAAATTACTTCAGCACTTCATATAGCAATCAAAACTCTCTTGTTCCAGTCTGAATCGTAGTATAGCTCTGTCAAATGTACAGTATTTGAAATCTCTGCTGAAGGGTCTTCAGTGTTTCTATCCATTTCTCCTCATTTCAGGGATGGAGTAGGCTCAGTAGGTACTTCAAAGTGGATTTTTCCTCCAGAACGAATAAATCCTTTTGCTGCAGAAGGTGAAACATCCAAAGCAGAAAATAATGCCACTGCAGAGTTAAATAACACAGATGCTCGTGACGTAAGTCCTCATTAGTAGTAGCGTTCAAAAATGTCTTGCTCTGTTGTCATGTCTAGCTTTACTCTGCTTGTGCACTTCGAAGTACGGCCTAACCTAAATTGTCCAGACTCTCTGAGATTTGCTAAAATCGTAAGACTGGATAATCAGATATGCTGACGTAAAGGGACCTCAATTCAGTACCTGAAAGAAATTAATTCTGAGTAGTCGAAAATCTCATGCGGGGTGTGTATGTCTGAGTACACTATATATTGACGTCCTTCAATTTGTAAACAAAAATTTGTCCTTCTAAGGGAGCTTTTAGCATTAAAAAAAGATTTCCTATTTATTGCCGCAGCAACAAAATAAATTTTTGAAAGTACGTCGCTAAATAAATATGATTTCTCTCGCAGATAATCTTTACCATCTACATGACTAACATTGAGTTAAGTGCATAATCGTACCGTTTTGGTCAGTGATGTGTTGATTTAGAAACTTAAAAGACATCAAGTGATTGTTGAATTTTTGGTCCTAAAATGGATATATACCGTGGTTGTTTCTGATGTTAACTTTTTATTTCTGGATTAACATTTAGGTGTCAAAGGTGAAAAATAAAGAAGAGAAACCTCCATCAAAATATTTATCAACTGTTTTATTACCAGCATTGACCAAGGTAAGTACATTTAACATTTTATAATTAGTCAGTCAAGAGCAGTGTCTAGACTTTCTTATTTCTTTTCCTGTCTGAGCACTTTCTTCCTCGTGTACCGCACTGGGAAGAAGTCACTTTGTGTCAAGTCTGAAGTTGTCTGCTCTAACTAAAGACATCAGAGACATGATGGCTCTGTAGCATACAGTGACTAAGACTTCTGTAGTAGGGACTCTGGAAAATTAAATTAACTAGCCTTAACCACAAAACCACAACCTGTGAGCTTGGAGCAACACTCAAAACCCGAGTACAAAGAAATGGAAGAAGAGAAATCTAGTTATCATCTTGTTTTTGTCAGGTTTCCAACAGGCTCTGAGGCAGGAAAGAAAGGAAGCTTGTATTGTCGGTCCAAGGCCCGTATCCGAATGTCGTGCTAGCGTCATGTCTAACTCAATCAGTGTGACTCTGGGTCGGCGCTATACTCGTGTCGCTCCCAGCCATATTAAACACAACATTTATCCAGGACGCTGTGTCCTTTTGATTCTTGATCTAAGTTTGGCACGATAGTCATCTTAGAATGTTTTCTTGTTTCAGCTCAGTACAAGTCACAGTAGCCAGGGGCGTTCAGTTGAGCACCTCACTGAGGCGTTCAAATCAATAGAGACGTCCTGTCCAGGCTTCAGTGACGGCTTTGTAGAAAAGATTATAGACAATGTCAAGCGTTCTAAAAGGTGAGTAGGCAAAAAACACGATTCTCAAACCACGTATGCACAATTTTTCAATCTTCAATTTTTGTTGTTGTTGTTGTTGTTGTTCCTCTATTTGCATCTTTATGGCTAGACTGGCCCGTGGATAGCTACATGAAGTGTTAGTCTAGCCAGTTTATCGAGATCTAATTACAAACGTTAAATTCTCAAGTATTCAGTCGTTTTAATTTTTGCTTTTTACCTAATACGTGTGTTATGTCCGTAAATGGGGTTTTAGGTTTTAAGTAATTTATTTATTTATAATGGGCTGATTCTTTTGTAGGTTACGCAAAGGTAGTCTGTTATCTTCTCCTGTTAAGTTTATTCGTACAACTGTTTAGCTTTTCTGTGATTCTCTTGGGTTGTTCAGTTTTCAGTCGTTATTGTAATACAGTTTCAGGTCATTCTATGCTAAGTTGGTCCGAACTAAAATTGCATAAATTTGCGTGACGTATTTTCCGTTAAACTCTAGCCTCACCCTGAACTGAGTGTAGAAATTGGGAATCTCTGCAAAGTAACAAACTGGGAAGAATTTCGAGATCTAAACCCCACTTTAAATGGAAAGGAATACTTGATTTCTTGTACTTGATTCCTGATATGTTTCGACAAGAATTACTTGTTGAACCAAGCATTTTAACGTTGTAAACTTTGTTAAACTTGTAGGCGCTGGATCTGACTTGGAGTTTGTTGATTTTACAGGTGATAACAAAACAAGATCCATGGCGTAACACGAGGTAGAACACAAGTCATCGCTCCGTACAAGCTGCTTCTGATCAGCTCCTGTTCACTAGCATTAACTTATTTCATGTTAAAAGAAAACATAACTTTTTATCACAGAACGTTTTAAAAAAATGTACAGTCTAGCGTATCGTTTTCCAGTTTTTCGTAATGGCTCGTAAAAGTAATCTAGGAATCAAACGCGAATAGAATGGAACATGTTTTGTAAAAAGTTAATTATTAATCAGAAACGCAAGACAGTTGGAAGTCACGCTATATTTAGGTTGGATTACCAGATAGACAGGACTCGAGTGAGCCGTGGAAATAGAACCTGCGCTGTATTGGGCTATTTTTGCCTGCATCTCAGCTACAGAAGAAACGTAAGGGATTCCCGAGCGTTTTAATTTCCTTTCTGGTACAAATTACGTTCAACGTACTCTCCGTCAAAAGAAATCTATATATGCAACCGTTTAAATTTTGAGCAAGTGGTATACAATTGTAGTTTCTTTCTCACTATTTTGAAGTATTACCTTGAGGATAAATTCAACGCAGTTATATGGGGTGTAACGCAAGCGTTGCATGACAATGTAACGTTGTCCGAAGGAGACTGGTTTCTATGTGCATGATGGACTCTACATACCTTGGCAGGCGTTCTGTTCGTTGTTCTGTCGCGTGTCTTGGGCGTTGCGTGATATCTGACGTAAGGGTTATGAAGAAGATTAGGAATAGAAATTGTGAAAAAAAGAAATCGTGCATTTTTCACTATTCCGGTTGCTCTTTGTCATTCTGTTCTATCGTTTAACAGATTTGGGATTTTCTTTGTGTTTGCGACACTAGGGAGCTCAAGTAACGACAACGCCGGCGCGTTCGCAATTTCTAGATCTGTTCAGTACGCCAATGGCTCTAAAAACGTGCTTAGGCTAAATATGCAATGACAGCGTTCAATATCAAATGGAAATACCAAAATTTAACCGTGGTCGTTCGCGTTCCTAAGACTACGCAGAACTTGGTCATTTCACGTTCTTGTTTAGCAGGGGACGGTAAAGAAATGGACAGAGATTTATAACGCACGTGCACAACTTTTGTTTTCCTCAAACCTTTTGTTTGGTGACGTTCTCGTTGCCGTCGTCGTCGTGGTTTGCTTAAGCCCCCTACTGTTATGCGGTCGACTCCCTTCCAACGGACACCTTTGGGTTCCTAATGTCTCACGTCAGCTTAAATACTTTGTGTCCGTAATAATAAGGTGTCCGCAAAAGTAGTTTACTTTGCGTTATTTTGCCAATGCTAGCGTGTAGATTAAGTTTTCTTGAAGACTATCTTTCATTATGACACTTAAAACTACTATGCCATCTTGACTTTGATATATTTATTTGTAAGACAGATTTTCTTCAGTGCCATCATCTTAGAATCCAGCAAAGGCCATCGTTTCTGCTGCTGAACGAGAACTAGAATATTCCAAACAAAAAATTCCGTAAGTGGGAATTTATCTGAATGACTATTGGCTGTCACTCGTGGTAACTTACAGTAACTCTCGGCACTGTGCCTCGTACGGAAAGCTTTAACAAACGCGCAACACGATGCATGTATACAGTTCGATCACATACAGTGATTTGAATCAACAACAGACAGATAGACAATTGTGCGGTGAATGTAACCGGTCAATTACGACTCCTCTGTTCCCTGTGAAGCATCCTTTTTTCATCACCTTCAAGAATGCTCTTTTCTTAATGTGTTAAAAGTGTTAGAAGACTTGTCTCTCATGACATGAAACCACCTAGTCTTTCCACAGACCCGTTCGAGTTCGTAGCAAGAGTATTAACCGCAGTGAATTTGAAAAAGCTTGAACGCAAAGGGGGGGGGGGGGGGGGGGACTATTGAACGAAAAAAAAAATTGGTCCTCGCTTGCGCTTTTTGAAGAATCAGAAAAATAACTGGTACCCAAAAAAATAAACGTCTGTGGACAGACCAGAAACCTCCTTTATACTCTAATCACCCTGAAACGATTATAAAATAATTTGTAACTAATGTTAATAAACACAAACACAGCATCAGGGGCGGGCATCTCGTTTATTGATGCAGGATACAGCGAGCGTTACATCATCATAAAGAAAATACAACAGTGAATAAACAGAAGAATTAAAAAGCAAAGTTGAAAGAGATGCCTTCGAGTGGCTCTTGCATAACTTACAAATTCTTAAATAGCCTACTAGCCCCTTAGGGATTCACGCCTAAAATACTTCTACAGTTAACACGAACCATACATAGTGAACATACTCCAGTGTAATTAGCGAAACGTTACAAAATATATTTATACTCTAATCACCCTGAAACGATTATAAAATATTTTGTAACTAATCTTAATAAACACAAACACAGCATCAGGGGCGGGCATCTCGTTTATTGATGCCCGCTTTCGAAAATAAAGAAAGAGAACAAAGGAATCTAAGTGTGCAAATTTCTAGACACTGAAAGTAAAGATTCTAACCTATCGTAATATAGCTGTGGCTAGTCGTCCTTAGCTCGATCAGTCTTCTATCTGCCGTGACATAAAAAGTGTAGATTGCTGATGCCTGCTCCTTAGCGGCCCATGTTCTTAAGCTATGTAGATCAGTTAAACAAGTGTATAAGATATCCTAGTTCCGCAAACGCATGCCAAGTCTAAAACTTTATTTTAATACGAATTTTTTGAGAGCAAAATATGCTACATCTCCGAAGAAAATAAATTCATAAAATTAAAACTAAAAATTTCGTATAATAAACATCTGTTTTGCTCTTACATATATAAATCTTGACAAATGCATCGTAAAAACTAACGTTACAGCAACGAAGGCTAGCTAACTCGTTGCCGCGGAGAAAAGCCCACTAGGCAGTCACGCAAATTGTGGCTAAGCGAAGATTAGCAGGATTAGCCTTGGAGCCCGCAAACCTATTATATATCCTCAAGATCATCTCGGGAGTAACAGCGCCCCCCTTTTTATGGAAACAGGTTTTGCAAGCTCAATTTTAGCCGCCTCGAGAAAATTTCTATCACAAGTCAAATCACAAGTCGGAAAGCCATACCGATGGTGTGCCCAATTTATGCCATAACAGGCAGAACCAAGTGTGGAGTAGAGGGAACTCTGCTGCAGTAAAATACTCCAAATAAGGAGCAAAAGACGTCTCATCAGACGGCAAACAAGCGACTTCCTCAAAGCGCGAAGACCATTCTCTAAATGTTTGAAAGTCACTTGAATAACGCTCTGTTATTGAAGGGGCCTTTGCTTCACAGGCACGCAAGGGAAGACCTTCCGCTGACTTGCGAAGTCGTCTGGATCTCTTGAGTGGACAACCTTTGAAGTAAACACACATCTACTTTGTAGACTTGAAAGATAAGAAAAGAAATATGAGAACAATTAGAAAAAAAAAATGCAACAACACGCAGATCAGAACATAAGGAAGGCCCAGAGGCCTAAATCTTGCATTCAGCACACTATATACTGGCAGTCCTGCACAAAAATGGCATGGCTCAACGGCCTAAAACAGTGTAATCACCTAAGATCAACCCGTGATAAACGGGCAGTCCCGCACAAAAATGACATGGCCCAACGGTCTAAAACAGCGTAATCACCTAAGATCAACACATGATAAACGGGCAGTCCCGCACAAAGATGACGTGGTCCAACGGCCTAAAACAATGTAATCACCTAAGATCAACACATGATAAACGGGCAGTCCCGCACAAAAATGACATGGCCTAATGGCCTAAAACAGTGCAATCACCTAAGATCAACACATGATAAACGGGCAGTCCCGCACAAAGGTGACATGGCCCAACGGCCTAAAACAGCGTAATCGTGACCGCGCGGCATGACTTCTCCATAGACAGATTCCACTGGACACTGGACTGTACAGCACCGACAAGCAACTAAAATTCTCCGAGTGAAAAGGGAACTGTTATTTGCCCCATGGAGATAAACATCTTTACCGTTCTCAACGAAGAGAAAATCAATAACAAAAGATCTGAAACCCCACCTACGCTCCACCAAAAAGGCCAAAAGGGAGCTGAAAGGCCAATAAAGAGTAACCAGTTCTATTGACAAAAACATATGTGGCGGATGACATTTTCAACTAACGAAACAGGTGGCACCAGCCAACAGGTTTCTCCTACCCAACTAAATGCTAGAGAATCTTCGAATAGAAACTGGGAAAAACTTGAATTTTTTTTTTTTTTTTAACTGGAAAAGTAATCAATTGAACAGCGACCCCGATAAGAGGTTACTTCATGAAAATAGCTATCTTTAACTGACCAGTCATCAATCGACGATCTTGCATAAGTAATCAGCTTTCTCGTTAAATGAACGAGGTATCAACTCAGCCTCGATTTTGATATTACTTTCTTTGGCGGTATCAAATATATCACCGGCGAATTGAAGCGAACACAGTTTCATACTACCAGAATCGACGATCAAAGGTACAGATTGGTTGTCAGTAAACCACTTAACAGAGCACCCTGAAAGAAGATGTGCAAACTTTTCAAAGCAAAACAAACACAGTGGAGTTCTCTCCACGCGGTACTCGATCTGGTATCTACATAGAATCTCAGTTTTTGTGCGAAAACAGGCAATGTTACCAATGGCAATAAAAGCAGCCAATCCAATAGCGCTAACATCGGAGCATACAATACAAGATAGTCTGCGAGCAACGTCTGCAAAACACTGGAATTGAGATACGAAACATTATTCTTCCAAAACTCCAACTGTATGGAAACTGACAACGGGTTAACAACAGCAGGAGCACACGCGCACTCGACCACTGAACCTATGGCCAGAAGATCAGAAATAGCCTGCTCGACAAATCACTATACTGGACTGGATGGCTGAGTGATTATTAGAAAACTGAGCTGAGGGTGGAATGTAAATAAAGAGAATCTAATACCCATCAAAAATAGTATCGCGAATAAAGCAAGAAGCACCTATATGATTTAAAAAATCTACATTAACCATAAGGTTGCCTTTAACTTAAATATAATGCGTTCTATCCTGATAATCAGTCTTTTATTCATTCAGTCAGTCATCAGGGCTAGTACAATTGTTAACCCTCGGACTAACACCCCCATCGTGGCACAAGGGGGATGAAACCCTCTCCTTGGGTTTTCGTTCTATTAAGGTACAGGAAGCCCTGAGCTTGCTCTATAAAATAATGACATATTTTTTGGTTGTGACGTCGCATGACGTCATTTGACCCACCGTCTTGGATAATACTATTTTCTTAAAAAGTCAAAAAATAATCTAGAATGCTTATGAAGCCAGAATGCTTATGAAATGTACAATTTAGTGAAATTCAGCAAAATGATGAACAAAGCTGGAAAAAAAAATACAGAAGTATGTCGAAAAAGTTGATTTTTGTCCAAACCTATACGAAGTTTGCGGTTGCCATGACAAAATCAAAAGTAATGGACACAATTGACATAACCAAAATTTACGCGAACGATGAATGAACAGCTAAGGAAATTTTTCAGCCCCTTAGAGTAAATTGTCTTTTCAAGACTTCCAAAAAACCTTGAATCACATGGTTCAACAAAATTATCAATAAGTTCAACCGGGTCTCCCAATCATTTGATTAAATTGGAAAAATTATATACTCATCTTATCCCATTCTCTTCAATGCAGCTTGGTATTTGCCATAAGTATGTATTTTTACTGCTTGGAGGGGCTGCAGCGGCTCCTCTAAAACGGCTTGGGCAGGAAGATGGATTTGCTCAGTGGCTTCTTTGGCCGCATCTGAAACACTTGTCTGCTAGTTGAGGCTGACGTCCACGAAAGGACTGCATGCGAAAAAAACAAAAAGGCTGATTAGAAGAAAAATAATTGCCAGTGGACAGGCCATGAGTGGATGGAGCTTCACTGGATGTAGAGCGGGTAGCTGTAGAGTTGGCCAGCTAGACGCATTTTTCCGCTTTTTCTCCTGGATCTTAGCTAGCGTTCGCACTTCGGCTGATCAGAGCTTTTTCTCTTCCTCTGAATCTTCGGCGAGTTCGTCGATTCGTACTTGCACTGCTGCCCAAACAGCGGGGTTCTTGTCCGCGGAACGAAATAACTTGACTGCTGAAAGGTTTCCTTTTGAGATGATCTTGCTGGTCCCGTCTGTTACATCCAGCAGAGAGTTGCTGAACTCGTATTGTACTTGAGTTAAAAGAACTCGAAGCCTTGGATACCGTTTTTAGCCTCTACAGTTGAGACTGAGTGGCAGCTTGTTTCTCGTCGAGACCGCGTTTGAATGCAGCGAACTTCTGATCAAACTTAACGTCCAAAAGACGAGGAAACAATGTTCGTGAAGCAGTCTCATGAAAAAGATCTCCCTCAGTGAAGGATTGCGCGATCGAAGCGGGAACGCTCGCTCGTTCAGTATCCGGCGACATAACAGCAAAAGCAAAGTTGAAAGAGATGCCTTCGAGTGGCTCTTGCATAACTTACAAATTCTTAAATAGCCTACTAGCCCCTTAGGGATTCACGCCTAAAATACTTCTACAGTTAACACGAACCATACATAGTGAACATACTCCAGTGTAATTAGCGAAACGTTACAAAATATATTTCCCCGTTCGATATCTATCCAGGATACAGGTGATACAGATACCCAGGCTGAGGTGTAAGTACATCAAAATTGCAAGTTGGAGGGGTGTTGCATCAGTTTGATTGAAGACAAAACTCAGTCAATCACTGTTTATTCCGACAAATAAACATTTTTTGTCTATATATGGTGCTTGTGGTGAAAGCGGCTTATCTTGTTGCTGAAGACGAAAACGGTTATCGGTGGAGGATAGAGTAAATGAAAACACCGCTTCCCTTTCTTTGTTACCGCTTCGCAGTCTGTTCGCCTATTGTTCTCCTTTTGATTGAACATCAACCGATTTACCTTGTAATTGTTCCTGTTAAGATGTTGAAGGGTAAAGGGTTACTCCGCTATGTGGACATTATTCCTAAGTTAATCTTTTTCAAGCTGGTTTTTGATCACTCCCGTATTCTGAAATCCAGGCCTAGAGGGTGTAGAAACTGCCGATCCAGTGATGTGCATTTTTGTCACGTAGATAGCCCACGCGTTTTTTCAGGAATACATCCATGTAAAGTTCCCGGTAGCTGGTTACCATATCCTAATTTGTGTCCAATATGTCTGTTGATAATATTCCCACTGACAGATGATTGTCCTTAGCCAATTTCTTATCTTCCACAAGGCCGGTTAAAATCGTTTCACAGCAGCTTTGCTTTTGATAAGCTGTGAAGCCATTACGGAGGCGATCATCCTATTTTGATGTTACTTGGTTACCCAATAATATCAAACACTTTATTCACCCATAACAGTACAGTTACTGGCCTGAAATGCTCCTTGACATTGCTCCTCATCCTTTTTAACTCGTGATAATATTTCCACTGTAGTGGACAATCACATTATGCAAATAACATGCAAATGATCCATTTAGCATTTATTCTTTTCCTGTAAGAAATCCTCTGCATTCTTTAAACATGTCTTATCCTGGCTTACAGACTACGTATTTATATTGAAACATTGAAGAAGCCGGACATAATTTTTAGGAAGCTGGCATAAAAGACAATTTTACTGTCATAAACCATATCTTATTATTTGGCAAATATTACACTTACTCTAAAAAGTGTCAAAATTTCCTACCTACGGTTTAGGGTTTTATTGCTCGGATTAAAATGATTTACAGAATTTAATTCCAATTTGCCAGACAAAAAAGTGGTGGTGGAATAATGACAACAACAAAAAATACAAATAAGTAAATAAACAATATATCTTTATATGTTTTTTTAGCAGCTTCTCATATGTTCTGACTAATCGACCGTATTGTTAAATCCCTAAATGGTACTTTCAATCTGATGTAGTGAGGTGAAAGAATAATATTGTAATTAGTTTCTTGTAATACTTAGTTTATTCTTAGCATTGTACTGTAAGTAGCATGGTGCAGGTAATGTACAGTGACTCCGAGTAATGCATGTATACAGTAATTAGATTATTGTATGTAATGTTAGTAGTTTATTGTATGTGTGTATTATAACTTTGCAAGTAATGCATTGTAGTATTTCATTGTATGTAATATATTGTAAATTAGTTGTAGTAAGTTAGTAATTGTATCATATTGTCAGCGAAATGTCTTAGAAAATAAAAGTAATTACAAAAAAGGTTTCTGGTTTGTATTTCTATTTTTCCATGACCTTCTCTTTGGCACTCCGGCAGAGTCACAAACTTTCTAGACGAAATTATAAGCCATGAAGGTTTTCTGAAGGACCTTGCGGATCAATTTGATACTGAGCGATCAAAACCAGAAGAAGGATGCATGGTTGCTCCGCAGCCAGGTAAGATGTATAAAGGAAAATGAAGGTGTTTGTGCGTTCACAAAGGTGTATGAAGGTGTTAATTATGGTAAATGTATATACACGAAGGGAATATTTTAAAACACGCTGACACTAAAGTAAACTCCAGCAGGTACTGGGAGTTCCTACAACGCTGGGACTCTGAAAATAATCTCATTTAAGTCAATCAGTTAATTGATCAGTAGTCATCACAAAGCGAATCGATTCTCCAAAATTTTATAAGATTTCGTAAATGTTATTTTTCTATCTCATTTCTGAGGACCTCAATGGGGTGGTGGCTTTTACGGCTAACGGTTAATATTTTAGCTTTTTTACGGTTAACAGAAATCCTACAAATCAACTACCATTGTTATAAAAATTAAAAAAGATTCCATTGTTTAAAAAAGTTAAAAAGTTATTTTGATAACTATAAAACACATTTAAGGTCTTTTGACCATTCCGGGATGGAAAAGGTATTATCATAAGAATTATAGACAGTACACAAAAAAAGTACACAAAAAAAGTCTTGACAAGAGATTTGAGACCTCGCTTTCAAGGCTAAATTATTTTTGCGGTTAATATTTTTTACGGCTAACGATTAAAATTTTCCAATTTTTACGCCTCACGTCTAAATGTTTTGCTTGTTTAACGTTGAAGACCCTCATTTTATATTTCTTCTACTTTTTTTGCACGTACATGAAGTGCGCCATTTTGTGTCAAACTCTGTTGTTTGAGTTGTGCTAATGTATCGCCGCTAAGTAATGACAAACACCTGTCTTGTCCGTCAACAGTATCTTTAATCATCTTTTTTGTGTTCAGTCAATTCCATTTTTTGGAGAAATTGAGATAATTCTCTGTGTAGGACGCTGTCGTTACAAGTTTACACATTTCCAGGAGCCAAACAGTTATCTTGCGGACAGGCTGGCAATGAATGACATCGTACTTTTATTTTTGTTTATGCTACTGTTTGGGAACATTCGATCTGAGAGCATGAGTTCCTTCTTTTCCGTTTATGAAAATCGAGCCCTGAACACAAGAATTACCTTTAAGAGGAGCACAAATGTGAAAGATGTCATGTCGTGTGCACGGGCGTGTGGCGTTGAATCGAACTGTAACACGGCAAACTATAACTCTAGAGAGAACAAATGTGAGCTTTTTAAAGAGCAAATATCGCCTGAAGCGGCCATGACGACCGCAAGAGGATACCATTTGATTACAAAGGTAGGGATTTTTCACGTTTCTTTAAATTGAAATCTATGACTGAGCTTGCTGATTATAAACTATATCTCAGAACTCTTAAGTTACACACTAAACAAAAAAAGAGTTATAAAGCTTCACGGAGATATGTACCTGTGTGTACAATGTACGAATACGCTGAAGCGAATTTAAAACTACAAAGGCTGGATATCCGCTTGAAATTTTGAACACGCTAAGAAACTAAATATAATGTCATGCATTCAGTTTTTTAGTAATTATTACTTATCAGAGTTCGTTCTGAAAGGGGCTTGGTATGATTTATTAAGTTTCAATAAATAAGGTTGAAACACAGTTGAATTGCTGTTTCAAAAACATCCCTAAGTTTCTGAAAGGGCAAGAGGGTTATCTATTCTTGTTGATAATTCTGTCGGCTGATAGATCTTCAGTGTAGGTCTTTCAAGAGCTTATTAGGTTACCGAACATTTACTTAAGCTGTCAGGAGGCGATTTATATCTATCTACCGGAGTCATTTTAGTACCACACCGAGCTGATATCAATAGAACGTCTTTCTGACAAACTGCTTTACTCTAGACAATTACCAATATACTGGCTTTATTTCCGTGTTCCATATTAGGAAAATGAACGAAAAAGTGTTTAATATTTTTGAACAAACTCATCTTTAGCTCATTTACTTTATTATTTCCAAGGTGTATTTCTTATTTCAGCATCTTAGTAATTGTGCTTAAATACCAGGTGTTCTCCTACAAATGATGATTGTTATTTACAATATCAGTCTTCCAGCACATGCAGGTCATCGTTTTCGGTTTATATTTTTTATTCAAACCATGACATTTCTAATCACCTGTGGTGGGTTGTGTGGTACTTTTTTTGGTTTTCATTTGAAAGATGACTTAACTGTAAATTTTTCAGTCGTCTGTGCCTTTACGTAAGATAATTGTAACCTCTGAAGTGCAGTCCTCATAAAAAAATTATCCGTTAAGTGATCCGATTGTGTTTATCAAATCAAATAGCAACTCTATCGGCAACCATACTGATACCTCTGGTTTAAGGTTGACTGAGACGTTATTCCAATCTGCGATAAATGGTTTTAATAATGGACTGTTTCCCGGGATATGATCAAATGTGTAGACGGTGATTTAAGCTTTTTTTTCTGCACGCATGGCAGCCAATAAATTGACAGGAAGTCAGTTCATATTTGATCACCTGCAAATGAATTGTCGCGAATTGTTAACTTTGTCCATTTCCAAGCTTTAATTCTAACGCGGTTATTGGTTATGTTTGCTTTAAGCAGGAATCTTTGTTTGCAATATTTGTCTCATTAGCATAAGCGCTTCAGGTTCTGATGAAGGTAAAAACATGTAAGCACTGCATGTTCAAAGGGCGTAAATGGACTAACTTGCTCCAAGAAATTAGAGCCCAGTCTATCAAATACTTTTTAGGCGACGCGGGTTTGAAAACTTAGCATTTCTATGATAACTTATAGTTCGAGGTTATTTTTTTTTCCAATTTTTTTTCTTTTGAGTTAAATTTCTGCTTTTCTAAAAATTATGGATTCCATAAAGGTCTTAGTCCAAAATCTTTACACATCTTGTATCTTTATAACTGAATGTTCATCTAGCGCTTTACTTAATTAACATGAAAGCGACAAAACAAGCCAAGTTCGTTTTAGGTATTTCAATATGTGAAGAGTATTATCCATTCCTGAAAATCACACGCGTCGCTTTACAGACTGGAAGGTTTTCAGTCCAGCACCTGACTATTTTCGAATATTTGTTTTCCTTGTCGCTTCTGTTTTTTCCGAGAGAGAAACGATTAGTTCTTTTTCATCACTTCATCGAAAATATTTTCAGGTTGCCGGCGAAATGATTAGATTTCCACAAGAGGAAAAGGACCCAACACGTAAGTATCGTACAATTAAGACAAAACAAAATGGTACATAAACATGCATACAAAATGGTACATTAACATACATACAAAATGGTACATAAACTAAATGTTTGAAATGGTTGAAACGAGATATTCTGAGTGAAAGATCCATAAATGATAGTAACAATGATTGTAGTAATAATGCAATAATAGTAAAATCAACGATTAACGATTAATGATTAAGCTTTGTGAAGCAAAGTTCTGCGGCTTAGTATCAGTTCGTACGTTATTGTATTTGGTACGTTAGAATGATAATAGAGTTTTGTAATATATTACTTTTAAATGTCGATTGTCAAAACTCTCTTTTTGGGTTGAAAAAAGAGGGAGGTAGGTCAACCAGCAGCAATAGTTGTGTCAACCCAAAATTGTCTAGTTTGGGTACAAAAATGGAGCAATATTTGACATAGTTAACATTAAAGGAGCTCAGTAACGGTTTGCGCATATTGACGGAAAAGTTTAGCCTCGATTTTCCAAATTCGTCGTTTGTAATCCGTGTTAATCTTCTCCATCCTTGCTCCTGTATGGTTTACCATTATCTCTTTGGGATTTATCTATCTTATTAAACTGTTATTCTCAGGTTTCCTACCATTTAAAGGTAATTTTGTATGTGGCCAAAATAACTCAAAATACCGTGACTGAGCCCTTTTAAACTATAACGAGAGCCCCGGTAACAATTTTGATAGTTTGTTCTGTAACTGCTCCACAGGGCTGACTTGCAGTAATCAAATACAGAGCATTGAATCTATACATGTTGACATTCTGTCATAATTATGTTTGTATCATTTTAGCTCCAAACCGTTTGGTCAAATGGCTTCATTACACGCCTCAATGGTGTACAGGTGCAGGACGAGTTAAGATTGGCAAAGGGAAAACAGCAGATGAATGTAAAGAGATGTGTAAAGAGGGATGTCTTGGAGTCGAATGGTGGGAAAAGTATAATAGTTTCTGTTATAAGTGTACAGATCCATCAAAAAAGACAATGTATCTCAACACTAATGATCTGGCTTATCCACCTCATGTGTTTCTCAAGAGTAATAGCTAACTGAATCACTAGTCGGAAGCGAAGCTTCATCGAAATCGACTTTATCGCTGCACATTTTGCGTCTTTTAAGGTTTACGTATAATTTAGTATAGAGTAAAAACCCGCCTATAAGAACCTGGATCTTTAGAACCTATCAGACTGAGATTCTCCATTTACACCAGTGGCTGATCTGGGGGAGGGGCCCGGGGTAAAGAAAGAAAAAATCACAGAGGGAAGAAAAGCCTTTATAGACCTATATATATGAAGCAAACATCATTGATCTGTCAGTATTCAATAAAGAATCCAGAATTTCCGTATGGAGAAACTATACGAACTATCGCATCGACCTGGTTCAGATGGCTAGCATTAGAGCGTTTTAGAACCCTGTCGAGGAATCCTGACTTTAGGTAAATATTTCAATTTCCATCTGCAATTGAAAATAGCATTTATAATAAAACAAACATTTAATTAAGTTCCGGGTAGTATGAAAAAATGAAATAAACACCAATTTGCAAATATGCATTTTATGTAACAGTTTTTTTGGTGGAGCAGACCCAGTTTTTATTGCAGATTTTTAAAATTCCTCGCCCAACATTTCGGAAAAGTTAAATGCCCCGATAGTTGTTATATAAATACACGCGGAGTATTTTTTACTTTCACACGGAAGCTAAGAGATGAAGGGAACCTGTATCCTCTCATTTTTCAAAGACAGTTTTCATAGGCAGTGACTGCCAATTGCCACTGATATGTCACATTACTCTCACAAAATATGCATAGTTAAAAGCTTAAGCAGTGGTTAATTCTTAAGGGTAAAACATTTATTAAAGTCCTTTAAAAATACTTACAAAGTGCAGAATATTTTCATTACAGAACCTGATGACGATACGTCTATTACAGAACATTTGAAATCAGTGTTTCATCTTCAATTGCCGCCCAGTTATCAAGTTTTGTAAAGCTGTTAAAATCAGCTGCCTCGGATGTGCCTTGATCAGATATAAGGAAGAATTACTTCTAGCCGTAGAAAAAAAAGGGAGGGGACAGAATTTAGATTCACTGGTATGCTTTCACAGTTCGTAGAAATTTTGAGATAGGTACGATTGACTTAAGGGTTAATTGTAAACTTGAACAGACTGTTAAGATTAACTTTCATAGTGAACTGAACCTGATAATTTTATTAACAGAGTCCATCAGTCATTTTAAGGGGATTGAATTTCGAAGATTTTAGAGTATTATCTTTCAATTTCTTTTCCATAAATTAATTTCGACAACACTGTAATACATGATTTTAACCCAGGAGTAACAGTATGATGTTTAGTGTGATCGTTCAGGCGGATATAGTTCTGAAAAGAACTGTTGTTCAGAGGTCACTGACGTTTCAAAAACCTGGTAATCATGGGCAAATGTTATCCTCAGATTCAAGAGCCTAGACAAGCACACTGCGCAAACTAATATATCATTTCTGTATCTTTCTTTCGTATTTCACAAAGACAATTGGTATACAAAAAACAAGGCTGTTTGAGTATTGCTAATTGGTCGCTAAATAATAACTAACACCTGCTTTATTGGCCAACATCATCGCCTATCTCTTTGTTTCCAAGATTCAAACATGTATATCCAGTTTCTGACAACGATGAGACGATTTTCTCGAGGAGTTTCAGTCTGATTTGCTTTCTTCCCCTAAATTATTGGCAATGAAAGGCATCATCTGGTTGTTTATAATTATGTTGTTCTTGCAGTTATTCGGGGGCGTTCGTCCTGAAGATGTAAGTTTCTATTTTTCCGTTTATGAAAATCGTACACTGTACACAAGAAGCACCGTTGTTCAGAATACATTTGCAAAAGACCTAATGTTATGCGCTCGAGCTTGTGGCGCTGAATCAAACTGTAACGCGGTAAACTACAATTCTGAAAATAACGAGTGTGAGCTTTTCAAAGAACATTTGGAAGATGTTTTGCATGGAGCGGCCGTGATAACCGCAAGAGGATATTATTTGCTTACAAAGGTAACAATTCATTTACGTTTTTTAAGTTTGACTATTATATATAATTATCTTCGGATGTCCATTCTAGACCCCGCCGACCCAAGCTTCCACTGTAATGTATTAGTTTTAGAACCTTCTCACTAGCCCCCCAAAACTTCATCTCCTAAGGTACTCAGTCTATGATTTGAATTTCCTCCAAATATTTCCCAAGAATCCACTAGCCGACTGCAAAATCAACTAGCCCCGACCTATTAAAAGACATGAATTTCTCTGACGCTGAAGCTTTTAAAAGACACCAGTGCTTTTAAAGGGGCTCAGTCACGGTATTTTGAGTTATTTTGGCCACATACAAAATTACTTTTAAATGGTTGGAAACCTGAAAATAACAGTTTAATAAGATAGAAGAACACCAAAGACGTAATGATAAACCATAAAGGATCAAGGATGGCTAAGTTCTGTTAGAAGAAGAGAAAAAGAATACTGACACACTTTAATGGTGTCGTTTGCTTGGTTATGTCAAAACAGAGCCGGTTCTATCAAACTAACTATTGAAATGAAGGCAAAAATAAAAACCTAAGCCATTTCACATTTGATCAGCTGCAATTTAATTGCCGTGAACTACTGAATTGACATTTTCCCAGAGTTAATTCTGACAGCTTTCTCAGTTATGTTTGCTTTAACGCAAAAAAGATAATTAACACAAAATGGAAGTTAGTCATATTCCTGATTCTGCCCAAATGAATATAGAAACTATTCATTTCCACTCCGATAGTTTTTTTCCCTAAATTTTGTAAGTTAATCTTATTGCTATAATTAATGGATTTTGGGCTCGAGTCCCGCAGAACAAATACTGGCCGGACTGAAGAACAGTTTCTCATAAGTAGTTTTTAAAGAAAGGTAAATAACATTTTCAGGTAGAAATGGCCCGCCACGTATTGCAAGAGATAAACTCTCCTACAGGTCAGTATCATAGTATCATTACAGAAAAAAAAAACTCAAGTTTGAAGTTAACAGTTTGATTTGAATTTACGTACTGTGTAAGACGAGATATCAGTTAATTTTCATTACATTTGAAACTTTTTGGGGCGTTGACGTGAAAATCTTCAGGTAAACACTTGAAAATGCTAAACTGTGAAGCCTTCCCAAAAATATTGACTTGTTATCCATTGGTCTCTTATCTCTAACTAAAACAACCAGTTTCAAACTTTCTGATGGCCTTTTTTTTTTTGGTTTTCTCAAAAGGATATTAAAGACATGTAAAACATTTTCTCCGTCTTTTTATCGTAATTCAGTATTAATCTACTAGCGTGCTACCCTACCTACTATCTATTCTGTTGCAGATAGTGAGTAGCGTAGCTAAGAGCGTTTGTTAACAAAATGACGGCTGCTTCTTTGCGTTTTCGAAGTGTCTGTAAAGAGGATTCAGATAAAGTTTTGAACGACCAGTTGATTTATACTAGAACAATTAGATTATTCGTTCTCGATTTCTATGCGCGACAGTCGACTTGGGCTGCTCCCTCGTCAACTATTGCGCAACAGAAATCTCGAGCTCATAATCTAATTGTTAAAAAGGAACACTCGATCGTGATTCGTGAAAGCTTGGGAGAAACTCTTCAAAGCTCTGGAACCATTCACTTGTAGTTCGTGGTCCGCCTCGATTCTCGTTTTCCCAAGGTTCCTCTCGTGTATATAATTACATAAAACTTCATAAAAACACGCAAAATGTTTTCTAGATCTTAAATGTTAGTATCCGCTTATAATCTTGTTGCTTAAACGGGGAGCAGAACAGGATTGTCATATACATCTTTATTACGTTTGTTTAAAGTTCCTTTCTTAGCTCCAACTCCTGGAGTGGAATGGCTTCACTACACACCTCAGTGGTGTACAGTTGCAGGACGAGTCAAGCTTGGTAACGGAATAACTGCTGAGCAATGTAAAGAGATGTGTAAAGAGGGATGCCCTGGAGTCGAATGGTGGCAGGCGTTCCCTATGTCATGTTACAAATGTACAGATCCAGCCAGGAAGGAGCCATATGCAGACTCGAATGATCCTTTTTATCCACCTCATGTGTTTCTTAAAAGTAGCAGTTAAATGAATACCTCAGTTTAAGCGTGGCTTTCATTAGCAAGACCCAAACTACACACGTACAGGGTTGATATGTCAAAAAGAAAAACTCTGACAGACTCTGAATTATGTCGTTGTGTGTTGGCAATTCTAATTTCTTAATCTTATAAATGTCCTACAAATCACATTTCAGGGAGTAATCCCCTAATTCAGAGCTATTCTAACTCTCCAGCCATAGTTTAAATGATTCCTACCAGGTAACTCCAAAAGCGAGTTATATTACATTAACTCCCTGTAGAAAGTTGAAATAACCCCTTCTTGAAATTTAACTTCCAGTAAGAGTTATTTTAACTCTTATTTAGAGTTAAAATAACTCCACAAAAAATAAGCAGAGTTAGATTGACTCCACGACTAGTAAATAACTCCAATGTTGAGTTAAACTAACTCTCTTTTGGAGTTATTCTAGCTCCTCCAAATAACTCTACCTTAGGGAAAAAATACTCTTCTATTTAAAATGGTCAAATGCGTTTAGCTAAATAGCCACTTTAAAGACATACCACGAAATAGCAACAAAAATCTATATAAAGTATATTTACAATTAAAACTAAAAATGGTCACGTAATAACATAAGTAAAAAGTGAGATTTAAAAAATCCAACTTTGAGATCAAGTTCTTAAATGTTGCGATTTTATCGGAGCTTTTTTTTACCGCAATGATGCCACGACTCTGAACAATAATTAAAATGTGGCGCAATGAAGGCACGGTATATAGCTATTCTCATTTCAAAAGGCAACATTTTCTTCAAACGACTGAGAACAGCCACCTGTTGACTAACTTTGCTACAGATTTTACGAATCTGGCTCTCAAACATAAACTTACTGTCGAGAGTGACACCAAGGAGTTCTAATTCGTCTTGAACAGGGATAACAATGCCTGCACAAGTCAACCAGGATTTCTCTCTGTCCTTCCAAATGTAATTGCTTGATATTTTAACTGATTTCTTTTCCGCATTTGATTGATATAGGGAGTAACTTTAACTCTACTTTAGGAGTTAATTCCACTCCTTGAAAATTAGTGTGTATGTCGGAGCATTTTGTGTGTGAGCGAAGGTGATTATATTTCAAAATAATTCTGGTAATGTTAGGACTAAAAATGAAGCAAACTTGCCGTGATAGTCAATTTCTTTCAGATTTCATCGCTTGAACGTTTGTGTTATATCGAAGTCCTTGACGTATATTTTTGTTTTGCCGCAACAAAAAACTCGTGGAAATCAATAACTTAGCTTAGAAGGCCGAATTATCGCTTTACCAGTTAATTCATTAAGTTACAAGCCTACAACTGAGTTCATAACGTTCTATTCTCCTGTAGTTTCCCATTTAGGTTTTCTTTTAGCAGGAGTGACATACTCTTGGTTTGGATCAGGTCCCAGACCTCTCAACGTAATACTGCTATTGCGTTTACAACTGACGGAAAGCCATTACACGAGAATTACACGAGATCGTATCTCAATTACTTTCATCTCCACTTGTGAAACTAAATATAAGAAAAAGGATTTTGACCAAAAGCAACGTGATAAAAAGTGCACAACAAAAACAGGAAGATCCTCTTGTTCATGCGATTGAAACAAGGTTGAAAAAGTCAGGAACGTAAACTATTAAATTGTAGTTTGGGCAAAATTGCAAGCAGACCTAAGGAAGGGGGAGGGGGGGGGGCGGGGGGAAAGAGGGTGACTTCAGTAACCTTTCTGTTCCTTTCATTTCTTTTTTGGCAGTTTCTTTGACTTCGGCTTTGTCTGTTTTTGTTGTCTTAAGCTGGGCGTGAAAGTTCGCATTCTCCAACGATACAACCGATTTGACCGCTTTGACCAGATCTAAAATTTCCAGAAAAAGGGTCAAAAGGGAAAAGAAAAGAAAAGAAATGTGGGACCAACAAGATGGATGCTGATGGTAGATTTGGACTCAAGATCCTCTGACTGACTCAAATCCTGGCTGGAGATCTACTACGAAGAATTAAAGAACATGTGTACCCTGTATTTAATAATATGGGATATATTTATACTTATATTTAGTCCAGTCTCATTAAAACAAGATTATAACAGCCACCTTATCTAAAACATAATACCTATATTAAATAAACTAAAAATGTTATAGTATTCATATTTATAATAAGAAAAATAAAGATGTTGTTAAGCTCGGGGCCTATTCATTTTTTTTTTTATTTTTTTTTTTTTATTGTGTTGTTTACGTAATTAGTAAGTCGAGAGGTCAAATCATCAACGTGTACTTCTGGTGATGTTGCTGCGGTCTGTTATAAGGTTCCGCGGGGCGTGCACTTACACAGGTTAGTCTTTCTCACTACTTTTACGTGCAGCTTATTCCATGGAGTACTCCCTTGTATGTGCTGTATGTGCGGCCCCAAAGGGTAAGGTTTTTCAACCATTTTGGTCATAAATAGGGTATCGATTTTGGCCATTTTGGTCTTAAATAGGATATGGTTTAGCACTCTAGTCTTGAATTGGGTGTGTTTCTTAGAAGAAGTTACTTTTTCATCATTATCAGTACGACCGTCAACAAAAGCCCTTCCTGAACTTATGTTTAGGGCAACTGCCAGCTACAAAGGTCATGAATAGGCTATCAAATTTTTTGCCAGGTCGTAAATAGCGTAGCAAAAATCGCAGATTTTGGTCATAAATATGGTAAGGACGGTAAGGAAAAGATCCGGAAATTTCGGTTGAAAGTCAAATGGAACAGTAATTTTCCAGAACATCAGTTCGGAGATTTAAGACTACCTACAGAGGTAGTCCTCTTTTTCCTTTCAGAAGGGAAATTTCCTTACTATTTGCGGTTGGTTTGCTGACCCTTACCATTACCCAACCAGGTCATTCTGACAAACGGCAAGCACCCCGAGCCTACATGAAAATTTTGTTCGTTTTTTCCTTCTCAAATAAGTCACGTGAAAAGTCATGTGATTATCAAGCCTGCGCCCAGTCTCCTTTCCGCGATTGGAATCTAGAACGCCTGGGGAACAAATAACTTTCGTAAGCTCATTGAACTCTTATCGCACGGTCGAGTCGTCACTGTCGTCGCTCAAAAAACATGCAAGAAAGTGTGCGGGAAACTTGAGTTCAGTATGGCATATGGCATTGACGCGTTTTCCCTTCTCAACCGGAAATTCAAAATCTTCATATTATTCATTTTTGGAACTATTTTGGTTGGTAAGTGAAGCGATTCAACGGATCGTGTCAAATACGGTAAACGTTTGTACTCGATATTGAAAGTCACACGTGTAATTTTGCAAGTAAGGTTAATGATCACCCGTTTTTTTTTATGGATTTCTAGTAAGCTGGGCAACAGTCAATCGTAACAGAACAGTCGTGCAGAATGCAGGGAGGTATGCATACTAACAAAGCTCAACAGTGACCATCCTGCGTGCGATTAAAATACATTGAACATGTTCCATTTGCTTGCTTAAAAATAAGCTTATAAATGTGTCTAACCGTAATTGTTTGTGTTTACTTATTTTGTCTTTATGGGTAATCGTTTTGGACAAAGTTCTATAAGCTTTGATTACTCTATTTTAAAAAAAATTTTCTAGAATGTAATTCAATTATAATTGCATTTTGGCTATTTGGTTACCTTATTTTTCGCCAAGAACGTTAATTTTGATCTAATTGTTGCCTCAGCTCGAATCATGTGAGATTGTTATCTCGGGGTGAATCATCGGATATAGAAGAGAGGAGATAAGACCGGGACAAATTATTGAGGAACACATAACAAATCTCCAACTCTCTATTGTCGACAAAGTTTGTTCCTTGCTTTGTAAAAGCCGGTTAGAATATACCCTGCAAGATTGAGATTCCCATCTCTTTCCTCTTGGTGAGAGGCAAGAGGGAACCTCTGCTCACAATGTTAAATTTTAAAAAAATAAAAACCTCTGCTCATAATTGCTTGATTGTCTGATTAGCCGCTGTTCACAACCAGGGACAGATAAATTTAAAATACTGGCTTTTGACAAGGTTTAACGGGTTTACAGGGATCATATTTGCAGTCGTCTGGTTGTCCATGAGGACTAAAAAATCCTAGGGACGCTTAATGGCTCTTAATCATTCATTGGGCTTATGTAGAGAGTGCTCGTAATTTGGGGGTTAAATGCGCTGTTGCTTTACTGGCGGCTGTGAGATATAAGTCTAATGTATCCATACAATTCATACAGTAGAATGATGATTACCAAGTTATTTAAGTAAGTTATTTAAATGCAGGCTCCAGATAGATGTTATTGGCTACAGGCATAGGATTAACACACTTATTAGTTGTGCTCGGTGGAAAGTTTGGAGGACGTGAAAGAAGTGTTGCTTGAGTTAGGCAAGACCAACTCAGTAGCTTCTTGAATGTTTTCCAAATTTCCTGACTGCAAACACGGTTAAAAGCCAATCAACAATTTGATTGATTGATTTCAAGAACATTGCCAGATTATGTAAGTAAATTTCTCTCAAGGGAAGCTAGAAGTAGGTGGTGGAGGGGGAGAGGAGGGGTGATTAATCATCAATTCAGGTCCCTTTCTGTTTTTTTCTTCCTTTCTTGTCCATTGGCACAGGCACACTACACCTACTTTACATAAATATTCACCAGGGAGTTATACTGTCATATGGCTTTGATAGTATGAAATTGATTGAAATTCAGATTGAAATTCTTCTAAAGTTGAGTCTGAATCAAAGCACCTTGTTTCCCCAACTCTTGCCTGTGGTCCACAAACCAAACTTCTCCTTGAGTTTTCACATGTACATGTGTAACTTATCAGAAACACAGAAAATGTTTCTATTTGTTTAAGAAAATAATAATCTTTACTCAAGTCTGTTTTAGGTGCAGGTGTTCAATTACTTGGGGAGCAATGTAAAAAATGGCACACAAAGAAAAGTGGAAAAGCACCTCTTCTTTTTTCACTCTGCTATTTTTTGGCAAAGTGCCCCAAGTAACTGAACACCTGGGAGGGGCTATTTTGAGCTGAACGGATTGCTCAAAAAACAACTTGTATACTGATCTATGTTGCTCTGACAGGATATCTCAAAGAATGCTAGATGATTTGAGAAGAGATTTAGAAACTTTAAATATAGTGGTAAGAAAAGAATAAATTAATATGAAGTTAGAAAAATATTTTTTTATATGTAAGCGAGCAATGATTTCACACATGTTACTCAAATGGCTGTGTTACAATTTAAGTAAGTTAGAATGCTACAGTTTCTACTGAAATGTAAATTGCACAATTGCATTAATTAAATAGTCAATAAATCCTGTCTTTATTTTATCTTCTTTCATTTTTCTTGAGGATCTAAGCAAACTGTACTGTACAAAACTGTTTTGTAGATTGCTGTACGTGTATGCTGTACCACTTAAAATAACAAGGAATTAGTGTATTTTATTTGATCATTCACCCAGCTTTCTTAGAAGTTATTTCGTATTGCAAAAATAATAATGCAAGTCATTCATGCTTAACTGTTATATTAAATATATACAGTGGAACCCCTATTAAGCGGCCACCTATTAAATGGCCACCTCTATTAAGCGGCCAGTAATCAAAGTCCCCATGAGGACCGTTTCTGGGGTTTTTACCTCCATTAAGCAACCAACCCTTTTAAGCGGCCACTATCCCTTTCCCTGAGGGTGGCCATTTAATAGGGGTTAAACTGTAATTTTAAAAAAATGGCACAGCGTACATTTTGGGAGATGTGGGGGTCCAATATTTATTACACTGGACTCCAGATCGATTGGTCTGGGTTTGCCCTGGCTAGGGCCATTGTTCCATCTCTTATTTTTACTGAGAAATAGTGAGGGTTAGAGGGTTACTTCTCTAGGGGGTTTATTGCAGTAATTAAGGTCTAATTAATGAAAAGAGTATTCTTTGCTTTAAGTGTTGGTGAAACTGATTGAGTTGTTACTCTCCTTATTTCAGACATTAAATGAGAAACTGAAACCATTGGACCTCAGAATTACAAATTTAGAGAGCAAGTATGTTAGAAATAAATTACCCTTTTTTAAATTAATAAAATACATTTTATTTAACAATGCATTAGACATATGTTTAAGTAAAGAACAGGGTTTTGTATGTTGATTAATTTATGAAAATTGATACATACATTGTGTTAACAATGCATGACTATCAAGGGGGTGGTTGAGCTTTCTATCAAAATTAAATTTTCATCTTTCCAAATTAAAATGGTTGTTGAGTTTCAATCTATTTTGCTTATTTGTGTTGCATTATGATTTTATTACATATGCAAACCAATTACTTAACAATTTCTATTTTAACTATGAAAATGTAAAGGTGTATAGCCTTCATATATCAGAGTTAACCTTGAGTTTATAGTTACACTTCATTAAATCATTTAATTTAAGAGTTTCCTGGATAAAGACTGTTGTGAGTTTCTGGTCTCTTGTACGGGTCACCAATTCTCCTGGATACAAAGGAAAGCATTCAAAACTTACATTTTTCACACTTGTTTTAGTTTGGTGTATTTGTGAAAGTTACTTTTTTAATTTGATGCATTACTGTGGCTGAATCAGCAGAGCCCTACTTTGAACAAGATTTTTTTGAATTGACAATCCCCCAGATTTAGGTTGGCATCTCTGAAACTTGGCAAAATGTACATACATGTATGTCTTATTGATGAATGGTGCCCAGATTATCACAATATACATGTATTATAGTAAAATGTATTAATTCATATTTATTTTATTCACTAACAGGGAACGAAAATATCCTCCAGTTAAATATTTAGCCGAAAAAGATCGCAAGAGAATTTTAGTAAGTCTGCTGTTTGCTTTTGATTTTTATTTAAAGTGGATCTGACTTTTTCATTTTGTTCGGGGTCAATTTACTGTTAGGATTTCATTAATGTTTTCAGCAGTAGGGCAACTGGTTTTCACAGGCAGTGAAACGTTTTGAACTAAACTTCTTTAAATATAAATAACTTTCCTATAGATGGTCAAACTAGGTGGGCAAAATCATCCTTACAGCTGGTCAATTTGCCCAGTGTGGCTTGGCTCTTAATGAAATCCTGATACTGTGGAACATCTTGGGCAATGCTTGGTGTATAAAACAATATTATTGGATAAAATAATATTATTTTTAATTAGATTGATATTTTTAGGCTTTGTTTCCAACTGGTTGAAAGCAGTAATAACAACAGCATGTATTTATAACAGAGAGAAAAAAAAGAATACCATTGATTTTTAAACTTGAGAATATGGTATAAGTTGCCTACATAATAAGAATTTGATCACCTCCTTTTGTTCTTTCTTTTATTTATATACATTTATTTGATATCTTTCAGACTATTATAGACATCTATAGTTGATGTCAATGATTACATATTTTTGTTTGTTTTTTTCTGTCAGGTGACTGGTGGGGCAGGATTTGTAGGATCTCACTTAGTTGATGCTTTATTAATGGCAGGCCATGAGGTGCAGATAACTATCAACTAAATATTTGATCCAAACTGTTATAGCTCTTAAATTAGTCACACAAGTTGTACTGTATAATAATCGGAGGTCTTAATTACTTCATTGTTATTTAACCAATAAGTTAATCAATGAAGTAATTAGCCATTAGTGATGTACATGTGTACACAGTCCAAAAATTAAAGAAACAAATACTTAAATTATCTTTTTGTCATGACAGGTCACAGTTGTAGATAATTTTTTCACCGGACGAAAAAGAAATATTGAACATTGGTAAGAGTTTTGTTAAGCCTGGTTCTCATATGCCACTGACATACCTGGGACATCATCCCACTGCCTGGGATACCGTTACGGCGTATGTGAACATTTATATCGCCGAATCATAATCTATCCCAGGCAATGACCGCAGGCAAGCCGGCGGCTGTCGGCGGTCGTCAGCGATGAAAATATTTTATGTGAACATCATCTGCAGTCGCAACGTACTCCAGTAAGACGATTCGATCCATATTTACGGGTAAAGTTGTTGCAACTTGAGCAATTCGATTTGCATTTCACGCAAATTTGAGTACGTCGGCGATCCATTGCAGATGCCCCGGGAACCCACTGGGACAGATCGCTGAACGTTGTCAATTGCATCCGGCGACTACGTCACAGGTACGTCGGCGGGATATGAGAACCAGGCTTAACATAATTATAATTTACAAACTAAGGTAGTATACTAGGTAAAAAGGTAAAGTCTGCATACGAGCCAAGTGGCCCATCAGGCCGGAGCTTATCCCGGTTTCTGTAGCATGAAGCGACTAGGAGTATTTCTACTCCCCCCTGGATGGGATGCTAGTCCACGCAGGGTTACCCCCAGCATTAAGTTCACCGGTACCCATTTATACACCTGGGTGGAGAGAGGCACTGTGGGAGTAATGTGTCTTGCCCAAGAACACAACACAATGTTCCCGGCCAGGGCTCGAACCTGGACCGCTCGATCCAGAGACGAGCGCACTAACCATGAGGCCACCGTGCCACCCAAGTATACTAATTAATGGTATACTAGGACATCACCATTAAACAACAGGGCTGATCAGTTTTCCATTCTGGCTCTTACAATTTAAAATAGATTGTCTTGATAGGAACACAGATTCTCAGAACTGCATTGTAACAACTTAAATAAATTATAAGTCAGTCAAGAAAGAACATTTCTACACTAGCAGCCTACTGTAGAAGTGGGAATTGTATAGTTATTCATTTTAGACAATATTTGTAGCCACAGCTTATTATAAATTAAATGTTTAAATCTTCTAGGTTTTAAAATGCTACATTGTAAGACAATGTGGTTTGGTTTTGCAGGGTTGGGCATGAAAATTTCAACCTTTTAAATCATGATGTTGTGGAACCTCTTTTGTTAGAAGGTAGGTAATTGTACTAGATACTATATGCCGTGATGTTCATAAAGATATCAGTCTCCGAAATACGTGCAATGCATGTGATACATTATAATTGACTTGCAGGTTTCCCCCAGGGGGGCTTTTTAATTGAAATAATTTGCCACAATGTGCAGTACCAGAAAATATCCATACTCCCCACACAGAAGGGTTGGAACTTCCTGGGGATGGGGGGTTCTCTAAGACCAAAAAATTTAAAGAAATGTATCAAGTTTAATTGGAATTTCCAGAGCGGTGGGGGGTCTTGGAAAAAAATCCCTTCCGTGGGGAAGGTATGGATATTTTCTGGAACTACACAATGTATCAAAGGGGCACAATCTGTATCATGGTAATTTTGCTGCAATTTTTTGGTCTAAACAGTGCTTATATAACAACTAAACACAAAGTGCTCCTAGAATACCAAGATGATCAGAAGATGTTGAAAGAATTTTGGAAGGGAGACCATATTGTTCTAAATATGATAGTCCTTGTAAATTTTTACTGACACTCTTTATTCTTGTTTGGTAGTTGACCAGATTTATCATTTGGCATCACCTGCATCTCCTCCTAATTATATGTACAATCCAATTAAGGTAATTTACAGACTTAAAAAAAAAAAAAACTGGCATGATTTGACAGAAGAGGAGACTGTTTGTATTGACATGTCAGTTTTACAGTAAATGCAAAACAGTAGAGTTAAAGCTATATCTACAACATAATGTTACATTGTAAATCATACAAAACATTAATATGTCTGACAAGCAGTACAGAAACAACAGAATGCAAAACAATAGAGATGCATGTCATATTAAACCAAAAGGGAAAGGCAAATTGTGATTTAGAAGACGGAAGCTCTATTAACACCTTGGCTCTGTACTTTATGTGCTTGTTTTCTTTTCTTAATAAAGCAAATAGAAGAGTATAGATCAGTGAATTACAAAGTAACCAATTGCTTTGTGTGTTCATTTCTTAGACAATAAAGACGAACACGTTGGGGACTCTAAACATGCTGGGTAAGACGTGCCTTCGACCAATGCCACATGATGTTCATTGACCTTAGTTTGTGTACCCCATCCCCCACCCCCTAGAGTGAGAAAGAAAACAAGAGTGATAGGGTCAGAAAGAAGAGAGACCCATCCAGAAATGAAGTTGACAATTTCCTATCAATGACCAAACATTTATTTTTGTGGGGTCAAGGGGCTGAGAACTTTCCATCCTTGGAGACCAAGGGGCAGTTAGCTGGGACAGGAAGAAATATACACTGCAAACTTTTGTTGCTTTAAGTCTTGCAGTGTTTACTTTGTCACACCTCAACTAACTGTCCTCTGGTTTCCGAGGATGAGGACTTTCCTTAGAGCAAATAGTTGTAGGTTTTTCATTGATGCATATCAACAAATGTTTTCTGATGGGAAACAGACACTGTACTTCTAATTTATCACCAGTATGGGTTAATAAGTTGTTTCATCCTCGCCGTTTTTTTTTTTTCCTTCTGTTAAAGGACTTGCCAAGAGAGTGCATGCCAGGCTGTTATTAGCTTCAACATCAGAGGTGTATGGAGGTTAGTAGGTAGCTGTTTCCTTTGATGAACTTTTTTCCAAATCTAAGATTTCTTGCACACCATTTGCGAATGTCTGTGAGAGTTCATATGTGAAATATTTTTAATCGCATATTTAGTAACGTCTTTTTTGTGCCAAGAAATCTTGTGTGTGGGGGACTGGGGAACTGAGTTTGTTATAGTCATAGGTGTGTTTCCCGGAGAACTATTAGCCTACCAAGTTTCGACAGTCTGTGCTGCAAATTGGCGAAGATAGCACTATTTATATACTCAATATAATATTAGTTGAGTGTCTGACGTCATCAGTCCTCTCATTTGCATATTTTTCACATTTTTCCAACTTAAATATCTCTGGAACTAATGCAGATATTTTCAAACGATAAACGGCCTTTTTATTCTTACATGGAATTCTATGTGATGCACCTAAAAAAATCAAGGGCTAAAAATTTGATCATAGTACCACGTTAACAGGTGTATTGTTACAATCTTAATTAGACAAATGACTAAATAATGCGCTGTGTCTGTTCTCTTTCCATATTCATGCCGTATCTTGTGTGCACTCTAGATCCAGAGGTATGTCTTTTGCGTCATAATTTTGTAGCATTTTTTATTTTGGACGCTTATCTGATGAATGTCTGTTCCTTTCTCCTTTATTCAGAAACATCCCCAGCGGGAAGATTATTGGGGTCACGTCAACCCCATTGGACCTCGAGCGTGTTACGATGAAGGCAAACGTGTTGCTGAGACCATGTGTTACGCGTATGCCAAACAGGTACGGTGGACATAAAAGAAGATCAAATTTAAAAAAATTAAACTGAGTTTTAAATGAGTTTGATATACGAATTAGAAAATTACTTCATTATGATTGACTGAGCAGGCAAATTTATCATTTAGTTGTTTATTTGTTCTCTGTTTGATTGTGCAAGTTTGAGCATTGGAAAATTCCTCGCGCTATCTTGAGATAATTTTCACATATCACTCGTAGTGTAAATACTTGACTGCATTCTCACTCATACGATTACCTGTCCAAGTGTAACTTGAGTACACTGTGAGACAACAAGCCAGTTATCTGAAGTATTTATCATTTGTATCTCTTGTTAGGAACACGTTGAGGTGCGTGTGGCGAGAATATTCAACACGTTTGGACCAAGAATGCATATGAATGATGGTACAGTGCGGCTTTTGTTTGTTTTGAGGACAGCGTTGTCTTACTCTTAACTCACCAATGATGTTCGTTAAGCTTTATATGGTAAGTAATCAAACTCCTTTAGAAACCAGCTTGGGTATACAAAGGTTTCTTTTTCTCTCTCCTCGTAACAGGTCGTGTTGTTAGTAACTTCATCATGCAGGCATTAGAAGGGAAACCATTAACGGTGAGTAATTTAACAGACGGTGTAGAGCACAGATGTTAAAAATCTTCTACAATTACGTTCAAAGTATTTAACTAGTGCGCGAGGAAGGGTACGCTGCTTTGAAGATGACGAAAATGAGGTATTACTGAATTCGTGTATTAATTCAGGCATGGATACGTTGAGCAGTCATTGTTCAGGCTAACTTTCAGATTAGCACTACTTCTTCTGTTTAGTTCTGAATTTTTTTGTTGTTCTAGTTTCAGTTTTAATATGTATGTAATTTGGGTTTCAATAAACAAAAAGAAAAAATAACAATCATAAAAGACGCGGAGGCCACGTCAACACTAGCTGGTTTCCATGCAGGTACTCAATCCAGCTCGAATTGGAATTGGAAAATGCTGGATTTACAGGAGGGAAGAAAACTCGACTGTCTGGTAACATGCCCACGTAAAATGCTATAACGTGATTGGCTCTTGGTTCGCGGGAAAATAATCGATAAATAGCCTTCTCGGGAATCTAGTAGCACAAGTCCCAAACCAGAGATTTACACTTACAGCATTATAAACTTCTACAAGAACTCATCAAGCCCACTCTTGTACCGTTGTTTCGTCCAAGCTAAGATATATATGAAAATATGTTTGCGTCAGTTGCGGAGTTGTACTGTTTTTTTGTTTTATCACCAGGTCTATGGATCTGGAAAACAAACAAGATCGTTCCAGTACATCAGGTTAGAATCAGGTTTTGTACTCGCCTTAAGGCTGGAGTAATTTAGAGAGAGCTTTCAAATATCACTCGTCGTGTAGATTGTTATTCACACTCGTATTCATACCATTACGTAATACTTATTCATACGGTAGCTACTGTATTTTTGGTGTGACAATAATTACAAAAGAGCGTATAACGAAGAAGTTAACTTGTGACTTAGTAGAGGGTAGTACTTCATTGATATTCCCACACGTGTTGCGACCTGTCTTGTACCAATTACGTCTTTTTTTAACTTTTATATTACAGTGACTTAGTTAATGGCCTCATCCTGCTGATGAACAGTAACTTCTCCGAACCTGTAAACATAGTAAGTAAATATAAAGGCCTTTGGCTGGACGAACAGGGTTCATATTGAATCTGGAAAAGGAGAAAAGTACGGAATTTTTTGAGTAATTTTCCAGGTCTAGTTAAAGTGTGAAAAATTGTAATTTAATGTCCAAGAGAAATTTTGAATTTTGTCCAAGGTGTGAGAAGTTAACGGGTTTTGGATGAGACCTTCGTCTCCTTTTCGATTGTATGACCATGTACTCTAGAACTTGAGAACGAAACACATACTTAAAAAAAGAGCATGTGAAAGATCTTGAATTTCTTCAGACAAGAATTTGTATGAACCCTGTTCGAGCCATGGTTGGTATTTGGTGAAATGCAGTGATTCGTTTTACAATACCCATGGCAATTCCAAATGTGATCGTCTTCGAAAAATAACATCAACGTCATCGTCTTAGTGTTGTTAATTGGCTGGGACCAGTTTTAAACTTTCGTTGCCAATAAGTGGCCTGACTCATTAAGGGTAGGAAGGCGTGTTCCTGGGTCAAGAAATTTATTTCTAAAATTTCTGATTGAAGAGAGACACAAGCGTTTTTGTTGGCAGCTTGATCGAACTTTGGGTTGGTCAATTTAATTACCACAGTATTGAACTGTATTAGCCGAAGAATTAGAATTAATGTGTTTTGTTGTTGGTGATGTTTAACAGGGGAACCCAGTGGAATACACAATTATGAACTTCGCGGAGATGATCAAAGATGCTGTGGGTAAGACTCAGTAATATTAAACATTCTGGCTTTACTAACTTGCGATCAGGCGGAAGACAGAAAAAAGTACAGTAATGCGTGCGTTTTTGCTACTCATGACCAAGGTTAGCATTTTGAAAATTTATCGATCTCTATAAGCTTTATCGTCTTTCACAAAGGCAGTGATTTTATAAGTGGCTTAGGCTGAGGGCGTAATTTTGTTTACGTTCCCACGAACAGACAGTCCCTTAAAATCAGGAAAATAGATAAGAATTCACTCATCCCCAACTGATTGACGCTAAACCTCTCACGTTTACGGAAATCCACAAACGGTAGACCGCAAAGGTGGTATTGTTACTGTTCGCGGGAAATGCCGAGTCTCTGTAATATGTTATGCCCGGGAGCGGGGAAGGGAGGGTGAGTACTCTCTTATATGGGTTATATAGGTATGTGCGGCCCCAAAGGGTATGGTTTTTCCGCCGTTTTAGTCACAAACAGGGTATCGATTTTGGCCACTTTGGTCATAAATAGGGTGTGGTTTTTGCACTCTAGTCTTGAACTGGGTTTGTTTTTTAGAAGAAGCTACTTCTTCGTCATTATCGATGAGACTATCAACAAAAGCCCTTCATAAATTATGTTTAGGACAACTGAATACATGCGGCAATGGTCATAGGGAATAAAATTTTTGGTCAACTCATAAATAGGGTAGAGAAAATCACAGACCTTGGTCATAAATAGGTTTTGGGTAGTGGGCCGCACATCCCCACGCAATTTTTCTGGGAGTAGCACCCCCCCCCCCCCCCGGTGCCTGGGGATTATTATGACGTCTTTTCTGTGCCAGTCACTTAATGCAATTTTTATGTCTGAGCTGAAAGTGTTAACTGTGTTCTGTTGATATTTTTTCAGGCGGTAAAGAACCAGTTTTGAACGTTGCAAAGATGGAAGACGACCCACAAAGACGTAAGCCCGACATCTCTCGCGCTAAAAATATCCTTGGCTGGGAACCTAAGGTAAGAGCGATCAACTTCTATCTTCTCACAACGGTATCAATACATTGATTAGCTGACACTTGATGAGAATATTGAAATTCGTCAACCCAAGGATATTGTCTCAATGCGGCAAAACCTTTCAAAATTAGGAAAGAAGCCAAACCGAATGCAAACAGTAATTTAAACGTGGAAAGATTGTAATAGGATTTCGATGTCTGGTTTGCTTTAATTTGAGGAAAGGCGTGTAATGGAATATTTCAGTCACCGAAGTGATGAAGGCTCAATTCTCTGTAACAATTCGTACCTTGTCAAGCACAGAAAGTATGAGAATAAAGAAAATAATCAAGTAACTCACATCACCCAATTCTGGAAACTAACATTCCATAACGCTCATAACAACGGGTGTTTCAATTCCCTTATGGAACGCAGAATAAGCTATATGTAATTTTTCTTTTCTTTTCTTCAGGTGCCTCTGCTTGTCGGCCTTAACCGAACAATTGAATATTTTAGAAAAGAACTCGATAAGTCGAGGAAATCCAAGTTGGTTGATCTGTAGCCAGGAAGAAATCCGGCGTGTGTGATCGAATACAGCCTATGGCCAGAGAAGACGAAGCTGTAACAACAACGAATTTAACCTAAATTCGATCTTACGGGAAGAAGAAATTCTACGTATTCGCGGCATTTAATGCCTTTTTCTTTGTTGGCATAAACGATGTACAAGAGAACCTCGCTATCTTGAACTCAAATCATTTTCCCTTGAATACACTTTTTCAGTCACTTGACTTACTATTGGCCATCGAACCGCCGTCCTCTTAGCTATTTCTTGTTTTTCTAAGATTTCGAGATAGCGGAGTTAACTGTAATATAAATGTGGCCGCCTAAATTTAGACTGCGAGCAGTCATCATTCTGTTATACAACGTGACTCGAGGAAAAACGCGACATCTCAAAGCCTAGTATAGAGTTAGGCGTGGTTAGAGTGTAGTTAACTTACACAACGCCTACTTTCTTGTATATGAAGTTCGATTTAATCTTCAGCCACGCTAGAATGGCAGAAAGTCAATTTTTCATCAGCACTATTTAATGTTTACATTAAGTTATCGTCAACATTATTAAAATTTAATGTTTACATTTTGAAGTTGTTGTCCTATAATTTTGTTTAACGGACATTTCTGTTCTGGTCATGACCGCGCTGTATTAATTCGTCGGACAAAGCCGTTACAAATTCTTGACATCATACACTTTCTCACAATCATATTCCAACATACGGTTGATTAACCCTACCCTCCGTTATCTTATTCCTCAAAGAACCTGGAGTGGTTTGCTTTGTGGAGCAAGGCACGTAATGTAATGGGAGGGAGGGGGGACCAAACAAATCGAACACTTAAGATGGCAAGTGTTTTGCTGCCGTTTCAACTCCGACATACAATTGTTAACGACATGTTACAAGACATCTATTAGTCCGATCCTATCTCATATACTAGTACAACGCCCAAATCAATGCAATTTGCAGTCTTCACAGTCACGAAACCTCAAATTTTCCCGGCTGCAGACAGACCGGAACGAAATTATGCTATAGCCTTATTCGTCGAACGCAAAAACTCAACTAGCGAGAGCATGCTATCTTGGTGTCAGTAACACGAAATTCGGACAGCTTGCACAAACGAAATGTGAGGAAAAATACCCAGACACCGCGTCCCTCTTGACCAGCGGTGGGTAAACGTGAAACTCAAACTAGGTTTCGTCGTCAGTGTACGCCAGGACGCTATTTTACAATTGATTTCTGCCTGTTTCAAAGTGACACCTGCTACAAAACACTTCACATAAAAATAACCTTCCCTTACATGTTCATTTTCATTTAAATGAAACTCATTTATGAGCCAGATGTAATTTTGGAACTTGTTGAAGTCACCTCGCGGATACCACCAGAAAGACGAAGTGACGAGAATCGTTTTTAACACCGGCTTTATTGGTATAGTTCAGGTATTTGCTAGCGACTTTTCGCTCGTACACCTGTATTGAGATTTGCTACAGGAAATAGGAACTCTGTAATTGCATTCCTGTTCCTTAAAAATTTAAATTATCTGATAATATTAATGAATATCTTGAAGATTTCCATATAGACAACGAGGACTTCATGAAAACTCAACTATTTCAGGTTGATCCTCACAATGGCTAAAATGTTGCTGAATAAAATTTACAGAATAGATTATAAAAAAAGAACTAAAATGCAATTATTTCATTACTGTACATGCTCAAAAGGCAAAAAACCGAAAACTTTTAAAAGCCTCTGTCAAATTAACCAATAAAAATAACATTTGTGTAAAAAATAAACTCTAAAGAATTTCTGTCCATTTATTGGCTCAACCAAATAAGGGTGTGATTGACAGCTGAGTTAGGAGTTTCTTGAACTGGCTTCTTTTGCTGCCAGAATGAGCGGGACCAGACTTGCCAACGGCTTGGCTTGCTTTAAAAATGGATGCTGCAAGGCAAAAGGAAAGAAATATTGAGTTGAAGGGACTGGGCTTGGTAAGACCACCTCAACTGTTCAATACAAAAAAAAAAAAAATTAACTGTTGCCTTAAATGGTTAATTATACCAACACATGTTGAACTTATCGCCTTGGTGTATTAGCGTTTTCCTGATCTTGCTTGGAAGAAGGATTACCACTCAAAGCGCCACCTTCACTAACTTCTGCGCGGTGGTCAATCTACAATTATCATTGTCCTTTTGCCAACTTCAAGCTCACCATTAACAAAATTCCCTGCACATGCAGCTCAATAGTTTCTTTAGAAACTTGAGTCATCAACAGTGAAACTAGAAAACCAACTGGAAAACTTGTAGCAAATAGGATAACCAATAAGCTTTTGTACCTGCAACAATTCTCTAGCTCCAGTTCTCTGATCTACGTCCATTTCCAGTGACTGCGCGAGGAAATCTTTAAATACTGGAGATAATTTTTCTGGGTGCGCTAGTTCAGGAGTGCCATTTGTTGCTATCAAGTACAAGGCCTAGAGAAATGACATCAATAGCATCGGTATAACGAAAATTGGTCGAGTAAATGACTTTATTCCAAGCACAAATGTAATATTTTTAGCATATCACTAAAAGAGTAGAGTAGGAAAGAGCGACACTGTTGTAACCAACAAAAATTCCATTTTCGTTCAGCCTGAATATCAGTCCTCTCCCGGTGCAGGACCAAGAAGACGAAACAAATTTCAGGCTCGCTCTTGCCGTAATGTAACAAACAAATTACCAATAACTACAATGTTTAAGGACTGACCTTTAGTCACGTGTGAAGAAGTGACTAGAGGCTGGTGTGTAGCTATAAGAAAAATCTTGAAAGGCCAAAAAAAAAAAACAATTGTAGCCCACTAATCACTTGGTGCACAAGTTTGGATGTAAAAAAAAAAACCCTTAATTACTTACTCTGAGAGGATTTTCATTCAAATATGGAGGTTCGCCTTCAACCATTTCAATTGCCATAATTCCTAAACTCCAGATGTCCACCTATGGTGATAAAACAAGGACTTAAATTATTTTTCCATCATGGTAGCAAACGTTAGTGAGAGGCAGTAAAGTTGCGCATGAATATCTAATGACAATATTCTGCCATGAAAACAATCAGACAAAAACTAACGATAGATAAATCCGACGTTTCGGCGACATCTTGGCGCCATTGTCAAGGGAAACTAATTAAATATGCGATTTCAAGGGTAACTAAGAGTTCAGAGTTTCTAATTTGCATAAGTTAGACAAAGACTTTAGCGCGAACTGAGTCTGATTGTACATTTAAACACGGTCGTAATTGTTTAATGAGTAACATCTCATTAATGAGACAATCAAACTTGTTGTGGCATTTTTTCAACACGCTAAAACAATTGCGAAGGTCATCCGGAATCTATCGTTAGTTTTTGCCTGTATATGTTTATCTAAATCATTGTTGATTAGAAAACAATCAGGTTTACAAAAATAACTCCACAGATTGACAAAGAGTGTGTTCCTTTGGGATGATCCAGGTCAATATTAATGACCCATGGAACACACACGGAACAGACCTGCTAGATAACTTTTATTTCCTATCAGTGACAAACGATTTAGCCAAGTGAGATGACTGTGCAGTGTGGACTTACTTTTGGACCATACTGTTTCCTTGTCACTACTTCAGGAGCCATCCAGTATGGTGTTCCTACCATGGTGGAACGTTTAGACTGCTCTGGAGTTATTTGCGCACAGAAACCAAAATCGGCTGAAAGACGAAAAGAATCATTTTGTTGTTACCAAAAAATATGCAAGGCTCCAAATTAAATCTATTCCTGATGTTCTTGTTTGTCAGTAAACTTAAAGTGTCATGATCTTGGGCTACCAGAATTGACATAAGAAAACCATGAAAGCATCGGAATGAATACCTGTTCACGAATGCCCGGTCTACAGCCTCAAATTTAACTTACATGTATACATGAAAAAGAACCTAACACTTTAACCATAACTTATAATGTAATTCTTCCAAATCAAATAGTGCTGCACTTTTAGAAGCACATCCGCTTGAAATACGTGTTAGCAGTGTTCTCAATTGTCCCTCTGTGGGTGATTAAAAATAGTGAGCATTCCCAATACAAACGCAGTGGCATGTCTTACGTGTAGAATGACACTTGTACAATTGCATGTACCGTAGTTATAGTTATGAAACTATGACAACAGAACAGTACAGCTTAAGCACTTACTAAGCTTGACTTGCCCATCCATCCCTAAAAGAATGTTATCGCTCTTGATATCTCTGTGAATGACGCCATTACTATGCAGAAACTCAAGGGCCTGGAGACACTGATTTAAGAAAGAAAAATAAAAAGTTGATTCATCACACAGATTGAAGATGGGTAGGAGACATCTGAAGTCTGCTCTGAAGCATAATGGATATTTCATAGGTAGGCCCTCTTTGGAGTTGTGGACACCACTGAGATAAATGCAGCACATTAAAATCACTTTGTACAGCAAAATCATAGTGAGTGGTAATACATGGGCAACACACTTTTCACATTCCTTAATTTTACCTACCTCTCTTGATACTGAAGCAATCTGCCCTTCATCCATACAAGTCTCTGTTACAACATCTGTTAAAGAGCCCCCGGCTAAATACTCCATTACAACCTAGAGGAAGAGAAACAAAGCTATGCTAAACTCAGTAGGCTAGCATGTGTATCTGAAATGTACAGTGTAACAATGTAAGCTCAAGCAAAGTCATCTGGTTGAGAGGCTATGTGGCTGATTGATTCAGAGTGCTGTTCTCAACATTTGCACTAACTGCATTTGTTCTCACTTTTTAAACAAAACCTAACCAGCTGGTCAGCTTTCTGCTAACTGGGATTGTTATCATGTTTTTCCTTCTGTTTACATTATTAAGTTTGTGATTAAAAGCTGAGTCAACAGAGCATTCATGATTGTTGTGACTTACCCATAACTCTTCTCCTACAAGGTAACTATCCACATAGTTGACAATGTTGGGATGTTTGTTCTCCCTCATCACCAGAATTTCATTGATAATTAATTCCTGAAATTATGGCATAAGAGCCAAAATATTGGTATTGATATATAAAATGAGATTAAAACTTGTCTAAGAACTGCTTTATTAGAGCTGACAATAACTAAAAGTTTTGGTTTACTTCTTTTTAATTGTTGTTACCTTCTTTGGTTGTTGTGACAAATTCATCTGTTTGATGGCAACCTAGTAAAATAAAGTGACAATATAAACAAACAAGGGAAGACACTACTTAACATTCCACACTGGCCTATTCTTTTATAATTTCTGCAGAAAAAGCTGCATGCAATGAATTCAAGAATTATCCATGCCATTGTTGCATGCTCTTAACAAATGGCTTAATTAAGACTCTGGTCCAAAGTCCCTCATGGATGTAAATTATTAGCTCTAATTTCACGTGATGCGTTTTGCAAAATTTATTTTGGAATTGTGTAAGGACATAATTTTTAACTTCTTGTAGCTTACTGTACCTCATGACCTGTAGCTACTTCAATTGCTGTATAGACTGTGCCAGATGCCCTGAAAAGAGGCAACATTAACTCTTCAATCTACAAATATACATTTACTGTAGCCATTTCAGATATACAGCAGATTATTCTGTGTTGTGAGCTCACTTTTTATAAAAAAAAAATACAGGACAAGTCACAGTCTTCAAGGAGCCTTCATAACTTGGAAAAAGACAAACATTTCTACAGTACATATTACATAAAAATACATTTTTGAGGACCTCGAGTACCAACAGACTTGAGGTTTCTTACCCCTGACCAATCTTTTCAAACTTTGTGTATTTCCTTTTAGGATCCCCAACACTAACTATGGTACCTGGAAATAGACAATTAAAACATTACTATGTGAGATTCAAGTAACTGTAGTTCTAACATATCATTAGATGCCTATGGTGACAACAAAAAGGTGTATTCATAATGTAGAGTGAAAAAAAAACAAAAAAACATCAAACCACCAAAAATGAAAGTACAGGTGAGAATTTAAATCACACATGTAACTGAACACTTATTAAATTCAGTGAACTCTGAAAATCCTAAACTCAACCAGTGAATACAACAAATGCCTCAATCAATCGAAATGATTTTTATGACAGGCAGCATACGTAGTACCCTTTAAAATTAAAATATAAAAATAAAAAGTTTGATTGAATTTTGGACTTCAGTGCTTGCATATTTTGTAAGATGATGTAAGATAATAGAACCATGTTCAAAGACATGGGGAGATGAATGAGTACAGTTTGCCATCAGTAGTAATACCCAACAAAATACACAATACATTGTGATTTGCATGTTCAGTTGTGTGTAATAAAAGAATTAGCATAGTAATTAGGATTCATTAACCCCCATAATTGTGAAATCACCTCCACTGTGTGAGGAGGGAAAATTGGGTCAGATAACTTAAGTTCTAAAAGGAACAATTTATCATGTAATGATATCCCAAGTCAAGTCATCAGCTGTAGCAAGCATAGACATCAAGATAGTGAATCAAAGGGATCTTAAGACTCAGGAACACAAATTGTAAGTCTTGAACTCATTTGTCGCTTCAACTGAGAATGTTGTAAATAGTTATTTATCTTGCAATTATTTCAATTTCAGTTGACTATGATGTAACCACAGACACCACGGGCCATGTATACTCTGGTGCAAATAAATCCGACAAATTTGATCCCTGGTAGGCTAATCGTCCAACTAAGTAGCACCTTCAACCATAGAAGCGAACCACATTGTATTCCCAGGTATTCAGTGGAGAACCAGAAAAATCTGTAAACCAACCAACCAACCCTGCATTTTCTACTAGACTAGCAATCAGGAACTTACGTAGTCTAGCATGAATCTCCTCATCAGACATCTTTTTCTTCTTCCGGTCTCTTGTTTGTGCTTTTGGTTGTTCATTTGAAGTCCCTGAACGTCATAAGATACACAACAAATTTAAAAAATGACAGTAAAACAACATTTACTGTTATGACTAGCAAGTTCTCCATAACATTTTTTGTATTCGTATTTGTATTTTTTTATTTCTCCACTTGACGTCATGAAAGCAATATTGGCAACACATAAGTCCACTGAAAAAACAAAAATTCCATTACATAAAAAATTAAATGTATATCAGGAAGGCGGAGTTTACCAAACATTGTGAATAAGAATCAAGAAATAAACTCTGACCTTTGTCATCTTCTTTGGCTGCTGGCTTTGTGGAAACTTCATTTGGTATGTACTGAACCATGTCAGAATAGAAAGAAAAAAAAAATTCAAAATTATGTTTAAAAAAAAAAACAAAAACAAAAAAACAGTTTGGTATGAATGTGGTGAGCAAGAACATTTTCACAGTCATGTGGTCACATTGATGTTCCCAACCAATAAGCAATGTTTATGTTCAGCTGTAAGAAAGAACTAGTTCATTCAAGAAGAGAAATTCATATTGTAAGAGAAAAGCAACCCTAGAGAAATTCGAGAGCTGCGATATCAACATGGCCACTATTACATGAAAATACTGGTGTGCTTGATCAATATATCTATACACTGTACTAAACATGTGCCATTCTTTAAGTGCTGTTTAATAGTTACAATCCTTGCCTACTTGGCAAGTAAAGTTGTTTTGATGGATGAATAAAGGCCAACAAGAAAGGCCTACAGTGTACATGTAAGCCTAGCATTCAATTTGGCTGCAGCTGATTCAGAGCTAACTGCAAAAATTCCCTTCTTTACACTTGAGAATGGTATTACTCATTTGGAGAAGGGTCTATATTCAAGAAAAAATTACAAAACTTTACATTTTAAGGTTACCCTGACCTTCTTGTCTTCGTGTTTCTCATAAGTGACAAAAACAATGTGCAGCAGTCAGTAAGAATATCAGTTTACCTTAGACTTTGTGTGTTCTGGCCTTGATGGAATGGCTGGTGGCACATCAGGTTCAGGTTCACTGTGATTCTCTGCTGCCAAAGTCTGGAAAGTAAATGATGATGGCTATTGTTAGTCAAAGTTTTGAAAACAACCATTTGCTAGTCATTTGTGACCAAAGCTGATCTTACATGTGTTGGAGTGGCGTGCGGTGGAAGTGGCGGTGCATATGTGTTATCACCAATCTCAGGCCGTTGAGTCTGTGTTAAACCTGTGTGAAAAAGTAAAATTTTACTTGTAACACTTAAATTCTTAACTCTGACTTGACTTTTTGCTTCACAGTTATGTATGTAGTAAAGCTTACTTAAGGGGTATGGGCTAGACATTTTTAAACTAAGTTTACTTAAGACCTTAGTTGACAAATAGTGTTAATAGACAATTTCACAATTAATCCATCACGTCAAAAATGGGGTAGACATGGTGCGAAATAATGTTCTACATGTACATGTCAAATAATTCAGCAAACGTTTTGTTCTGATTTCAGAGATAATGTTGATTTCATTTCGAAACTATGATATGCCACAAAGTGCAATTTTAATTGTCCACAATAGGCTCTCAAATCTTCTGGAGTGCATGGGGTAAAATATTTTGGCAAATATGTACAAAGATTAAGTAAATATGACAAACGTGGATAGTCCATTAAATATAAATTTTGGCGAGCGTAGTGATGCAAAGTGTTCAAATTTGAACTTCACGCAACATCTTTGCCTGACGTTATGACAATACTCTGTATCAATGAGTAAAGTTTGAACTTTCTTTTTTATTGCCTGTATTTTTCAAGCTGTGTTTGCCCAATTTTCAAACTAGACGATGTTACCATGATTAAGCACCACAGTAATCTTGTAACTGTCCTAGGACACCCAGGGTTGGCAAGTTGGGGACGAAGGGGGAGTGGGGGTGGCAGAGAGAGTCAAAGAGGCGGGGGAAAAATTGGCAAAGGACAAGTGGAAAGAGAGCAAGGAGCCCCTAGCGAAATAGTCTTACCATACCGGTTCCCAACAACCCTGTGAATGCTTGCTCCTGATTGGACAGAAAAATTACTTTGTGTTATTCTGCCCAATCAGTGAGCAGCAGGTTCACAGTCATTTGGTGTGATCTAATACAAAGCCTCTGTAAAGGCTAGTTTGTTTGCCATATTTGGTCTGGTCTTGATTCAAAATTACACATTTCACTTTCAAGTGAAACAACTTTCTATGGTACATGTATCATTTCAGTTTCCTGTCTGGTATGTATCAAATTCAGAGGTGACAATTAACAAGGAGGGTGCTGAAATTCTTCAAAAGACCAGCTAAAAAAAAAATTCTTTATACTAGTATCACATAAAACATTTTATAGACTAGCCTTATCACAATTCCTCTGTCTAAATTATGGTGTGTAGTTGATAAAAATTCAACTTATAATTAGTGACTTAGCAAAAATTTTGTGCATTTAGTTTGTGATTCCTCAATGTGAATTGTAAAAGGCTGAAGCCATGATTTGGGGACACATTGTGCAACAAAAAATTAGCCAACTATGCATTTGATAATGTTACAAAGTAAGGGGTTGATCTATTAAGTTTAAAACATTCACAATAAAGTTGAACCATTTAGGTTGACTGTTCATTGATTTATTTTATTGACAGTTCAATGTTAACATGTTTAAAAAGAAGTCAGATGCTGACTTGGACTTCTCAACACTTTCAACACCATAATGATTATAGCCATGCATGCACAATTAACAAAATGTCAATTTTCTCTTCAAGTTAGGGAAAACAACCATGAAGAATTTGAGATACGATTTCTTTGGTAATATTGGCAAACAAGTTGAAGACAGACATGCAAATAGCAGATGAACCGAGCTGATGATCGAAAAGAATGATGCTGATGATGCAAGAATCCAGTAGCCCACGCATCTGCCTTCTTGCCTTAAAAGAACATTGTTAACCTACACTTGGAATAAATATATTAGTAAGATCTTAAACTTAAAGAAAAGTGATTAGCTCACAACAAAAATAATATTAACTCAAACAGTTCTTGTTCAACGATTAGTGAAAACTTTAATGTTAAAACTTTTATAAGCAGATTTAATCTTACTATTAATAATTAAATTAGGACTAAACAAAATACCTTGAGAATCAGAAGAGATGCGTTGTGAGTATTTATTAGGAGAAGATAAATTCGAGTTCACACTCAATTTCTCAAGTTCATCAGCTAATGACCCTGGCGATGACCCAGTTAGTGAACTTGAAGTGTCTGATTGAGATGTAAGAAGAGCACGTGTTGGTGAAGGAGACGACAACTTCCGTTCGTCCCTGTTAACTTTCCTTCTTGTTTCATTGCCTGTTGAACTGGTAGCTGGTAATGATTTCCTCCGTTTCTTTGAATTCCGTTTAATAATTAGTTTCAAGCCGCTTTTAGAGGAATGTTTGTTCTTAGTAGAAGTACAACTAAATGGTGAACATGTTATTTTCATATCGGCAGGGTCGTCCAAGGCAGATGAATTGTAGCGTGGGCTACTGGATGGTGACGCTGACAAGTGACGTGATGGTGGTACAGTATCACTTGATGAAGTGAGGTCTATTCCTTCGCTAGAAGTTGCTACAATAGAATACATGCTGGATATCACCCACACATCATTCCTGTGTCAGTTATTGTGATGATAAGAAGGAACCTTTAATCCTTTCTTCAACTGAAAATATTTTAGTTAAATTTAGTTTATCCTGACTCTGGTGCCATGCTATTAACCCAATGATTAATTCATTGAGAGCATTTCATTTTTAATAGGAGCATCTATTGGAAAAACCATTAGGAAGAGTCATTCCAAGACAACGTTGACAAGGTTACATGTTAAATCAACCATTTCTTTTACTGACTTGTACTGCTCACAACTAAGCGAACATCGAAAGCATATTCTTAACACGAAGGGTTAAACGTGCGCACCCATTTTGCTAGGTGACTTCACGTTATAGTGCGTTAAAGTGAACACATTTGTATGTATGAGCTTGGTCATTATTCACTTCGTTTTTTTACTGTGTGAAAGGAAGTTAAAGACCTTTCTAAAGATACCATTCGGTATGAATATGATGTGTTTTCAAGGAGCAGACAAGTTCTACTTCTTTAGTATCGGCTGAATATAGCGGCTGTTACATACACACCATTTTGTTTTGGCTGTTTGAATTCATCCAGCTTACAAATAAAATGATTTGCATTTCGACAAATCAGCATATAATGATAACTGGGCTCTCAAGTGGCACTGTGAAAAAGTCAACAGACAACACGAGGAATTTTTTATTTCTAAGATCATTATCTTGTCTAGACATCTGGCAGCCAGGAAGTGTTTTCAAAAACCTAGATACCCAGCAGTCTGAAATTATTATAGAATTTCAACACAAAAATTAATTAAATTCTTCTTAGAATAGAAAATTTGTTTAGAAATGTCAAGCAATTTCAAGTATTATTTTGGCTTTGTAATTGAGGAAATTTTCAAGCTGGGGCCTATTATAAAATCTCAATGTTTCGACACTTGCCGTACTCTGACTCAGGAGGAACTCTCATACACTTACGTCCAAACAAATTACAGTTGAACCCCTCTGAGAGTACTCAATATTTGTTTAAATGCCAAGTGAAATAACAATCTCGTTTTGTAGAAGTCGAATTCTCTTAGCTTCGGCATACTAAAAAAATCTTGATTCACAGGCATGGTTGTTCAATAAACTTGACAAGATGTTTGTTTTAATTCATACAATGTTGCTTCAAGTCATTCATTCACGAAAATATGTTCTGCGGTTTCTAATAAAACAATATTGTAAGAAGTAGCCTCAATAGCGCTTTCAAACGATACTGTTGGATGAAACTATTTTTTGCCGATGCTAGAAAAGACCATTGACAAGACCGGCAAATGTTTACTTCTCTTGTTCCAGCTGTTATTATAAAATTCCATCATACTTACTAAGTTTACAAAAAAAAAAAAAGTTTACACATAACAACATTGGAAGTGCAATAAATGTTTTGCAGTATTAACCTAGTGTGAACTAATTACTCAAGAACAGCTAGTTTCCAGTCAAGTTTTGTTTTGTTTGACTCCAGTGGAAAAAGGAAAAATTAATATTAAGGCATCAAAATCTCTTGAAAATGTAAAATTATCGCCCTTCACATCTGCAAGAAATGCTGTGTAAACACCTCAATGGATGTCATAATTTTCATTCAGTGGGCTGCTTTTATTGCTTGAACTGAATGGAACTGATCACCATTTAATAATCTTTAAACTTTAATTCTTTGGTGGTTTCCCTTCGAAGGCATAAGAAGGTTTTTTCCTCCTCACGAAATTTACAGACTTACAACTTTCTCCAGTTAGATTGCATACCAGGTGCCCAATCAATCTGTTGTTTTCATTATTTCCATCTCTGTTTGAGAACAGAGTTGTATTTTCACAAGGCAACTGAGTATTTTACGGCAGAGACACATGTCTCCTAGTTCCAGAAGAGCTGGAAGACAGTTTTTTCTTTCTGCAGTATGTAAAGTAATCAAGAAGGTGAACCAATAAGTGATGATTAAAACTTGTGCTGTATAACGCCTTTCAAATTATTAAGTATCAAAGCAAGTTACAGTTATACTCAAGACACTCAACGGAAGGCATGAAAGAAGCGTACACTTTGAAATAATATACATGTCACAACACAAGCAGTCCCATTCAGGTGAGCGAGTTCAAAATTTCAGGCTGACTGCGATGGTTTGCTGCGAAACTGTTCAAATTTGTTTGTCGTCATGTCAGCATCAAAGCGAATTATTTCAGTGGTACAGTCGAATCTCGATTATCCGGACTCGTCAGGACCTCAGTAAATAGTCCGCATAATCAAGAGTCCACTTAATCAAAAACATGTTTATTAATGAGATAGAAATGTAAACAAAAGGTATACAGCAAAGAAAACATCATTTTAATTGTGAAATCTACACAGCCTGTATGTATTTACAAATAAAAACTTTCAGTTCAGGTATTTACAAAGGTCTAAAAGGTTCAAGCATGTTTGTTTGCTTCAAAGACTTGTAGCTTGATCAGGGACTTTCGTTTTAATCCTTCGCTTGTCTCGATGCTGTCAGTAAACTTTAGGATTTTGTCTTTGTTCTTCTGTATGTCAGAGATCTGCTGCTTGCTGATGCCAAATTCTTGAGCTAAATTTGTTCCTTTCTCTCCTTTATCCAAACGTGAAACAATTATCTGCTTATCTTTAATCGATAGAGCGGCTCGCTTTCGCTTCGTAGACATGTTTTTGATTTGAGTTTACGATCACTCGCTCGTTTGTTTATATAACCCATGCGGAAGGAACTAATCAAGCATGAAATTCCCTTGGTAACAAAACAATTGAGCCAATCAGATATCAGCTGAACGCATCAGAATATTTCTTTGTCCCGTCGCACTTGCAAATTTTGAAAAGCCCACAGGATAATACGCTGTTTCAACAGTCTTTTGAAAGGATTATTGGGCTTTTTGCAACTTTGAGTTTTCAAGATCACAACTAATTAATATTCATGAAAAAATTGGGACCAGAGAAAAAAGTCCGGATAATCAAGGTCCGGATAATCGAGGTTCGACTGTAGCAGTACAAAGCGGTTCTGTGAACTGTCAAATTTTCAACTTGCGCTTGTTAATTTACTGTGTTTTGATTTGAATTTTGCTTTGCATGGATTTTAAAATCACTCATTTGTGTTGAACTGAAGTCATGCTTTTTCACCATAACAATGCATCACAAAGAGAATACTGGTTATGAATAACAAAGGATAATGCATTGGAAAAAATGTATGGCCCTGACGCGATGGCAAAAAGGCCTGGGCCATTTTTTCACATTAGGGGTTTGTTAAGAACGCATGCTCGATGTTCACTTAGTTCTGAGAAGTACTGTAGAGTAAAATTTTATCCTTGCCACTGACAAATTTACAAACTGGATTTCTGTACAGATCTCATCAATAGCATGAACCACTGGAGGGCCATGCAATTATAACTAAGGAGGACCAATCCATGTCAGTTTGTTTAATTGGTAGCATGACTGAAAAGAATTGCATCCCATTCTTATAGTGTCATCTAAGAAAGTCCTTACTCATCTTTTGTCATGAAAGTCCTCAATGTGTACAACTTGAAACTTAAGGCACTTTTACATGATGGAAACTTTTTGATGCAGATATAACATAAATGGTACGCCTACCAAGGAAAAAACAAATGTTGTATAAACAAGCTTTTCATCACCTATTCCAAGCCAGAATTTCACCTGAGCTCAGACCCAGAGAATACACTTACTGTGAGTAGTCTGAAGATGGGTGAAATTTCACCTTGGCAAGGATGACAAAAAGTCATTTACACAACAAAATTTATCCATACCAAATCTTTTTCCTAAGTAGACATACCATTTATATCAGAGTGCCAAAAATTTTCTGTTAATGGGCCTTGAACAATGATGACTCATTATTATCATTTACCATTAGCATTGTGATTATCATATCAACTTGACAGGTGTGTGAAGGAGGTCCATCTCAACTTCAACACAGATAAACGTTTGCTCACTGACAATGATTCATAAAATATACATCCAGAGACAATGACTCAACAGCAAATCTAACACTGCATTTGAACCGTGTTTGACCTTCATTTTCTCACAAGCAATGCCTTCTATAGAGCTAAGATATCCTTCAGTTTAAAAGTTTGATTAACACCCAACAAGATTCAATTATGACCTCAAATCATCTCCTTGGATTTGTATAAAGCCACACCCTGTTATATACATGTAGTTACCCTCTATTTAGGAGTTAGTTGTTAGTGTCTGGAAATTGCACCTCTTAATTGCTGTAAGCTTTACTTTTGATTAGCAGACAGGATCACTTCCTAACTTCCAATTCATGTTCATTTAGAAGATACATAGATTATCTGATGGCCCACAATATACATGTACAGCAAAATCCTCTTCTTCGGTGAACTATCTGTGAACCAGTTACCCCAGAAGTTTAAAGCATGGATCTCTATTAACCAGTCAGTCCAACATTAAGCAGTCACTTGTAAACAGACTGCCTAAGGGTAATTGATTAATATATACAGGTATGACTGTGTTCCTGCTACTACCAGACAACAACATGAAGAATCCTTGTCAATGATGTACTGTACCCACACAAATCTACAGTTTAAGATGTACATGTAAAATAGCAAAAACTTTAACCGTTGGAACTGTTCAGTACTGATCACACTTACCATATGGTTTCGACACTGTCATAAATTTTGCATTTGTTTGCGCATCATGTTTGCTTCCCTCATAAAAATTCAGGACATCTAGAACAGCCTAGAAATCAAATAATGAAAAACACCATGTCTAAAGCCAACAACGCAACTTGTATGACCTACTGTAATGTACCCAGTTGTAAGCTCATCCGAAACAAGGTGCTGGCATAGTTACTTAATCAAATCACTGAGATATCCCGCATCACAAATAATTTCAATCAATTAAGACAAACCTGAGGGTTTTTCTTTTGCTCTGCTTGAGTGATGTTAGACGTGTGTAGCAGTCGAGCCCATGCTTCTGGCATTCCCTGATATGAGTAAAGTCAACCATTAGTCTTACAGTATCATAGACTTCTCTACCAGAAAAAAGAAGAAAATTGTCTGAAACTAAGAGAAAACTACTATAACGGTTTGGTTTATTTTGAATGTCTGTAGAGAGAGAGGAAGTTTTTAATCTACATCAAACTGATGCTCAATTCTGTCAGTGATGCTAATTAAGGACTTTAACTAACGATATACTCATTATATACCATACAAATTCCAAAAGTAACAACCTCCGAGAGTAGTGTCACCTCCTCCCCCAAAAAGTATGGTCAGAAAATTGTGGCCACTAATAAATTCCAAAAGTAGTGACCCCACAAAACTAGCGAGGCTTGCCCCATCCACCCTGAAAATAGCGAGACCATGGTTCAATAATATATTTATAAATTTGTATCAGGAAAGTACTGAAAGGAATATTTTTTCAAATTAAAATTTCAAACTCAACCAGCCAACTCAAACATGGGATTCAGCAGACTAACGACTAACATATAGCAGTGCATCATGAAGTAAAAATGGTTTGCAGTGTCTGACCAGCTTTCCTGCCAGCCAATGACCACAAGGCATAGATGTGAAGAGCACACCCATTAAGCAGCAACATAAATTTAAGCTCGACGAAACATTTCATCTTCACAAATTTCTGTCTCTTATTTCATAAAAAGAGTTCAGTCACACCACCAACTTTATATAACAATCTTTGTACCCCAAAAGTAATGACCCCATGAAAGAAACAAACCCCACAGGCTGCTAATTCTGAAAATAACAAGGGTCATCACTTTAGGAATTTTAACCTGACTGCAGGGAATATCACTTAAAATATTCAGGGTTTTCACGGGACTGCAAGCAATAGGTTTTGTGTCACTGTTACCAGTTGAGTGTGATGAGTAACACCACTGTCACACACACTTCGTGTGTGGCAGTCTGTTTATCTATATCCCTGGAGGAAAATTTTACAGATACGGACAAAAGTGGACATCTGAACAGAGGCTAACCAAGGTCTCCTAGGCCTTGCTTGCATGACAAAAAAGTGCATCCAGCCTCCCATCTGCTGACCCCAATGTACTGATTTTCTAATGAGACATGAAAGCTGACCATGTGCTGTATGTCTCTGTACAAATGAGATGACTGATGTTTACACCCTGAATTGAAGCTCAAATTCAAACACAACAACTGTATTCTTTGTCTCCACATACTGCTTAAGAAAAATTGCTGCTTGAGATACAAAACTTTAATAAATCTCATCACACTTTGGAAAAACTCCTAGCTTTGATGAGCTATCTGTAAATTAAAACCACTGCTTCACTGGCCCTCTCTACAAGGAAATTACATTACATTTGGATTTTTAAATTTTTATATGCAAATTCCACTACGACTAGAGAATCGACATTGAGGTAAAAATCAGCAAATATAAAGCAATATATCAGAGTACATGTACAAGACATGGGTAATAATATTTATCATCTATCAGGAATATTTACCCTTTGTTACTTGCTGCTAAGGCAAAAGGTGACCGAGTGAGTTGCGCCATGAAAATATCAATCCGAAGGTAGCTGTTGAATGCATTATTCTACAACTACCATGCCAAAAACAAATTATAATAACACTGATACTGACTCATTATTGTGTTATTGTTTAAAATGGTTAAATAACGAAAATAAATCGCCATGATAAATAACAAGTTCACTTCATTTTATTGCAGAATTTATGGTTCAAGAATGAAAACTACCTTTGTTTACCAAACCAGAACATGTATAAAATAACAAATCTATGCCAGCACATCTGTCAAATTGTTCTTTGCACAAATTGATGACAGATTCATCCTGCCAAATCACAAAAACCATGAAATTGGCCACATCAAAGCTTCCCCTTTCCTGACTTGTCAATTTTACAGAACAATTTGAAGACATTCTGTCCCAACTTGTGACACTTCCACATTTACAATGACCAAAGGATTTTGCTTTGCATGCACTTTCAGTATTGAACCTGACAAAACTTGATTTACAATCTACTTTATTATGGACGAATGAAACAGTAATTTCTAACTTTTTTATGTAAGTGGCATTTTTTCACCTGCTTGAATGGAATAAATTCACGATCTGTATTGCAACCTTTTGAAAACAGAAAAAAAATCATTCCAATTTCGTTAAGTCCTTGACAGGAATTGCAGCTCAATTTCAACAAACAATATTTAAGGGGTTGCAAATTGATGATCATATACAGAGATCTCTTATTTCAGACAGAAAAGTCTTTAGAATTCAGTAACTGCACCTGTTCCGATGACAACTTTGGAATTTTGCATGATAGCCGCATAAAGGCTTTTTTCCAACTTGATTGCAGCTAAGTAAAGCGAACCGGCGCACAATCGATGGGTTTCCTCTTACTCAATCACGACATGTACACATTTCAAGGCACGCCACTTCCAGCATCGACGATTTTGACTTTGTAAAAAATACAGCCGCAACGAAAGAACCTCTTGTATTGTGCATTTCATTTTCACACCGTGTTTTGCCACTTTTTATCGATTTAATACTAGGCGAGTGTTGTTTGGAAAGTTTCAAGAGAGCGCAAACATCTGCTTTAATAAACTCCTCAACTGCTTGATCAATCCAAATACCTGAGGTTTTCAGCCTGATCAATATTCTACTCTAGGTTAACTACGACCTCCTACCATGGCCTCAAACACCAACATGAAAGTCTTAGAAATTCAGACAATGAGCTCAGTACGACTACGGTAAATGGGCAACATAGAGGGCCAAAAACAATCCTAAATCCTTGCTCAGTTTGTGTAAGGCCTGGCCTACAGCAAAACCAGGAAGAACTTCAAAGTTATATAACCCAAATAATAAAAGCCAGTCGCTACAAGCTATTCCCCAGTTCGAAGCTAGAAGCCATAAATTTGCTAACAACGGCAACGAAAACAGCTGTAATGGGCCAACCTCTCGATTCGAGACATGGTTCGTGATGTCCGAAGCTACAGCAAGAGCGATACCTCTTCAAAAAATTCAACGCTTCGTCTAAGATGGAAAGACAGCTGAAGATCACCAGCGACTGATTTCGTGTTCAACGTAGGTCGAGGGCAAAATTAAGCATGGACAATTTAAGCTTACAACTTACCGTGAATTCGGAGGTAACTGGATCGAAACCCACATGAATCGTGTGCTCAAACTGAGTTGGAAGGGAGATTTCTGGCTTTTTCTTGGAATCTACAACATAGTTTACATGTTATCACATTAACGAAGCGACGACGCCATAACAAAAATGCTCTTTCCCATGTCAGGCCATATTTCCATTATAAAGCAAGTTACACAGCTTACATTTCTTCTCCTCGGTACCCTTGGTCTGGAAGAATCTCAAAGCTGCCGCTTTCTTCTTCTTCTCGTCAACAGGAGCGCTTGGCAAAGGCTTCGAAGCCGGAGACATCGAAGAATCTTTCGTGGAAGTGTGACGCATAGGAGGGGCGGGCGGCCTTTCTTCGTCCGACATATTGCTTTAAAAATGTATATTGCCGCAAGAAAAGCCCTCCACTGGTTCAAACGTTCTTATTCTAGGGAATGCCAACAAAAATTCCGGCACTGAACACATGCGTAACTCAAAAGTTCATAGTTTCGCTGTTCAGTCGTAGGGATGTCGGGGTTGGTTTCTTGACATTTGCGAGGGCCGCGAGTATTCAATCCCCCTCCCACACATAACGCGGAAGGTACTGGGAACTGTCATCGCTTTTTTTCGGCCAATCAACCGAGAGCTCATTCGATGCCTTCCGGTAGAACCTTTCCGGTGACTTACAAGGAATCTACGCGGAAATTTTGAAAGTTTTTGTATTACTCATTAATTAAGCATTCTTTAACACAAAGGCTGGGCCCGCTAGGACAGCGATAAGCCCTTTTTGAAATTATTAGTTGCGAGGGACGAATAGCCTTTTCAAAGGTAATTTTCCTTTTTAGAGCTGTTTTTAGAAGTCTGACATCGCTCGTATTTCCCTACTACTGCTTCTTTCAACTTCTGGAGGAAGGTCAACCCTACATGCGAGGTGCAGTTTTATAAAATGAAACCGATTTGTATGGATCTAAACGGTGGCACGGTGGGGGAAATGTTGTTGTTGTTGGTTGGTTTCTTTCTGTTTGTTTTTTGTTTTTATTTGCCCGTGAAAAAAATATATACCAGGAACAGAATTTCTAAGACCGACACCAAAACTGATGTAAAGCTAATGAATCTGAGTTGCCTCGCTCTGGTCAGCTTTCTAAACTCGCGCGCTTTCGACTCTTTCGGTCAGCGGTGACCAAGGCCGACGACGGTTTTTTGTGTTTTTTTGTGTGTTTTTTGTGTGTGTGTGTGTTTTTTTTTTTTTTTTTTTTTTTTTTGCTTGCTTTTTTTTGGAAAAAAAAAGCCAAAAACTTTTTCCTCAAAACTGAAACGGAGAAAGTTAAGAAAAAAACTTAAAATATAGTGAGGCTAGTCAAAATAAGTCCGTGTATGAATTAAAGAAGACTCCTCTCTTTACTGCAGATTTTCACAACAATAATAAGAAGATAAAAGAAATGATTTGATAAACTTCGGCTGAAACCAATTGTGTTCGGCGTTCGGCGGACGCATTGATCTCTTATCAAGTAACACCTCCAACAAATAGAGTGGCTGGTGTGAAATAAACAGATTAAGTAATGATTTAGATAAACATATACAGGCAAAAACTAACGATAGATAAATCCGACGTTTCGGCGACATCTTGGCGCCATTGTCAAGGGAAACTAATTAAATATGCGATTTCAAGAGTAACTAAGAGTTCAGAGTTTCTAATTTGCATAAGTTAGACAAAGACTTTAGCGCGAACTGAGTCTGATTGTACATTTAAACACGGTCGTAATTGTTTAATGAGTAACATCTCATTAATGAGACAATCAAACTTGTTGTGGCATTTTTTCAACACGCTAAAACAATTGCGAAGGTCATCCGGAATCCTGCCTGCGTGTCTACTATCATAGTGATTGCGTACTGACGAGGTCTTGCTTCTATGTCCATCAACGCGTACGAACAGATGGCCACGGGTGTAACCGACATAACCAGCATCGCACTGGTCACACTTGAAGTTATACACAACGCATTGTTGATCAATGAGCTGAGGCTTAGGTTCGCTTGTCGGGAACTCCTGGGCAATCTTGCGGCTCGTAAACACCGGTTGAACACTGGTCTGCAGCTTCACACTGAGATCTTTCAACTGTGTCTTCACGATATTAGCAGACTCCTGGTCTTTAAAGGGTATGACAACCCGAGTAGTGTTTTCTGTCGTAGATCTGGACCGTAATGAGGGCTGGTCAGCGACCTTTAAATTTAGGAAGGTTTTGACAGTGGAGTCAACAAGGTGCTTGGGATATTTCAGTTTAGAGAAAACAGACTTCAGTCGTTCGCACTCCTCAGTGAAGTAGGACCATGACGAAGACAGGCGATGTGCGCGATCGAGCATAGTTGTCAATAGTCCGCGCTTGTACCTATTATCGACATGACTGTGGTAATGGAGAAGCAGACCACTGTTTGTTGGCTTCACAAACACTTTAGTTTCAATACGAGGCGCTCTGTTTAGGAGTTGAGTACCGAGAAAGGGAAGCATTCCATCATTTTCGACCTCCATAGTAAAGTTGATGGCGGGGTGAGCGTGGTTGAGGGTGTTAAGAAAGTCCCTAGCTGTAGACAAATCGGGCATCACAGTGAATGTGTCGTCAACATATCGACGATAGTAAGGTGGCAGTTTGCCGTCAACATCTAATTTCTCTTCAATAGACGACATGAATACGTTGGCTAGCAAGGGCCCAAGGGGGGACCCCATCGCTACTCCGTCGATCTGTTCATACAGGGATCCATTAAATTGGAAAAGCTGCCCCTTGGTGGCCACACCCAAAAGATCAATAAGGTCTTGCTTTGAAATGTTCAAATCATACTCGGAATTAAACCAGTTGTTTCTAAAGGCTCTGTCTGCCAGAATCGTAATGGTTTCATCCAAAGGTACATTCGTGAACAAGGAGGACACATCATAGGACACCAGCAAGTCACCAGGTGTTATGTTGAGGTCTCGCGGTAGTTCGTTCACAAAATCGAAAATGTCCGTGACTGTGTACTGATTTAACGACAACGGTTTGAGCTTGTTGTCCAACCATTTCGCCAGAGCATAATTATACGTATTAGTCGCTGATAGGATTGGTCGCATGGCTAATTTCTCCTTGTGTGTTTTCGGCAACCCGTACAGGTGTGCCAGTCTAGAACCGGTCGGACGAAGAGACTGGGCCACAGCGTGAGGGAGGATCCTTGTGATGATAGATTGTACAAGAGCCTCCTTTGCTAAAAGCGGATGATAGTGCTTGGGTGGTCTGCCTCGGGTTTTTGGTCGTTCAGAAGGAATGGGACGAAATTTGCTGGTGTCATTGACAGAAGCTTCGGAAAGTAGATGTATATATTCCGACTTATCCATTACAACGACACCTGAGCCTTTGTCCGGTTTTGTTATGACGATATCATCACGGCGCTTTAGTTGTTTAATGGCTGTCAAAAGCTGTTTAGGAGGACTCGGACCTTTATGGTTGATGTAATTGAGAGCTATAGATTTTAATGTTGCGGCAGCCAGTTCCTTAGAGTTCTCACTGTTTAGATGCCGTTCCAAGTCCCAGTAGGCCTTCTCAAAGCTCGCCTTAATCTCGATGTTTGAGATACGCTGGGGTATAGCGAACTTTAAGCCTCGACAGAGAACCAATTTCTGAAAGAAACTGAGCTCATGCGAGGAGATGTTTGTGATATGCTCGTCGACATCGACTTCAGTGTTTAGTAACCTCGAGATCTTACGAGTGTGCACAGACATGACTTCATGGTAGTAGTCCTTTCGAAGGCCGCTAATAATGCGAAGAATGCAAGTGTACCGAAACAAACTGCAGGCTTGTCGGATATTAGTGTAGATGGAGTTGATCTCACTTCTGAGGGCTTCACTCTGTTTGATCTTGGCACGGAGCTCCTCGGCAAGAACATTTTTGCTATAGGATTCCGAAGACTTTTTCCACTTTGATGTCTTGTCTTTGTCAACCCTAGCGAATGTTGGTGTAAGGTTGAAGTTCTGGCAGAGTCTAAGAAACTCGATTGAACAATCGCAATTAATTTGCTTCTTGCTACACTTTTCGAGACTCCGGAATAGGTGTAGCTGATCATCGCGTTTGAGAATTCTAATCAACAATGATTTAGATAAACATATACAGGCAAAAACTAACGATAGATAAATCCGACGTTTCGGCGACATCTTGGCGCCATTGTCAAGGGAAACTAATTAAATATGCGATTTCAAGAGTAACTAAGAGTTCAGAGTTTCTAATTTGCATAAGTTAGACAAAGACTTTAGCGCGAACTGAGTCTGATTGTACATTTAAACACGGTCGTAATTGTTTAATGAGTAACATCTCATTAATGAGACAATCAAACTTGTTGTGGCATTTTTTCAACACGCTAAAACAATTGCGAAGGTCATCCGGAATCCTGCCTGCGTGTCTACTATCATAGTGATTGCGTACTGACGAGGTCTTGCTTCTATGTCCATCAACGCGTACGAACAGATGGCCACGGGTGTAACCGACATAACCAGCATCGCACTGGTCACACTTGAAGTTATACACAACGCATTGTTGATCAATGAGCTGAGGCTTAGGTTCGCTTGTCGGGAACTCCTGGGCAATCTTGCGGCTCGTAAACACCGGTTGAACACTGGTCTGCAGCTTCACACTGAGATCTTTCAACTGTGTCTTCACGATATTAGCAGACTCCTGGTCTTTAAAGGGTATGACAACCCGAGTAGTGTTTTCTGTCGTAGATCTGGACCGTAATGAGGGCTGGTCAGCGACCTTTAAATTTAGGAAGGTTTTGACAGTGGAGTCAACAAGGTGCTTGGGATATTTCAGTTTAGAGAAAACAGACTTCAGTCGTTCGCACTCCTCAGTGAAGTAGGACCATGACGAAGACAGGCGATGTGCGCGATCGAGCATAGTTGTCAATAGTCCGCGCTTGTACCTATTATCGACATGACTGTTGCTCAGGTGTCGTTGTAATGGATAAGTCGGAATATATACATCTACTTTCCGAAGCTTCTGTCAATGACACCAGCAAATTTCGTCCCATTCCTTCTGAACGACCAAAAACCCGAGGCAGACCACCCAAGCACTATCATCCGCTTTTAGCAAAGGAGGCTCTTGTACAATCTATCATCACAAGGATCCTCCCTCACGCTGTGGCCCAGTCTCTTCGTCCGACCGGTTCTAGACTGGCACACCTGTACGGGTTGCCGAAAACACACAAGGAGAAATTAGCCATGCGACCAATCCTATCAGCGACTAATACGTATAATTATGCTCTGGCGAAATGGTTGGACAACAAGCTCAAACCGTTGTCGTTAAATCAGTACACAGTCACGGACATTTTCGATTTTGTGAACGAACTACCGCGAGACCTCAACATAACACCTGGTGACTTGCTGGTGTCCTATGATGTGTCCTCCTTGTTCACGAATGTACCTTTGGATGAAACCATTACGATTCTGGCAGACAGAGCCTTTAGAAACAACTGGTTTAATTCCGAGTATGATTTGAACATTTCAAAGCAAGACCTTATTGATCTTTTGGGTGTGGCCACCAAGGGGCAGCTTTTCCAATTTAATGGATCCCTGTATGAACAGATCGACGGAGTAGCGATGGGGTCCCCCCTTGGGCCCTTGCTAGCCAACGTATTCATGTCGTCTATTGAAGAGAAATTAGATGTTGACGGCAAACTGCCACCTTACTATCGTCGATATGTTGACGACACATTCACTGTGATGCCCGATTTGTCTACAGCTAGGGACTTTCTTAACACCCTCAACCACGCTCACCCCGCCATCAACTTTACTATGGAGGTCGAAAATGATGGAATGCTTCCCTTTCTCGGTACTCAACTCCTAAACAGAGCGCCTCGTATTGAAACTAAAGTGTTTGTGAAGCCAACAAACAGTGGTCTGCTTCTCCATTACCACAGTCATGTCGATAATAGGTACAAGCGCGGACTATTGACAACTATGCTCGATCGCGCACATCGCCTGTCTTCGTCATGGTCCTACTTCACTGAGGAGTGCGAACGACTGAAGTCTGTTTTCTCTAAACTGAAATATCCCAAGCACCTTGTTGACTCCACTGTCAAAACCTTCCTAAATTTAAAGGTCGCTGACCAGCCCTCATTACGGTCCAGATCTACGACAGAAAACACTACTCGGGTTGTCATACCCTTTAAAGACCAGGAGTCTGCTAATATCGTGAAGACACAGTTGAAAGATCTCAGTGTGAAGCTGCAGACCAGTGTTCAACCGGTGTTTACGAGCCGCAAGATTGCCCAGGAGTTCCCGACAAGCGAACCTAAGCCTCAGCTCATTGATCAACAATGCGTTGTGTATAACTTCAAGTGTGACCAGTGCGATGCTGGTTATGTCGGTTACACCCGTGGCCATCTGTTCGTACGCGTTGATGGACATAGAAGCAAGACCTCGTCAGTACGCAATCACTATGATAGTAGACACGCAGGCAGGATTCCGGATGACCTTCGCAATTGTTTTAGCGTGTTGAAAAAATGCCACAACAAGTTTGATTGTCTCATTAATGAGATGTTACTCATTAAACAATTACGACCGTGTTTAAATGTACAATCAGACTCAGTTCGCGCTAAAGTCTTTGTCTAACTTATGCAAATTAGAAACTCTGAACTCTTAGTTACTCTTGAAATCGCATATTTAATTAGTTTCCCTTGACAATGGCGCCAAGATGTCGCCGAAACGTCGGATTTATCTATCGTTAGTTTTTGCCTGTATATAAGTAATGATTCCACATTAAAATATGCTGTCACTACCCCGCAAACCCTGACTGACGATAACACAGCTGAAAGCGAAATTTGTTCAACGAATTGTCTTATTAGATCCTAATATGTCAGTCCTTTAAAAGCAGAGTCTAACATTAGAGCATTAGCCATCATTATACCATATTTGTCTGATGAATATTTTTATCTTATCTTGACATGATCAGTATTCTAAATAATATTATCCATTATCAAGCAGCTGCATGAAATAAGCTTGGCCTATTACATGGGAAATTGAGCCTGGAAATGTTGTCCTTTACTTTCTCAGGATGAAAACAGGTATATTTCTTGCCCGGTGGTGTAACACAGTTCTTAAAACTGTACCCCAGAAATTTACAACATTTAAACAAGGGTCGGTTGTTCATAACGTCGCTTCAGTTTGTCTTTTGGCCTTCAATAACATCATTGGTCACCGAGCACGAAAACTGGCGATCTTTTGACATCGACGAAAAATCGCAGTTGTTATAACTAAATTTATAGCTGAGCAGGTGGTATTCAACGCTCATATAGTTTATAAAAGAGGAGGTTTTGAGTCAAAAATTATCGAAATGAGACTACGTGTCTCAATAATTCGTTTTCGTCAACCCAATGAGCTTTTAGGGTGTTGCAAGTCAACCAACCAGTGTATTTTTAAACGTCATTTGACATTCCCCGCGGTGCAGTAAAGATCGATCAGACATCAAAGGGTATGTAGCTACAGAGCAGCCTGAAACATGCCCAAATCCCTAGTAAATGTGTAAGACATCGAAGGGTATGTAGCTACAGAGCAGCCTGAAACATGTCCAGATCCCTAGTAAATGTGTAAGACATCGAAGGGTATGTAGCTACAGAGCAGCCTGAAACATGCCCAAATCCCTAGTAAATGTGTAAGACATCGAAGGGTATGTAGCTACAGAGCAGCCTGAAACATGCCCAGATCCCTAGTAAATGTGTAAGACATCGAAGGGTATGTAGCTACAGAGCAGCCTGAAACATGCCCAGATCCCTAGTAAATGTGTAAGACATCGAAGGGTATGTAGCTACAGAGCAGCCTGAAACATGCCCAGATCCCTAGTAAATGTGTAAGACATCGAAGGGTATGTAGCTACAGAGCAGCCTGAAACATGCCCAGATCCCTAGTAAATGTGTAAGACATCGAAGGGTATGTAGCTACAGAGCAGCCTGAAACATGCCCAGATCCCTAGTAAATGTGTAAGACATCGAAGGGTATGTAGCTACAGAGCAGCCTGAAACATGCCCAAATCGCTAGTAAATGTGTGAGACATCAAAGGGTACTGATGTAGCTACAGAGCAGCCTGAAACATGCCCAAATCGCTAGTAAATGTGTAAGACATCAAAGGGTATGTAGCTACAGAGCAGCCTGAAACATGCCCAAATCGCTACTAAATGTGTAAGACATCAAAGGGTATGTAGCTACAGAGCAGCCTGAAACATGCCCAAATCGCTACTAAATGTGTAAGACATCAAAGGGTATGTAGCTACAGAGCAGCCTGAAACATGCCCAAATCCCTAGTAAATGTTTAAGAGATCAAAGGGTATGTAGCTACAGAGCAGCCTGAAACATGCCCAAATCGCTAGTAAATGTGTAAGACATCAAAGGGTATGTAGCTACAGAGCAGCCTGAAACATGCCCAAATCGCTACTAAATGTGTAAGACATCGAAGGGTATGTAGCTACAGAGCAGCCTGAAACATGCCCAAATCGCTACTAAATGTGTAAGACATCAAAGGGTATGTAGCTACAGAGCAGCCTGAAACATGTCCAAATCGCTAGTAAATGTGTAAGACATCAAAGGGTATGTAGCTACAGAGCAGCCTGAAACATGCCCAAATCGCTACTAAATGTGTAAGACATCAAAGGGTATGTAGCTACAGAGCAGCCTGAAACATGTCCAAATCGCTAGTAAATGTGTAAGACATCAAAGGGTATGTAGCTACAGAGCAGCCTGAAACATGCCCAAATCGCTAGTGAATGTGTAAGACATCAAAGGGTATGTAGACATGGCGTTCACGACGCATATACAAATTTATTGAAACAATCTGATCCCAAACTTGTAATCAAGTCCCGAAACTATCTTTCAAAAAAACCTCCACTTCCGTATTTACTTGCACTTCTAGACAAAAAAAAAACCTATTTTAATATTTTCCAATTATAAAATGTATAATGACTTCCCTGAGTATTCTTTTTACTTCCACTGATTGGACTCGGTGTTATTATGACCAAAGGTGATCGGGTTTCACACGCAATGTTCTGTTAAAACCATTAAATCTTCTCTATCCCCGTTTATTAAAAAAAACAATTGAAACACAAGGAGCCATCCTTGCGAAAAAAAAGCGAGTCCTGAATTATTAAAGAACATTCTGCTCTGTTAAATCTGCTTATGGTACTGATTATATGTGGTTACTGTCTATCTTGTAGATAACTTTTCTTGCATATTTTCATGAAAAACGTTGACAAGACATATAAACCTCTGATGTTTGCGGTTATTCTCCAGACTAAAGTTGATCCCGTGCTTTTTTCAACCATGCACGGTAACTTATTGTGCTTTTGATAATAAAGAAACCTGTTTTCTGATCCACCCGGAGGGATTGCTGCTCATCATCAACTATTACAAGAGAGAATGAAGGGTATACGCATCATTACCAACGTAATCTCTCTCAAGTTATTTTTAGAGCACTTCTGGTTTTGGTTTTCGCCAAAAAGACGGCAATTGAACGCTGCACATTTCTATATGTGGCCTTTTTCCTAAAGTACGCAATTCTAGGCAAACTGTCCGATAAAACGTTATTTGAAGATGGAAAGAAATATTCTTGTCTAGATGTCAACATTTTTGCCTTTTGAGGCATCTTCACAAAGCTTTTCTTTGTGAAAAGTGAACTAATCAACATGACACGAGCGTGGGACGAAGAAAAAATCTGAGTCCAGGACAGGAATCAAACCTATGACCTCCCGAACACCGGGCTGGCGCTCTATCCACCGAGCTACAAGAACTCATGGAGAGCAAGTTCATTTAACTGAGTTCCAATATGTGAAAGGCGTTATACATACTGCATACTGCCTTCTTTATTCACTCATCACACTTACGATGACTTTGACACTACTGATCCTAGCAATATGCAGGACGCCTGTCACATATGAACTCAGTTAAATGACCTTGCTCTCCATGAGTCCTCGTAGCTCAGTAAATGGAGCACCCGCCCGGTGTTCGGGAGGTCATGGGTTCGATTCCTCTCGGAGACTGAGATTGTTTTTCTTTGTACCACGTTCATGTTAATCAGTTCACTTTTCACACTTTATTACCGAGCTTAAAATTCACCCTTGTTATTCACTTATCAAGCTTTTCTTTCTTTGTCTCTCTTTAATTTTGGAAAAGAGAAGTTGGAAATGTTTCACTGAACGTCAAGGAAAGTGGACATCTTTAAAAGGTAAAGGGTCCAGGATATGTAGCGTGAAGGTTTTCCTTGATTTTCAGAGAACGCATTGATAGCTTGATTGCTATTTTGTAAATATGGGGGCCAACTAGAAAACCGGATGGTTTACTTGAACCCCATACTCTAACTTAAATATTTATCAACCACAAAGGCAAACTGTAAAAAAAAACTCAGTACATTCAGAGTTTCAAAACAACCGCCATTATCGATGCGAAGCGGTAGAAGCTTTATGCCTCGTTCTTTCTCTCTTATATCACTTGATGAAACAACTTCGCAGCTGTAAAAATCAATAAAGCTGTTGGAAAAAGAATTTGAAAGGCCTCAAAGATAAGGTGTGTGGTTCGTTACGATTCGCATTCCATCGAGTGAGCCGTTGTAATGCTTATAAACATTAGGGTGCTGAGACTGCGCAGTACGGACTGGAAATCATCTTTAACTGTATGATGCAAACAATCTTTGTTTGATCCTACCCACAGTTTCTTCATCAGTCATTGCAGGTGTTCGTTCATTCTTGGCACTTTCCTTGAGCTTATTTGATCCCATTGACCGAGAAAATGACTTTTGTCACTCTATCATTTGCTTAACTTGTTTACAATTAGCTCGACAAGTGGTTAATTTCCCGTATACCTACCGCAAAAAGGTCTATTAAATTACACTTTTCAATGCCATTTGTAAACTTTAATTAATAACTTTCAAAAGCCGAACTAAAAGAACAATGAAATGTCCTAGCTTTGGATTGTTAGGCCGTTTATGCTAGTCTTCTGACATCAAAAGACGAAATACAATTAACAATAACCTAATTAATGCCTTAAAAACAATTATTTTTATTTTATTTTTAATTTAATAATAACGCAATGCATGGCATGAAATCGACTCGCTGACCAACTTTTCACTCTAGAGTTGAAAATGATGCAATTAATTTTGACACGACTTGTCATTTCATTAATTAAGTTCAATTTTTGTATAGAACGAGCCATGAACTTTCGGATTATACTGAGTCAGCGTCAAACACAGTTTTAATTTTCTTTTGATAAATTCGCCACCAGTCAAGGCAGTAATTAGCTTGTCCATCACACTGCACAAACTCAACCATTATCTTTTGTTTTCTTTCCGACTATAAACAATATAAGAGGGGTCCGATTCCTTTTACTTCTATCATCTCTCATGCAGACTGTGCCAGTTTACACGTGAAAAATGTAAATTAAAAAAAGTTTTCGCGAGAAAAGAAGTCACGAAGTTTCCTGTTTTATCGTCTCAGTTTTTCATGACCTCTGATAGTTCTTTGCCGCTTCCGCTTTCCTATTGTCTACCAAAACGTTTAAACAAACAGAATGACCCCATTCAACTTTTAATAAAAATATTTATCGGATTTTCACGAGATGCAAAACATGTACAAAGCATAAAATCAATCACACGCACAGATTGAATCGGGTTTGTTGTCAGTTCAGGCACTGAAGCAGGTTTAAGAAAGACTGATGTGACGACGGGAAAAAACAAACTATATCTATTAATAAACAACACATCCAATAAGTGAAAGACTGAAGTTAACTTCAAGAAGAACGTCACTGGAGTAAATTTACACTTGAAAACGCGTCTCGCTATTCTTGGAGTCAGGGAGTTTAAAAGAGGGATGTTTGGTCACTGCAGAATTTGTTTGACCAAAAAAATCGTGTCGGCAGGGCAAAATGTTGTGTGACGTGTATTTCCCGCGTCTTAATCGCATGCATGAACAATCGATCGAGTGTATTAAAAGCTGACGTACCTTGAATCCAGCTCTGTTGATATTGAGTTCAATCAGTGGTACACTCGACGAAGGAGACTGACTTTCATGGCGAGCCCTTGAATTTAACTCTTCCCGAGGGACACTGATTTCGACCACTTTCGAACCAGCTGGTTTCAGCCGCTGGCTCGCTGATTTCACCTCTTTCACAACAAACAGACTTCCCGAGTTTTTGCTCTTTTCTTTCCTTGTCGGTGACAATCTGATCGTGGCTTTCACTACAGGGAACTGCATCTTAAAGTAAGACCGTGCTGGCTTTGCGATTCGGCTTAATGGCGACCATTTCTATACTTCATCGACGAACAGACCATTTGTATATTTTCCCAAACTGAAAACAACGGAAGAAAATTATGTCGCGCCTAGTCAAGCATGAAATTAGAAGCAGCTTTACTTGTGTTGTGACAGAACGTAAATTCTCCCTACACTTCGGTGTTAATGCAAATTGCAAACAATTACAGATCGATTGTGACTTTACCAACTAGTCTGTCGGTTTCAACGGTGTTAGATGTTCTGATATGCACACAAAGTCCTATGGATTTGAATATTTGTTGCTGTTAACGCTTCTTTGTTTATAGTTTCTTTAAATTGGCGGATTTCCTTGACAGCTAATCTGGAGGAAACTGATACGAACTTGATGCTGAGCAGGGTATATGTGAACAATCGACAGCTGCCGCCGCGTGGGCCGTGGGCAGTAGTAGCGGTTTTGGGCGCGGACATAAGCGGGCCTCAAGGCGATGACGCTAGATGACTAAAACAATAGTCAAAACATGAAACTGGATAGATTGTTTGTTTCTGTGTCCGGTTTTGGACTATTATGGCTTAAGTTCCGGTATTGTAAGTCTATCAGGAGAGAACAACGAAAACCGATTCGGATCGAAACGGGATTGATCGTGAAGCCATTTGTACTGCGACGAAGCTTTTTTCTTTCAAACAGATCTAGAGTTGTTCTTTTATGCATTGAACATCTGTTCCACTGTATTTATACTAGCTTGGGTAATTATATTGTGGGCTATAGTATAGAACTATCTTGTATTGGCAAGTCAGGGTCCACTGGAGGTCTAGTCTTCTAGTCTGCAAATCAGCAAATACGGCCGCCTCTCGTAGCTAGTAGACGTTTTGTCTGCTTTGTCGCTTGAATATTCACAAAAGCTATGTCTCTAGCTACCGAACGGTTAGGAGATTCGATGAGAGCTGAGTGTATAGGAACCCTTCATCGCATGATTAAATATGTCATTAATATCGACAAGTCTGTGACAATCGCTTGAAATGAGTGATAACAAGAGGGTAGGTGGTCAGTAAATTGACGTCATAAAAGCGTAAAGCGAAAGTTGTAACGGGAAAATATAGCATTTTCAGCTCACCTTCGATCCCAGGGCCTCTCGTATTGGAAGTAAATAAATAAAAATAATAAAAAAATAACAAACTAATATTTTAAGAGGAGACCTCCAATCACCTAGAGATGGTTTTCATCAAAGTTTAAAATGTACGTTAAATGTCTAAAATACAGAAGTGATAAAAGCTAAAAACGTAATACTAAAACTAAGGTTTAAAACTAGAACTAGAACTATGTGAGAGAGTGAATCTCCGATACAGGTCCTCTATACTGACTAAGGTAGTTCTTCCGCGGATATTACTCGCACGTTGCGTGGATGTTTTCGTGGAGGATCCATCTGTTTATGTTTCGTTTCGTTTCGTTTCGTTTCAAAGCAAGGTGAACCTCCAACGCCGTGGGGATGTCTTCTTGGATAGTTTGATTACAAGTAAAGGAGCTTCGGCTCTCCTTATGTTTTAATACATTTCGAAACTTTTATAGGAGTTTAAACTGATGACTGGTAACAGTGTAATACCTCTCCAGTTCGTACATTCGCGTAGGTCACCCTTCTTGGGTAACTTTACCATCAACCCTCTATTCCAACTTTTTGGTGTTACGCCCTCTTCCTTCACCTTGTTAAACAGTTTTATTAGTTCGTGCGTTCTCTCATCTAAATCTGTTTTTAGAAGTTCGGCTACTACGTTATCGAGTCCAGCTGCCTTTCCATTTTTCGTTGCTTTTATAGCACTTTTCACTTCGGTTGGTCGAAATGGTCCAATATCAAATTCTCCGTCATTTTGCCTTCTTTCCATTTTACGTGGCTGAATGGCCCTTTCAGGTGGGTCTTTGTTGAGTACTGCGTCAAAGTGTTTTTTCCAGATCTTCAGTCTTCTGCTCCCCTCATTTATCGGTCGTCCGTTTTTATCGTTTACTGCTGTACTCACTCTTGTGGTCTCACCCGTCAAGGTCCTCACTATTCGATGTAATTCCCCAGACCTTCCATTTTCTGCCGCTCTCTCAGTATTTCCTGCCATCTCATTCAACCAGCGCCTCTTGCCTTTACGTGCACTCCTTTTCACTTCTCGGTCCTTTCCCTTATACTGCTCCCTTATTCTTTGTTTGACTCTTTCTGAACGTGTACTTTCGAGCTTCAGTTTAAGTTGTCTCCTTTCTTCTACTTTCTTCCACGTTCCTCCGCATAACCAGGGTTTGCTTGCCCTGTTGGCTGTCCCTAGTACCATTTTGGCAGTTGCAACATAGATATTCTCCATTCTGTTGTTCGTTTGATTGGCATTTTCTTCTTCTTCCAATCCCTCTAGGGCCTGGAATCTGTTTCTGACCTCAATGTTGTATTTGTTGCGTATTTCCTCATCTGTCAACTTTTGCATGTCAAATCTTGTTCGACCTTCCTTTTCCCTCGGACTTCTCTTTAACTTCAGCTTAAGCCAAGTCTCCACTAGGTATGGTCACTTCCCACATCTGAGCCTCGCCGAACTACAGTGTCCATAACTGATGATCTGTATTCCTTAGCAATCATTGTGTGGTCTATCTGGTCTTAGTTCTGCCGTTTGGTGATGTCCATGTTGCTTTATGAATTTCCTTATGAGGGAAAATCGTTCCTGTAATAACTAACCCATTCATCTCACAGAACTCACACAGCCTTTAACCATTTTCATTCCTTACTCCTCTTCCGTGGTGTCCCAGTACTTCCCTTTCCTCAGTTGTTCCTTTCCCTACTTTAGCATTAAGGTCTCCAATGATAATCAGGATGTCATTTCTGTTGCATTTTTGCATTGTACTTTCAAGCTGCTCGTAGCATTCATCTTTGCTCTCCACGCACGCGTCATTGGTTGGGGAGTATACATGTATCAATGTCAGTTTCCTATACTTTGAATAGAACCTTGCCCTGATGATCCTACTACTTTCGGGTGTCCACTCCATAAGGCATTTAGCCGCTTGCTGGGACATCCTAATTGCCACACCTCCTTGATGAATCTCTTCATCACCGCTGTAAATTAGTACCTGCCCTGTGTTTAGTTTTAATTTTCCGCTTCCTCTCCACCTGCATTCGCTGCTACCCAGAATGTCCAACCTATATCTTTCCATCTCTCGTGCTACTTGGCCAGCGTTTCCAGTCTCAAACATTGTTCTAACATTCCAATTTCCAATCCTGGTTTCGAGCTTCGGATTCACGATCGAAGCTGTCGGCTTTTGGGTTTCCTTTCGGGTTTGACCCAAATGCGTCATTCTGCTACTGTGAGCCCTCGTCGTTTCACCGATTTTGGTAGCAATTTGAATGTCTTCCGTTTCTGTAATAAACTTGTTTTTACGGGAGTGGCTTATCAACCCCCAGCCCAACCCCCAACCTAGGGGACCAGGGAGGTCACACTTCGTCTGGCCTCTACCCTTCGACCTGTTCGGTATGGGTGACCCTACCAGGAGTACAAGACTCCAGCCGACATAGCTCTAGGGGTCACTGAGACACGCAAACCATCCCACCGCGATAAGGTGGTGATCTCGTGGGATGAAAGAGTGTTGATAAGTAGAATCAAAAAAGTTGTCGACAACATCCTGAGGAAGGAACAAGCAGGTTTTCGAGAGAACAGAAGTACAATTGATCAGATCTTTGCTCTCAGGAATATACTTGAACAAGTTAATGAATGGAACGCAATTCTGTACACCCATTTCATAGACTTTGAGAAGGCGTTCGATTCTGTACGCAGAGAAAGTCTGTGGAACATCATGTCAATGTACGGAATCCCAGAAGAGCTCATCGAATTGGTGAAGGCGATGTACAACAACTTTGAGTGTGCAGTTCTAGATGAGGGTGAAACAACAGAATGGTTTCGAGTCCAGTCAGGAGTAAAGCAAGGTTGTGTCATGTCTGGGTTCCTCTTTCTACTTGCAATTGACTGGGTCATGAGCAGAACTACGGAAGGTAGAAGAACTGGTATACGATGGAAGTTCACCTCGATCTTAGAAGACCTAGACTTTGCAGACGACATCGCTTTGTTGTCGTCTAGGTACGTCGACATAAGAGATAAGACCAACAGACTAGCCGATGAAGCAGCAAGAGTCGGTCTTAAGATCAATGCAAAGAAGTCAAAAGTCATGTGGGTGAATGCCAAAAACGACCAACGAATAGAGATTAATGGTGAACAGGTAGAAGAGGTGGAAGAGTTTGTGTATTTAGCCGCACTGCTGGACAAAGAAGGTGGAACAACCAAGGACATACGGCATAGGCTGAGTAAAGCTAGACAGGCTTTTCATAGGATGCGAAGAATATGGGGCACCAGTGAGATTGGCAGAAAGACGAAGGTACAATTGTTTTAAACAATTGTTAGGTCAGTTTTGATGTATGGCTGTGAAACTTGGAAACTTACGAAAACAGAAGCAAAGAAGCTGGACGGTTTCCAATACAAGTACATGAAGAGGATTTTAAGAATAAGGTGGCCTCAGACCATCTCCCACCAACAAATTCAGGAGAACACAGGAGTGAACAGAACGAGCGATGAAATCAGACGTAGAAGATGGAATTGGATTGGACATATAATGAGGAAAGACAAAGAGGAACATTGCGTCACAGCTTTGGAATGGAAGCCAGAAGGGAAAAGAAGGCCTGGCCGACCCAAAACAACATGGAGGAGAATGGTTGAAGATGAAAAGAAAACAGCTGGGTGGCAGTCATGGGTGAATGTCAAAAACCTCGCAGCAAACCGTAGTGGTTTGGAAAGAGAATGTCAAAGCCTTATGTGCCTTATGGCATAAAGAGATATAGGATAGGATAGGATAGGATAGGAGTTTAAATAAGAGAAGGATGTCCCCTGCACAAACAATAACAACTGAATGAAAGGAAGAGAAATGAGTAGACAAACGAGTGCAAAGCAAACAAATGCCCAAACACAAGCTTGGCAAGACGCTCTCTGCCCAAGCAGCAAAAACAGTTTACGGCAAGAACGCCAAAGGCAACATCGATTAAAAAACGACGTAATATTCAACCTACGAATCTCGCGAGAATTTAGATTTATTCAGTTTGTCTATACTGTCAGAAATATCCCCGGAAAAATTTCCGTATAACCCCATACATGTATTATGCATGAAGAAGAATAAATGATGTATGCGCTCTATTGTTTTTCAAGACAGTAGCGACTCCCTAAGGTATTGAATATAAACAGTGATAATGAATAAAAGAGGATTTCATTGCGCTATCGCGCGCTGTCTTTTCGCCGATTCTCTTCTTCCCCTAGCTCAATTCTTCTCTCTTTTTCTTCTCCATATTACCCAGGCTCCTTACGCATTTCTTTTCTTTTCTTTTAACTTTTATTTTATGATTATTCTTTATTGTTTATTTACACACGACCCCAAAAGCTGCAAGCTTAATTACTTATCGTGTTTAAATAAAGGTTACTTACTTACTTACTTACTTACTTACTTACTTACTTACTTACAACATCAGCTCTCGAACCACTTACCTTTCGCATACCTCTCGCTAACCAGTCTCTCTTCTACACCACTCTACACTACGGGGTTCAGTTGAGAATTACGTCTGCAAAAATAATTTTTGTTTTACTTGACGCGTTGGCCTTCCAAAAAAAATTACATTACAATTTACTTATTCATCTGTTTAACGCATGTTACACGCTGCACGAAAACATGCATCGCATGCGTGCATGACGGAACGCACGGGGCTTCTACTGTAAGTACCGCTGAGAAATGGTAGGAAATTTTCCTAGCATTCCTTACATACTCTTATTAGGGTTCTTCCTCTTGCGGCCAGGGAAGGCGTCATAATCTGTTTCAGTGACATGTCGATGATATTAAATAAAACATAAACCAGAAAGGAATATGAGACAAGCTTTAAAATGAAGTCACGATATTAATAGTGCTTTAAAAGTAAATAGTGCGTTCGAGTCATTCCCGATACTTTTAAATGATGGCGGACTCCACTGACGCCAATAATCTGGAACAAAACAAGGTCATTATATATCGGATCACGTCTAAACACACGCGAAGAAAGACTTGGGCAGGAAAAAAACGTGAGCGGAGAAAACCGGGGAATGTCGATAGATCAAGTAATCCCGCAGTGATGAACGAATTACACAACATGAACCTTCCTCTGCTTCTCCCCCTGAACCAAGTTCAGATCTACGAACTGAACTTAAAGATACCAAAGTGCCTAGGAATGGATGTTGAGCGCGGCGAGCAGACGTAAATGTCTTGTTTACCCAATGAAAGCCATCACAATAAACTCTGAGCTTGCATCGAGATGCTTGTCGGGCGTAAAGAAGAAACCATAACCTGCAAGGGACCGCATACGATAAACGCTGCCAACGTAGGATCTACAAGAGATCTGATCAGCCAAAAAATGTATGAAGACAAGCAATAAACTGCAAGGCTGATACTACGTGAAAAACGTTTCGAGACACCAACATGACAAGAACCGATAAAGTAGGATCGCAACAGTGGACAGCTGTTTCGCCCTTCTTGGGGCTCGTCAGCACTGTGTAGCGAAGATATGTAACGCCAGCCCAACAGCCAACGCACATAAATTGCAAAATGACCCGTGCAATATATCAAGTTCCGTACTTTGAACTCACTTGCGCCCCGAAACACGCGTTGCCACATCACATGTTTCGGGGCCCAAGGAGACAAAGTGTCAAGATTGGTGTCTCGAAAAGCAAAAGAATAAATGTAGCTGGACAAGGCCAGCCTAAACATTTAAACATTCAACCGCATGGCCAGTACCATGCGGCTGATCAGATCTCTTGTAGATCCCTTGCAGTTTATGGTTTCTCATTTATGTATTTTCGGACCGTAGGTCTTTTTAGATCCGATACGCTGCGTTTTTTAAGCATGGTACTGGCCATGCTGTTGAATGTTTAAATGTTTAGGCTGGCCTTGTCCAGCCACATTTATTCTTTTGCTTTTCGAGACACCAATCTTGACACTTTGTCTCCTTGCGCCCCGAAACATGTGATGTGGCAACGTGTGTTTCGGAGCGCAAGTGAGTTCAAAGTACGGAACTTGATATAGTGCAAGGGTCATTTTGCAATTTATGTGCGTTGGCTGTTGGGCTGGCGTTACATATCTTCGCTACACAGTGCTGACGAGCCCCAAGAAGGGCGAAACAGCTGTCCACTGTTGCGATCCTACTTTATCGGTTCTTGTCATGTTGGTGTCTCGAAACGTTTTTCACGTAGTATCAGCCTTGCAGTTTATTGCTTGTCTTCGTAAAGAAGCGTTTGATTAATCAATCTAAAAGAGATCTCAAGGAATAAAAACCCAGATGATCTGGAATACTTGTCTGAGTATGTCGTTGGCAGTGGGAGCCACGTGCAGTATTATCATGCTTGGCAATTGAAGTTATTGTGTAGAAAATATCGCACAATTACACAGCCGAGGGCAAAAAAAAAAAAAAAGCGCGAGGAGAAACTTAGTACATGGAGCTAAGATAGATTGTCAGTGCTTTAGGTGATCATGCACGGCTACCAATGGCTTGGCCAATGGCTTGGCCAATGGCTTGGCCAATGGCTTGGCCAATGGCTCGTACACGCAATGAATCGTAAAAGTCCGTAAGTAACGACCTCCGAAAGAAGTGAGCCCACGCCCCATCCCCTGAAAATAGCGCAACTAAGGTTCAAAAGTATAATTATTTTTGCAATCAATAACCTGAATAATTAACAATTATTCCATGAGCGCGCGTTGGATATGAGATGGTAAATAGCCAACGAGGCCCTTAGGGCCGAGTTGGCTATAACCAATCTCATATCCAACAAGCGCGAATGGAATAATTGTTTTATTAAATTCGGTGCGTTTGTATTCTTGGAAATACAGCTTAATTTTATTGGGTTTTAATTTTACAAAACGACCGGAAGTCGATGTGACAAAAACAACAACAAGTGGGAAATCACATGACATGCGCGCCGTTTGTAAAATTACTTGAATGAAAAATTTGAGAGCGAAGCAAACGAATTTGCTGAATGAAATTGCAATCAAGTAGAATTCAAGAAACGTCTATTAAATGAAGGAGATATAACCTTGGCCAGAAAGTTTGAAAAGCGTTCGAGTTCGAGTCATGGAGAAGAGCCAAATAATTGTGCACTTGCACATTGCCATCGTAATAATGCTGCGGAAAACTTTGATCGCCATGTGACACAGACGTTGTGCCAAAATTATTCTCGACAAGATCTCTCTCAGGATTCCCTTGCTTTGAAAGCCTTGGCATTTCGAGCTGTATGTGTGGAGCTCATTGTTGGTCAGTTTTAGAGTCAAGGACAGAAACTATCTTAGCGTCAGATCGGCGTCGACAAAACCTGGATCGGACCGGACCGGATCACGGATCGGATCACGGACCGGATCACGGATCGGATCACGGACCGGATCACGGATCGGATCACGGATCGGATCACGGATCGGATCAAGGAAAAAAATCCAAAATTTTGTTGAGCAAATTGCACTAGAGTGACTACTGTGAGCAGAACGTTTTATTTAATTCAGGTGTGATATTCCTTTATTCTTTTATAATATCAAGCCAACCTGGGAGCTGGTCACAGATCAATTTTTTTCAGGCTGTTGGGTTTTGATTGCGATGATCAATCATGTCTTCATATCTTTCTCCGCAGTTCAGATAAATGATATTTCGTGTAATCACTTGCATCAAAGGTAAACTGTCATAAAACGAGTCAGTATGGTAAAAATAGGACAAACGTATGAATAGAAACACAAAAACTAAAAACACTAAAAAATTAAACACCTGATGATTTCAAACAATTTCCGTTTTTGAGACAAGTCTATACTTTTACAAGATGTGAGTTTGGAATACGATATTTCGCACTGGAATAAAACGAAACAAACCATTTGTATTTCAAGGAAATATAGCTGTTTTTCAAAAAATTCTAGGAATAACATCGATAGTGTGAACGATAACGCAACCCGAGAATAAACAACAGTTTAGGAGTTACGTCACGATTTTTAGAGTTATTTTTAGGGTTGTAAAGAGCTGCCTTTAAATAGAATAAAACCTTAAAATGATCGTGTTCTAGGATAGAAAACACTTAAGAGGCAAGAACAAATCAAAACGGAATGAGGATCGTTAAGGATGGCAAAGATTAACGGGGATTGCAAATGACGAACTTGAAAAACTAGGCTAGTTTTTTCAAGGTGTGCAAATCGTGACTTAGCTCCTTCAAAGCAAGTCATGTCCTTAAGCTTTCGCACGTAAGTTTTCTCATTAACTGTATTGTGTGTAACGCCAACTGTAACGCTCACATCTAACACGAAAATGTAGCCGAGAATTAGCCACTGAAAACAATTTCAAAAACGAGAATGGGAGGTTCACGCAAGCTTCGAGCCAACTAACGTTCAAATATAACTACATCTGCCTGTTCATTACAATTTAAATTCGTCGTAAATTAGGCGCTTATGCGGCTTTTTAAATGACCTCTTGTCATTCTCTGTAATTAACATGTCATTGCGTCAAATTCGGGACTCTTATTTTCATTTAACATATTTTAGTTTTCCACTTTTATTTTTTATTTATTATTATCTTATAAACGGTTTGATTTTTGTTTTTGATTTTTTTTTTCTTTAAAACTTTGTTTTTTTTTCTGTGATCCGATCCGTGATCCGATCCGTGATCCGATCCGTGATCCGGTCCGTGATCCGATCCGTGATCCGATCCGGTCCGATCCAGGTTTTGTCGACGCCGGCGTCAGATTCATCTTCAGAATCTCCGAGGCCACCCTGGTGGTTTTTCGTGGCTGGTAAAGAACCGGGCTTACTTCGGTTCAGCTCAAAACACTCAACTCCTTGAGGTGTTTTTCGCAAGGACAGAATTGTTGGCGCTAGCCGTCGTTGATTCTCTCGTCGTCGTCGGCCAAAAAAGAGACTGAGATAAAACTAGGTCGTCCTCTGTAGCTGTGCGGGATTCTTGCTCTCGGCCGATCCGAGCTTGCTTAGTCGAACAGTTTCCTCATCTGCTCATTGGAAACTGGTTTCTTATGGACTACGCCGGCAATTATGCCTGTTTTCCTGCGGCCTTTTACAAATGCATATGCTCTAATAATTTATTTGCCTGGTCAGAGATAATGGAAAACGGTTTGTTGTGCGGCGGCGTGCGAAGGAAATGATCAACTGGCGGCTTTAATGGATTCAATCAATGAACTTTTGCAATACGTGTCATCTTTCTTCCTCGCAGACGAGTAAAAACACTTCAACTGAACATTCAGTTCTTCTTTTGACATTTCTTATATCGGTTTCGAAAATTTAGTGCTACCAGGACTAGCAAGCCATTCTGTTCAGGTAAAATTTGTTTTTGTTACATAATCTTCATGAATGCGTAAAATCTCGCCGGTCATATTTTAATTTTGCAACTTTAAGGGAAACTTAACGTATACGTACCGTTAAATAATCTTATCTCGAGCTTTGTGGCTTTTTTGTTGTTACTGGGTCGGCATGTCTTTTTTTTTCTCCCGCGTGTTCTCGCACGTTAGGCGAGACGGCAGACTCGCGTTTTAGATGCGGGGATCCCAAACTTTGCTTACCTCGCTTTTTTAAGATGCTAGTTTTAGCCCTTTTCCAAATGTCCAACGTGTATTTCACTTGTGGAAGTCTATCCATTTGAACAGTGCTTAGGTGGATATTTTTAACCATGTCAATTTACTTTTCCCTTGTCTTTTCTCGCGAATTTAGCTATGCAGCACACTCAAACTTTTGGTGTCGGGATCTTAAACTATGCTCACTGGACTTTTTAAAGCTGCTACTTTTGGCCCTCTCTTAAATTTACACATTTGTATATTTTACTTGTGGGAGTCTTTCGATTTAAACAGTGCTTGGGTAAGAGATTCTCGCCCATATCAGATTTCCTTTCTCTCGTCAGTTCTCACGCCTTTAGAGATGCGCCACACTCGAGGTTTTTGGTGTCGGGATCTTAAACTATGATTACTGGACTTTTTAAAGATGCTAGATTTGGCCCTTTCTCAAATATACACACATGTATTTCACTTGTGGAAGTCTGTCGCTTTAGATAATCCTTAAGTTGGAGATTCTCGCCCATTTACAGTTTTTTCTCATCCGCGTTTTCGCACGTTTAGAGATGTGCCACACTCGCGATATCGTGTCGGCATCTCAAACTATGCTTATTGAACTTTTTGAAGACTCTAGATTTGGCCCTTTCTCAAATCTACACACGTGTATTTCGCTTGTAAAAGTCCATCGATTTGGACAGTGTTTAGGTTAAAGATTCTCGCCCATATCAATTTTCATTCCTCTCGTAAGTTCTCGCGCGTTTAGAGATGCGCTACACTCGCGTTTTAAGTGCGGGGATCTTAACCAATGCTTACTTAACTTTTTAAATATGCTACTTTTAGCCCTCCCCCAAATATACACACGTGTATTTCACTTGTGGAAGTCTATCAATTTGGACAGTGCCTGGTTGGGAGATTCTCGCCCATAATAACTTTCTTTTGGCTAGTAAGTTCTCGCGCGCTTAGAGATGCGCCACATTCGCGGTTTTGTTGTCGGGATCTTAAACTATGCTTACTGGACTTTTTAGAGAAGCTAGATTTGGCCCTTTCTCAAATCTACACATGCACGTGAATTTCACTTGTGGAAGTCTATCGATTTCGACAGTGTTTAGGTTAGAGATTCTCGCCATATTAACTTTCTTTTCTCTCGTAAGTTGTCGCGCGTTTAGAGATGCGCCACACTCGCGTTTTAGGTGCGGGGATCTCAACCAATGCTTACCTACTTTTACCCCTCCCCCAAAACTACACACGGGTATCTCACTTGTGGAAGTCTATTAATTTGGAGAGTACTTGGGTAAGAGATTGTCGCCTATATCAACTTTCTTTTCGCTAGTAAGTTTTTGCGCGTTTAGAGATGCGCCACACTCGCGCTTTAAGTGCGGGGAACCCAACCAATGCTGGTTTAGGGATCTTAAACTATGTTTATAGAACGTTTTAGAAATGGTAGATTTGGCCCTTTCTCAAATCTACACTAGTTTATTTCACTTGTGGAAGTCTTTCGTTTTGGACAATGCTTGGGCTAGAGATTCTTGCCCATTTATATTTTTTTCTCCGGTGTTTTCGCGCGTTTAGAGATGCGCCACACTTGTGATATTGGTGTCAACATGTCAAACTATGCTTACTGGACCTTTTGAAGATGCTAGATTTGGCTCTTTCTCAAATCTACGTATACACACATGTATTTCATTTGTGGAAGTCTATCGATTTAGACAGTGTTTAGTTTGAAGATTCTCGCCCAAATTAACTTCCTTTTCTCTTGTAAGTTCTCTCGCGTTTAGGGATGCGCCACACTCGCGTTTTAGATGCCAGGAACCTAACCAATGACTAACCTTACTTTTTTAAGTTCTAGTTTTAACCCTACTTCAAATCTACACACGTGTATTTCACTTGTGGAATTCAATCGATTCGGACAGTGTTTAGGTTGGAGATTCTCGCCCATATCAACTTTCTTTTCCCTTGTAAAATCTCGCGCGTGTGAAATTGCGCCACACTCGCGTTTTAGGTGCGAGGAAACCAACCAATGCTTACCTAACGTTTTCAAGACGCTACTTTTAGCCCTTCCTCAAATCTACACACGTGTGTTTAACTTGTGGAAGTCTATTGATTTGGACAGTGTTTAGGTCGAAGATTCTCGCCCATATCAACTTTCTTTTCTCTAGTAAGTTCTTGCATGTTTAGAGATGCACCACACGCGCGCTTTTGATGTCGGGATCTCAAACTATGCCTACTGAACTTTTTAAAGATGCTAGATTTGGCCCTTTCTCAAATCCACACACGTGTATTTCACTCGTGGTGGTCTGCGCTTTGGACAATGCTTGGATTGGAGATTCTCGCCCATATATATTTTTTCTCATGTGTTTTCGCGCTTACCTAACTTTTTAGAGATGCTACTTTTAGCCCTCGCTAAATCTACACACGTGTTTTTCATTTGTGGAAGTCTATTGATTTGGAAAGTACTTGGGTAAGAAATTGTCGCCTATATCAACTTTCTTTTCGGTAGTATGTTCTCGCGCGTTTAGAGATGCGCCACACTAGCAGTTCAGGAGCAGGGAACTAAACCAACGCTTACCTAAATTTTTTAAAATGCTACTTTTAGGCGTCCCCCAAATCTACAAAGGTGTGTTTTACTTGCGGAAGTCTGTGGATTTTGACAGCGCTTGGGTTGGAGATTCTTACCGATATCAACTTAGTTTTCTCTCGTAAATTCTCGCGCGTTTAGAGATGCGCCACACTCGCGTTTTAGCTGCGGGCATCTCAACCATTGCTTACCTAACTTTTAAAAGATGCTACTTTTAGCCCTCCCCAAAATCTACACACCTATGTTTCACTTGTGGAAATCTATTGATTTGGGTAGTACTTGGGTAAGAGATTTCCGCCTTTATCAAGTTTCTTTTCGCTAGTAAGTTCTCGCGCGTTTAGAGATGCGCCACACTCGGGGTTTGGGTTTCGGGATCTTAAACTATGTTTACTGGACTTTTTAAAGATGCTAGATTTGGCCCTTTGTTAAATCTACACACGTGTATTTCACTTGTGGGTGGAAGTCTGTCACTTTGGACAATGCTCTGGTTGGAGATTCTCGCCAATTTATACTTTTTTCTCTCCCGTGTTTTTGCGCGTTCAGAGGAACACCACACTCGCGATCTCGGTGTAGGCATCTCAAACTATGGTTCATGGACTCTTCTAAGGTACTAAATTTGGCCATTTCTTAAATGTACACACGTGTATTTCACTTGTTGAAGTCTATTGATTTAGACAGTGTTTAGGTTGGAAATTCTCGCCCATATCAACTTTCATTTCTCTCGTAAGTTCTCGCGCGTTTAGAGATGCGCCACACTCGCGTTTTAGCTGCGGGGATCCCAACCAATGCTTATCTAACTTTTTTAAGGTGCTACTTTTAGCCCTACCCCAAATCTACACACGTGTATTTCACTTGTGGAAGTTTATCGATTTGGACAGTGCTTGGGTGAGAGATTCTCGCCCATAATAGGTTTCTTTTGGCTAGTAAGTTCTCGCGCGTTTAGGGATACCCTACACTCGCGGTTTTAGTGTCGAGATCTTAAACTATGTTTACTGGACTTTTTAAAGATGCTAGATTTGGCTCTTTCTCAAATCTGCACACGTGTATTTCACTTGTGGAAGTCTATCGATTTGGACAGTGTTTAGGTTGGAGATTCTCGCCCATATAAACTTTCTTTTCTCTTAAAAGTTCTTGCGCATTTAGAGATGCGCCACACTTGCGGTCTTGGTGTCGGGATCTTAAACTATGTTTACTGGACTTTTTAAAGATGTTAGATTTGGCCCCTTCTTAAATCTACAGAGGTGTCTTTCACTTGTAGAAGTCTGTCGCTTTGGACAATGTTTGGGCTAGAGATTTTCGCCCATTTATATTTTTTTTCTCTCCCGTGTTTTCGCGCGTTTAGAGATGCGCCGCACTTTCGATTTCGATGTCGCCAACTTACACTATGCTTACTGGACTTTTTGTAGCTGCTAGATTTGGCCCTCGCCCAAATCTACACACGTGTATTTCAATGTGAAGTCTAACAATTTCGACAGTGTTTAGGTCAAAGATTCTTGCCCATATCAACTTTCTTTTTTCTCGTAAGTTCCCACGCGTTTAGAGATGCGCCACACTCGCGTATTGGGTGCGCGGAATCCAACTAATGCTTACCTAACTTTTTGAACATGCTAATTTTAGCCCTCTCTCAAACTACATATGTGTGTTTCACTTGTAGAGGTCTATCGATTTGGACAGTGTTTAGGTTGGAGATTCTCGCGCATATTAACTTTCTTTTCTCTTGTAAGTTCTCGCGCGTTTAAAGATGCGCCACACTGGCGTTTTAAGTGCGGGGAACCCAAGCAATGCTTACTTAACTTTTTCAAGGTGCTAGTTTTAGCCCTCCCTTAAATCTACACATGTGTGTTTAACTTGTGGAAGTCTATCGATTTGGACAGTGTTTAGGTTGAAGATTCTCGCCCATATCAACTTTCTTTCGTCTTATAAGTTCTCGCGCGGTTATAGATGCGCCACACTCGCGTTTTAGGTGCCGGGAACCCAACCAATGCTTACCTAACTTTTTGAAGATGCTACTGTTGGCTCTCCCCCAAATCTACACGCGTGTGTTTTACTAGTAGTGGTCTATTGATTTGGACAGCACTTGGGTAAGAGATTCTCGCCTATATTAACGCGTTTACAGATGCGCCACACTCGCCGTTTTGGTGGCAGGACCTTAACCTATGTTTACTGGTCTTTTTAAAGATGCTAGATTTGGTCCTTTCTCAAATCTACATACGTGTACTTCACTTGTGGAAGTCTTTCGCTTTGGACAATGCTTGGGTTAGAGATTCTTGCCCATGTGTATTTTTTCTCATCCGCGTTTTCGTGCGTTTAAAGAAGCGCCACACTTGCGATTTCGGTGTTGACATCTCAAACTATGCTTACCAGACTTTTTTAAGATACTAGATTTGGTCCTCTTCCAAATCTTCGCACGTGTATTTTACTTGTGGAAGTGTGTCGCTTTGGACAATGCCTGGGTTGAAGTTTCTCGCCCATTTCTATCTTTTTTGTAGCTCGGGTGTTTTCGCGCGTTAAGCGATGCGGCACACTCGGGTTTTTGGTGTGGGGATCCTGAACTATGCTTACGGGGCTCTTTAAAAATGCTAGTTTTATACCTCCCCCAAATCTAGACAAACGTATTTCACTTGTGGAAGTATATCGATTTGAACAGTGCTTGGGTTGGAGATTCTCGCCCATATCATCCTCCTTTTCTCTGCTAAGGTCTCGCGCGTTTAGAAATGCGCCGCACTCGCGTTTTAGTAGCGGGATCCCAATGTTTACCTAACTTTTTAAAGGTGCTTCTTTTACCCCTCCCTCAAATCTACACACCTGTATTTAACTTGTGGAAGTCTATCGATTTGGATAGTGCTTGGGTGAGAGATTCTCGCCCATATAAACTTTCTTTTCTCTAGTAAGTTCTCGCGCCTTTAGAGATGCGCTACACTCCTGGTTTTGATGTCGGGATCTCAAACTATGCTTACCGGACTTTTTAAATATGCTAGATTTGGCCCTATCCCAAATCTACACACGTGTATTTCACTTGTGGTAGTTTGTCGGTTTAGAGAACGCTTGGGTTGGGAATTCTCGCTCATTTAAAGTTTTTTTTCTCTCACGCAATTTCGCGCGTTGAAAAATGCGCTACACTCGCGATTTAGGTGTCGGCATCTTAAACTATGCTTACTGGACTTTTTTTAGATGCTTGTTTTAGCCCTTTTTAAAATCTAAACACGTGTATTTCACTTGTGGAAGTCTATCGATTTGGACAGTGCTTGGTTGAGAGATTCTTGCACATAATAACTTTTCTCTCTAAAGATTTCTCGCGCGTTTAGAGATGCGCAGCAATCGCGGTTTTGGTGTCAGCATCTCAAACTATGCTGACTGGATTTTTTTAAGATGCTAGAGTTGGCCCTTTCCCAAATCTACACACGTAAATTTCTCTTGTGAAAGTATAGCGATGTGGACAGTGTTTAGGTTGGAGGTTCTCGCTTATAGCAACTTTCTTTTCTTTCATAAGTTCTGGCGCGTTTAGAGATGGGTCACACTCGCCTTGTTGGTGTCGGGATCCTAACCAATGCTTACCTAACTTTTTTAAGATGCTACTTTTAGCCCTCCCCTAAATCTACACGCTTGTGTTTCACTTGCGGAAGTCTGTCGATTTGGACAGTGTTTGGGTTGGAGATTCTCGCCCATATCGACTTTTTTCTCTCTTAAGTTTATGCACGTTTAGAGATGCGCCAGACTCGCTTTCTTGTGCGGGGATTCCAACCATTGCTTACCTAACTTTTTAAAGACGCTACTTTTAGCTTTCCCCAAATCTATACACGTGTATTTCACTTGTGGAAGTCTATCGATTTGGACAGTGCTTGGGTGAGAGATGCTCACCCATAATAGCTTTCTTTTGGCTAGTAAGTTTTTGCGCGTTTAGAGATGCGCCACACTTGCAGTTTTGGTGTCGGAATCTCAAACTTTGCTGACTGGAGTTTTTGAAGATGCTAGATTTGGCCCATTCTCAAATATACACAGGTGTATTTCACTTGTGGAAGTTTATCGATTTGGATAGCGTTTAGGCTGGAGATTCTTGCCCATATCAAGTTTCTTTTCTCTGGTAAGTTCTTGCGCGTCTAGAGATGCGCCATACTCGCGTTCTAGGTACGGGAATCTTAACCAATGCTTACCTAACTTTTTTAAGATGCTACTTTTAGCCCTCCCCAAAATCTACACACGTGTATTTCTTTTGTGGAAGTTTGTCGCTTTGGACAATGCCAGGGTTAAAGCTTTTCACCCATTTATATCTTTTTCTCACTCGTATGTTTTCGCGCGTTTTTGGTGTGGCGATCCTAAACTAATCATTCTGGGCTCGATAAAAATTCCAGTTTTAGCCCTCCCCCAAATCTACCCAAACCTATTTTACTTGTGGAAGTCTATCTTTTTGGACAGTGCTTTACGGCAAAGATTTCGCAAAAATTAATTTTTTTTTCTTTCTTAAGTTCTCGCGCATTTAGAAATGCGCCACATTCGCGTTTTTGGTGCTGGAATCCCAACCAATGCTTACCTACCTTTTTAAAGATGCTACTTTTAGCCCTTCCCCAAATCTACACATGTGAATGTCACCTGTGGAAGTCTATCGGTTTGGCCTGTGCTCACAGTCGCCAAGACCGGAATACGCACAGGGTAAATTTAACCAACTTTGGGTTGATTTCCAGGATTTTAATCAATATTTCTGAGACCCAGGGACACTAAACTAATTTGAGAAGACTTTGGCTTTTAATGAAAAGGACAGAGAAAAAACGCTTGATTATGAGCAGCAGGCCAAAATATATAGACACTTAGCGACTAGAAGGTCGCCGAGATCGAGATACGCGCAAAGCGATTTTGACCAACTTTGGGTCTATTTCCAGAATTTTGGGCGATATTTCAGAGTCCCAGGGACTTTAAAATAATTCGAGAAAACTTTAATTTCAGTGAAATGGACAAAGGAAATATTTTTCAACTTTTGGTTAAGAGCAGTCTGGCAGAAATATAGCCTCTATTTAACTCACTTAGTGACTAGAAAGTTGTCGGGACCGGATTTTTAGGGAGCTTACGAATCGACGACTTTCGCGCGACGGCGCCGTTGGGTCACCTTATAGTCCCGCGTCGTCGTCCTGTAGAAATTTGAATTTACGATTCCCAGTAAAGACGACGACGTTTATGCGCGACCGGCAAATTTTCCCGCCGTTTCTGAAGTTTGTTTTTATCTTTTGACAAGGTGAGTTGTTTAAACCAAAATGCCTAACTTCAGAGAAACGAGAGCTTGTATCGCATACGCTTATGGAAGCAACTTTATAAACGAACAAGAATTTGTACTTTTGTACGATTGTCACAAGTCAACAAATCCAGAGTTTCCGTATTGGAACTACGACAGGTTCGATTTAGACGAGAAATCAAACGACGAATGCAAGGCCGAGTTTCGTTTCTACAGGGAGGACATTTATAAACTTGCTGAACAGCTACAGCTACCTGACGAGATAACAACTTACAATGGTTTAGTTGTTGCTTCGGTACCTGCATTATGCATGTATCTCAAGCGCTTTGCCTATCCTTGTCGATATGGAGATTTGGTTTATCATTTCGCCAGGCCGGTTCCTGAGATTTCCATCATAACAAACCACATAATGGACTTGATTTACGGTCGGTGGCATCATCTGCTTACAAGATACAATCACGATTTGCTCTCTCCTCCCAAGCTTCTCCAATACGCTGAGGCGATCGAACAGGCTGGAGCTGCCTTAAATAACTGTTGGGGATTCGTAGATGGGACTGTGCGTCCAGTTTGTAGGCCTAACGAAAACCAGCGAGCCATCTACAACGGCCATAAGCGTGTCCACTCCATCAAGTTTCAGGCTCTCGCTTTACCTAACGGATTAGTGGGGAATATATTTGGCCCAGTTGAGGGAAGACGCCATGACAGTTTCATGCTGGCTACCTCAGGATTCTTGCGAGAATTGCAGAGGTTTTCCAACTGTCCAGTAACTGGCCTCCCCCTTTGTGTGTACGGTGACCCCGCCTATCCGATACGAGCACACCTACAAAGGCCCTTTAAGGGTGGTGTCCTGACCCCAGCTCAACAAGATTTTAACACCTCAATGAGACTGCTATGAGCACAGTCCGCTCTTCTGTGGAGTGGATCTTCGGGGACATTGTTAATGATTTTAAATTCTTAGATTTTAAAAAGAACCTTAAAATCGGATTGAGTGCTGTAGGAAAAATGTACGTAACATGTGCGTTAATGCAGAATGCGCATAGCATTTTATATGGTTCTGTTACCTCAGAGTATTTTGGTCTTAATCCGCCAACTCTAGAGGAATACTTTATTTGATGTATTGTACTTAAGATACACTTGCAAATACTCTTGTTATGCGACATAAACAGTTTGGCCTCTTACAAGAATTCATGGTCAAAATAGGACACAACCTATCAGTAGTGTAAAACGCGTTATCATCAGAGTACAATAAAATGACGGAGAGAAATCAAAGCTCTGTTCAAATGCTGAGATGCACAAAATATCTTTTACTACAGCATTATTAGCTGCTCCAAAACTATTGTCCCTTTCTTAAAAGTTCAGTAATTGCTTGCGATTGTGCTTGCTGGCTGTTAAGCATCATCTGCATCATCTGCATAAACTGTTGTTGCTGCTGTTGCTGTTGCTGCATCTGTAACTGTTGTTGATCTCGCAGCTGAGAAAGCAGTGCCTGCTGAGTAGCCATGGTAGCTTCTTCTTGCTTTCTCTTTATCTCTAGCTCATCTTGTCTTAACTTTGATTCCCTCTCTGCTGCCTCCCTGAGATAGCTGAGTGTGTCATTGCTTTTTTGACGTTTTTTTCGCGGTTCATCTTTTCCATTTCGCTTCTTAGTCTGAGCTAGCCGCTCCATAGCCCTCTCCCTCATCTCCTCCCCTGTCACTTTATCTTGATCCTCCTTGTTTCGATCCTCAGCTGATTCTTTGGTCTGTTAAGCCTCTTCCTCATCTCTTCTCTCTAGATAGTCTTCCATGATCTGATCTATCTCTCGATATTCCTGGGAAATTCCCGAGCCCCTCTCGGCCTCTCTCTTTCTGGCCCTGCAATCCCTTTCTAGGATTTTCAAGCGGTCTCTCAAACCCTTTGGCGAAACGCAAAATTGTGTATCTTTGATGTTATTCAGAATTTTGCATATTTCCTCCAAACAGTTCCCCCGCTCTCTGGTGCCTGAACGGTACTTCCACAGCTCCCAACTAAGGAGTTCGCGACCAAATATGGTGTCATGTTTCAATGACCATTTCATTTTAGACATTCTGTGAAAAGATGATAAAAAATATAACTGTTACTTAATGAATAATCAAATATACCACTAACTAACTAAGGCACCAACTAAATAAATAAAACTTAATTATAGAGCTCTGTGCGAAGATTATTTTTCAATTTAATGCCAACAGGAAAATAGATGCATCAGTTGAGCTTAATTTCTATAAACGTAAGTGTTACCGTTTCAAATCCTGCTTGATAAAGTAGATTATGAGGATATAATGCGCAGCCTAGCATTTTTGACTCCTGCTAACTGTAAATGTAACCCTTTCTCGACAAGCTATTTATTTATGAAATCACACTGGTTGGTTGTTTGTCTCAGGAGCTCGAGAAAAAAATACACAAGACAGACTAACAAAATGTGCTAGCATGGCAGAAAAGAAAGCGCAGCTGTAAGTTGAGAAAAAATTGTGTTCTAAAAGATTAGGCCGGCTATAAGACGACTCAAAACAACAGAGGAAAAATCTGTAGTTAAGCTATCCAGTCCCTGTCGACACGAATGCTAAAAAGCAACTTTTTAGTCCTTTCAAATTCATTTTACACTAGAAAAATGTCTTATATTTCAGTGAAGCGTGATTAAAATGAAAGATTTTTCATACAGCAATTTACTTTTCATTCATACCGTGTCGTGCTTTGACCGCTTTCAGTGTTGGTTGAACTCATGGCACTGTAGAAGGTCATTTCTTGAACGAAAACAGGCAAATAAAATTAAAACCAAACGTCAAGGACATGCCCCTAATGTGATACTTAAATTATCTGGCAAAAATACCCGAAGTATCGAGAGAAAACTTTGAAAACTAACCTCGCGTCCTCTTGTTTCCAAGACGCCGGCAAATCGCTCTCACCAACGTCGTCGACTTTGGCGCGAAGCTGGGAAGTGCTCCGAAAGGCATGCGCAGTGAGCATGTCACGCAATCTAACGGCGGCGTCGTGCAAAAGTCGTCGATTCGTAAGCTCCCTTTTACCAACTGCGCGCCGGTTTCCATAAATATGGGCGATAATAAAATGTATTGTCGTTTGTCAGATGATGTAGTCACTTTAGATGTAGATCGCGACGTTTCGACTGCTTACTGCTAGTCTTCTTCAGGCGATAAGGTCGACTGATTGCACGGTATCATTTATATCACGAAGGTCGGCTGTGATTGGTGCATTTCGATCCTCCTGTTGTTCCATTGTTCCGACGAGTAGCTGTTCCCTCAGTGGTCCGCTGTTGTGCCGTTCTCCTGTTGTTGTGTTTTTTGATCGTGGGCACCCATGCTTCAGGAATTTCAATTCCACTATCCCTGTTGATGTTATTAGGGTGAAGTCTTATGTGAATAGCTTCCTTGACCCTACGTGTGTACCAGTGAGGATCTCGATCAATAAACTTGACCTCATTCCAGATAGGATAGTGCCCGGTCTCGTGGGTGTGTTCAGAAACGGCGGAGGTCTTGGTACGGGCGAGTCGTATATCCCTGTCGTGTTCTTTGATCCTCTCCTGCATAGATCTCTCTGTTTCTCCGATGTAGACTTTAGCTCGGAGACATTAGCTGTTAAAGCTACTCTAGAATCCGAGGGTAAAGTATACTACTACTACTGCTACTACTACTACTACTACTACTTACCAATGTACCACTGGATGAAACTATCCAGATTTTAGCTGACAAAGCTTTCAGTGATGACTGGTTCAACAAGACCCATGAACTGAACCTATCAAGAGACCAGCTAATTGAACTACTCAACGCAGCCACTAAGAATCAACTATTTCAGTACAATGGAAATCTCTATGAGCAAACAGATGGGGTCACAATGGGATCCCCTCTTGGTCCTCTGCTCGCCAATGTTTTTATGTGCTTCATTGAAGACAAGCTCAATCAAGATTGCAAATTGCCCTCCTATTATCGACGATATGTTGATGACACCTTTACCATCATGCCTGACATAGCATCAGCCGAAATTTTTCTTGACATCTTAAACCATTGCCACCCATCAGCAAAGTTTACTATGGAGGTGGAACGGAATGCCTCGCTTCCTTTCATCGGTGTTCAACTATTAAACTCAGCACCCAGAATCAAGACCAAGGTCCACGTAAAACAAACCAACACGGGCCGTTTACTCCACTACCAGAGCCACGTGGACATTCGGAACAAGCGCAGTCTAATTACCACCATGTTAGATCGTGCTTACCGCATATCGTCCGACTGGTCGTACTTCTCACAAGAATGCCATCGACTTGAGACGGTTTTCTTAAAGCTTAAGTACCCGAAGCACTTATTCAATCTGGCTGTCAAGCGATTCGTAGATACCAAGATAGCAGACCAGCAGCACATTCCATCAACCGACACGACTACACCCCCCATCCGAATCATCATACCATTTAAAGATCAGGTCTCCGCTTATGTAGTGAAAAAACGTCTCACAGACCTTAGCTCAAAAATCAAGACCACCATTCAGCCCGTGTTCGTCAGCAGAAAACTCAACCAAGACCTTAAAGTTCGAGAAGTCAAGCCAGCCACTGTTAGCCAACAATGTGTAGTTTATAAATTTCAATGTAACCTGTGTGATGCAGGATATGTTGGTTACACTCACGGCCACCTCCAGGAACGCGTTGATGGACACAAACAAAAATCGTTGTCAATTTGTAAACATTACTTTAGCGAACATAATTCGAACGTACCACCTTGTCTTTCAGAACAATTTCACGTGCTTGCCAAATGTACTAATGGACTAGGGCTGACCATCATGGCGTCGAGCTCACTGCTTCGATAGCTCCACAAACTATGGCGATTTAATGATTTGTAAGCTGAAGTTTTGGTTATGCACTGTGAACAAAAAGGTTAGATGGACTGTCTCTACACAAATATTTGGCTGATGTAGCTGGACTTCGATTTTAAAGATGCCACCGAAGGAAAAAAGCGCCCACGAGGTTCAAGTTCATCGACCGGGGAGGCTGACGAAATTCTTGAGAGGCTGTTAAGCATCCAAAATCGCATTGAAAATGGATTTACAAAGATTTACGATGAAATAGAAACTTTAAAGACTGAACTAAACTACAAATATGAAGTCCGTTAAAGAAGAACTGGGCGAGGCAACAAAATCTCTAAATGCGTATGGGAAGAGGTTCGATTGCTCAAAGAAGAAAACAAAGAGCTAAGAAGGCAACTTGACAGCACCACTAAAAAGAATGATACTTTAGAGAAGAAGGTCGAAACACTAAGGAGTCAACTGATAAAACAGGAGGATTACTCGAGAAGGGAAAATTTACGTTTTTATAATATCCCAGAAGAATCAAATGAGACGAACGAAGAATGTTTTCAGAAGCTGAGGGAAGTTTTGACCGAGCTCGGAGCGCCTCCAGATGTCAAATTTCATGCGGTTCATCGTACAGGAAAGCCAAATGTGGGCACACGAATACCTTCAACATCGAATGAAGAAGAGAAGCAGGGAACACCTCGCCCGCGACCAATATTAGCCCGTTTTCTATCGCGTATGGACTGCGATTCGGTGTGGTTTAAGAGAAAGGAATTGCTGAAGAGCGCCCGCTTCCCGACTGTATTTATCGACAAGGATCTCTCTCCAGAATCTGCTAAAGACCGAGCTAAATTACGTGCTGCCTTTAGGAAAGCTAAACAACTGAACATTGCTAAGGTACTACACAGAGGTAAAAGCCTAATTATAAATAGTAGTAAATATTCTGTAGACACATTACCAGAGTACTTGCTGCCAAGCGAGCGATCAACTACTCCTGAGTAAAAACCTTTGATTGACTTTATTTCCATTTTATTTTGTAAAGCCGATGGTCGGCTTTTATCGTTTAAGGCGCCACCAAACCTCTTTATAAGGCTAGGCTATCTCTATCTATAAGAACACTCAACTGATAGGCAATTTATCAGTCTTAACTTTGCTTTCGTGCCGCTAATATTGCGATATAAATGGTAATTTGAATTGCGATAAAATTCTTGCATAACAAAATTTAACGGAAAGGAACACCAAAACATTTAATTCGCCAAAGTTTTTTCATTGGCACCTAACATTTTTTGTTTTGTTTTATAACAATAGCTGAATAAGTCCAAAGTCCCAAGGGTCCAAACCAAAGTTCAAATCTTGAGACCCTTTTACTATCTATTTAGTTTAGTTTTTTTGTTTTAATATGTGTTTAAAATGTCTATTTAGTGAGTGTACGTGTTATTGCTTCTATGTATACTGCGTAGACTATTCTTTTGGAGCTACCAGTTTGGGAACAGCTCTTTTGAGTTAAATAATAATTGTACAATGGCAAACAAAAAGGAGAATGTGAATTTTAAACTTCTTTCGCTTAACGTACGTGGAATCCGTTCGCTTGAAAAAAGGAAACTTTGTTTATCTGGTTGAATAAGCAAAAAGCAGACATTATTTTCCTCCAAGAAACGTACAGTTCAGTAGAAATCGAGAATATATGGAGAACCCAATGGAATGGGAAAATGTTTTTCGCGCATGGATCAAATCTCAATTGCGGCGTTATAACACTCGTTAGAAATGATTTAGATTTTGAAGAAGAATCCTGCAAGTGCGACCAAAATGGTAGATTTATAATTTTGAATGCGTCTGTGCAAGGAGTTATATATGTTTCCATAAGGTCGTAATACTAGCAATAATGATAAATATTGCATAAAACGTACAACAGTTTTTAAAGACATGTTTCGGCATGCTTATGCCATCTTCAGTTTAATAGAGTGACTAATGATACGTGACACAAGTTATATACTACAAAATATGAATAAATTATTTACAATATGCATTACAAAACAGTGGAAACGGAAATTACAGAGTTAAAAAGGTGTTGAAGTGATGTAACTGTTTGTTAAGGTCAGGTTTGTTCTTACTAATATAAAAGGCTTCTTTAAGTTTAAGATCAATAGAGCTATTCGCTGAGTCTAAGATGCGAAAACAAGAAGGTGTGTACATGCCCCTGCATGAAGAAAATTGAGAAAGATGTTTAAAAATATGCGAGTTTTTATCGCTTACTGTATGTTCTTTAATCCTGGTAGAAAAATGGCGACTGGTTTCACCAATATAACAGGAATTACATCCCGCACAAGTAAATTGATAAACTACCATGGATTTTAGAGCATCAGGAGTACGGTCTTTAAAACTGAACATATTCTTGATTTTGAAAGAAGTAAAAACTAATTTGATATTAAGATCCGTTTCACAAAAACGTTTAAGTAATTGCCGTAGTTTGAGTTCCGTTATTCTAGAGTACTGGCCGATAAAAGGAAGCTTAAAATAGCGTATATTGTTTTCATCATTAACGTTGCGGCTTTTTTGATCAGAAGGCTTGTTAAGATACCGCTTGAAGGTTTTTTCAATGATGTGTGAAGGAAACGAGTTACGTTTTAGAGTGTCCGAAAGCTTGATCAAATCGTTTTCAAAACCGGAAGAAGTGTTGTTGATTTTATAAGTTCGGTCAATGAGAGTACGGACAAGGCCAATTTTATAGCGAAACGGAGTGAAACTAAAAAAATTTGTTAAGAGACCAGTGTAGGTTTTTTTATGAAAAACTGAAAAAACGCAGTCATGCGAAGAGTTGTCAATCAGAACATCCAAAAAGGAAAGTTTACCGTCGTTCTGTTTCTCGAAAGTAAATTTGATGTTGGGATGTTGAGAATTGATGAATTCAAAGAAAGACATGGCATCCCGCTCATTTTTAAAGACGCAAAAAGTATCGTCAACATAACGCCTATAGAGTAAGATGTCGGCCTTGTTAAAATTATTTAGCCATGTTTCTTCGTGAAATCCAAGAAAAAGATTAGCTAAAATAGGTGCTAAAGGGGAGCCCATAGCTACCCCATCGACTTGATCATAAAATTTACCATTGAAAAGAAAATGAGTCTCGGATGTGGCAAATGAAAACAATTTCTTAAGGTCGGGTTTTTTGATGGAAAATTTGGGATGATGTTTCAAAATAAGGTCAACGGCAATATCGATAGTTTCATTTAGCGGAATGTTCGTAAAAAGGCTTTCAACATCGAAGGAAATAAGGAACTTGTTGTTAACGATACTTTTTGCGTCTTTAAAAATGAGCGGGATGCCATGTCTTTCTTTGAATTCATCAATTCTCAACATCCCAACATCAAATTTACTTTCGAGAAACAGAACGACGGTAAACTTTCCTTTTTGGATGTTCTGATTGACAACTCTTCGCATGACTGCGTTTTTTCAGTTTTTCATAAAAAAACCTACACTGGTCTCTTAACAAATTTTTTTAGTTTCACTCCGTTTCGCTATAAAATTGGCCTTGTCCGTACTCTCATTGACCGAACTTATAAAATCAACAACACTTCTTCCGGTTTTGAAAACGATTTGATCAAGCTTTCGGACACTCTAAAACGTAACTCGTTTCCTTCACACATCATTGAAAAAACCTTCAAGCGGTATCTTAACAAGCCTTCTGATCAAAAAAGCCGCAACGTTAATGATGAAAACAATATACGCTATTTTAAGCTTCCTTTTATCGGCCAGTACTCTAGAATAACGGAACTCAAACTACGGCAATTACTTAAACGTTTTTGTGAAACGGATCTTAATATCAAATTAGTTTTTACTTCTTTCAAAATCAAGAATATGTTCAGTTTTAAAGACCGTACTCCTGATGCTCTAAAATCCATGGTAGTTTATCAATTTACTTGTGCGGGATGTAATTCCTGTTATATTGGTGAAACCAGTCGCCATTTTTCTACCAGGATTAAAGAACATACAGTAAGCGATAAAAACTCGCATATTTTTAAACATCTTTCTCAATTTTCTTCATGCAGGGGCATGTACACACCTTCTTGTTTTCGCATCTTAGACTCAGCGAATAGCTCTATTGATCTTAAACTTAAAGAAGCCTTTTATATTAGTAAGAACAAACCTGACCTTAACAAACAGTTACATCACTTCAACACCTTTTTAACTCTGTAATTTCCGTTTCCACTGTTTTGTAATGCATATTGTAAATAATTTATTCATATTTTGTAGTATATAACTTGTGTCACGTATCATTAGTCACTCTATTAAACTGAAGATGGCATAAGCATGCCGAAACATGTCTTTAAAAACTGTTGTACGTTTTATGCAATAGTTATATATGTATTTGCCAACATCTATGCACCAAATAAGGTACGCCATCAGTGTACTTACTTTTAAGATTTATATGAAAAATTGGACGACATCATAACAAACGCTGAACAAAACGTTATCATTGGAGGTGACTTCAACGTCACTTTTGATTCAAGTCTGGACTGTTTGGGTGGTTCACCAGAAAAAAAAGAATCGGTTAAGATTCTTGAAGAAATCTGTTTGGATCTGGATTTAATCGATATCTGGAGAGTAAGAAATCCGAAATAGAGGCTCTTTACTTGGAAGCAAACCAAACCTTCGATCCAAAGAAGACTAGATTTTTGGCTGATTAGCGACACCTGCCAAGACGAAGTCGAAGAAGTTAAAATTATACCTTCTATAAGGTCAGATCATTTAGCAATCACATTATTTTTTAATGGCATAGAAGAACAAAAGCATGGTCCATCACATTGGAAATTCAACTCTAGTTTGACTAAGGATAACGAGTATGTAAAACTTATTAGTGAAAGCGTACCCGTTTGGATTGGGGAATTTAAAGAGGTCAATGACAAAAGAGTGCTCTGGGATCTTATAAAATATAGAATCCGACAAGTTTCTTTAAAATATAGTAAAGGGAAAGCACGGCTAAGAAAAGACAAATTGCTAGAAATAGAAACACTTCTTAAAGTGTACCAGGAAAAGTGCTCTACTGATCCGTCAGCAGAAATATTGAGCAGCTTGAAATTCTTCAAAGTAAGTACGATGCACATTTTAATTACCTTTCGAAAGGAGCTATTATTCGTTCGAGAGCGTCCTGGTACGAGAAGGGTGAAAAAAATAATAAGTACTTTCTAAGCTTAGAATCTCATAAAAAGGCCAAAAGTTGTGTCCGTAAAGTTTTTACTAAAAAAGGAACTTTAAGCTCAAACCCAAAGACAATTATGAATGAGATTGAAGATTTTTATACAGATTTATACGGTCTCGAGAGTAACCTACCAGAATTTGCAGATTCCTTTTTTCAACACTCTGGAATTCCTAAACTCTCACCAGATAGAGCAGCAACTTGTGAAGGAAAGCTAACGGTGGAAGAATGTTTTAAAAGCCTACAATCCTTTAAAGAAAACAAATTACCAGGAAATGATAGACTTACTGTAGAATTTTATAAAACATTCTGGGGTGTTCTAGGTAATCTTCTAGTAGAAAGTCTAAATTGTGCTTTTGACTACGGTGAGTTATCAAATTCACAAAAGCAAGCGATTATAACTTTGATAGAAAAGAAAGGATAAGGTCATATCCAAGAGCATTTATAACGAAGTTCGCTCAAAGAACGAGAGTGTACCAACTGTACAGCTAAGGTACACAGAGACATACAGCGAGACACTGGAATGGGAAGAGATATATCGAATTCCCTTCAAAGTAGCCATTGATTCTAGATCCCGTGAATTCCAATACAAGATATTACATAGATATTTAGGGACAAACAAGTTTCTCCACAAAATTGGCCTAGTACCTTCGTCTCTGTGCACTTTCTGCAAAAAAGAAAGTGAGTCTATCGAACATCTACTAATAAAATATGAATATTCCGACAGTTTCTGGAGAGAACTAATTAACTGGCTAAACACGACAGAAATAAAAATCGAAGCACTATCAGATGTTGACAAAATGTTTGGACTTTGGAACAGACAAGTAGACTTTTATCTTCTCAACCATCTGTTGATCTTAGCAAAACAACACATTTACTCCTGTCGAAATAAAGGATTTCCTCCGTCATTAAAGATCTTCCTCGCAAAAGTTTCCTCAGTATATCAAATCGAAACGGTTATTTCTGATTCTAATGGCAAGCGAACATTTCATGACGCAAAGTGGAAGAAATTTATTACAAATAATTGTATTTAGGCCGGCAGCCTAAAAAATGTAACAGTTGACGTAGTTTTATTAATATATTAGTAAGTATTTTTGGTATATTAGTATTTTCCTTATAAGTTGTGTTATTAGTAACAGTATTTCTTGTTTTGTTTAATAATAATCTTTCTTGGAAACATCATATTGATCATGTAGTTATTAAAATAAGCCGAACTGTAGGATTGATTTGTAAACTACGGCACTTTCTGCCAAGACAAACTCTTTTAACTATTTATAGATCCTTAGTTACTCCTTATTTAACTTATGGTTTGGTGGCCTGGGGCCAAGCATATAAATCACACCTTGAAAAGCTTCTCAAGCTCCAAAAGCGAGCTCTTCGCTTTACTTATTTTTCTGAGCGAAATCAACATACGATTCCTTTATTTATTGATGCCAGTGTTTTACCGTTAAAATTTTTGTATTATAAGCTTTTAGCTAACCTTATGTTTGAAATAAGACACAGAAATGCTCCTGGAAACATTCAAGATCTCTTTCAAGACATTTCTGATATTCATTCTTACAATACTCGATCCTCTGTCTCAAATAATTTTTACACACAAAGTTCTAGACTCTCAATTCAAGTGAATTCATTTTCTAGAATCGGAACAAAAATTTGGAATGAAATGTCTTTAAGAGGAAAATAAAACAAATACTTTTTGAAATTCTAGCTTCAGAAGACTGTTATATTGATCTTACAGAAATCGTTCAAAAAGTAAAGCTGAATTTATTTTCCTCCTAGTATGTATTCATTAATACTCAATAATTTAGCGTTAGTGTATATGTAGCCTCTCGTCGTAACTGTTGTTAATTATTATTTGTAATATCGTTAGTTTATTAGTTGTCTTTAGTCATTGTTGTCAATTCAAGTCTCTTTAGTTCTCTTGTTACCTTCAGTTGTATTTAGTTGTACCTAGTTGTATATTAATAACTCGTCCAAACATGACCCGCCTAGATTAGCTCAGCTATCCGCGGGCATGTTATAATTGTAATTTTAATTTGATAACAAATAAAATGTATGTATGTATGTATTTTCTTCATCTATACTAGTGTTAGTGTATGTAGTTTCTTCAAAAAAGTAAAATTAGCGTAGTTTTATTCATTAATATAAATAGTTAGTAAGTATTTTGGGTGTATTAGTATTTTCCTCTTAAGTAGTCTTACTAGTAATAGTATTCCTCGTTTTTTTCCATCTGTACTCACATTAGTTTATCTAGTTTTTCTTTTTTTTATCTGCAAATGTAATTTCAATTGTTATTGTCACTCTTATTCATCAAATATAAATATCAATAAAATACAAAAAAAAATGTACTAACAAATTTGATTGCCTAATTAAGGAGATGCTTTTTATAAGAAAACTTAAACCATCCCTAAACGTACAAACAGATTCGATTCGCGTAAAGGTATTTACTTGAAGAATTTCTGATCCTTTGTTATTATGTTAATTTGAAGACTATAGAAATCAAATCATCGATATCGCATTATTTGTTCACTTTGCCTTGAGAATGGTGTCACGATGACGCCGAAACGTCGGCATTTAACGTTAATATTCGTTTGTTTATGCTTTAAGAAATCGTTATTGATCAAGACTTTATTTTAAGACTGAAAAAGCAGCCAAGACCGCCTTACACGCAGCGTGATTTTGACCAACCTTGGTGGATTTCCAGGAACTTGGACGATATTTTTAAGCCCTAAAGACTCTAAACTAATTGGAGAAGACTTTGGTTTTCAGTGAAATGGACAGAGAAAAAAAAAATTTAACGCTTACTTTGTGGCAATCTGGCCGAGATATAGCCCCACTTAATTTTAAGACTGAAAAAGTAGCCGAGACCGCCTTACGCGCAGCGTGATTTTGACCATCTTTGGGTCGATTTCCGGGAGCTTGGGCGAAATTTTCCAGCTCTAGGGACTCTAAACTAATATGAGAAGACTTTGGTGTTTAGTGAAATGGACGGAGAAAAAAAATTTTTGAACGCTTACTTTGGAGCATAGCCCAAAAACATAGCCCCACTTAATTTTAAGACTGAAAAAGTAGCCGAGACCGCCTACATACATACATACATACATACATACATACATACATACATACATAAACTTTATTTAAGCTCGAATTTCAGAGTAGCTTGATAAGCTAATATTTCCGAGAACAAAATATTTGATAACAAAAAACTTAAATAGAAATTGCTATTTAAATATTTGCGCCTTACGCGCAGCGTGATTTTGACCAACTTTGGGTGGATTTCCAGGAATTTGGACGATATTTCCCAGCCCTAGGGATTCTAAACTAATTGAAGAAGACTGATTTTCAGTGAAATGGACAGGAAAAATTTTTGAACGCTTACTTTGAAGCAATCTGGTCGAAACATAGCCCTACTTCATTTTAAGATTGAAAAAGTAGCCGAGACTGCCTTACGCGCAGCGTGATTTTAACCAACTTTGGGTGGATTTCCATGAACTTGGACGATATTTCCCAGCCTTAGGGACAGTAACCTAATTAAGCAAGACTTTGGTTTTTAGTAAAACGGAGAGAGGAAAAATTTTTGCACGCTTTCTTTGAAGCAATCTGGCCAAAATATATACCAACTTAATTTTAAGACTGAAAAAGTAGCCGAGACCGCGTTACGCGCAACGTGATTTTGACCAGCTTTGGGTGAATTTCCAGGAGTTTGGGCGGTATTTCCTAGCCTTAGGGATTCTAAACTAATTAAAGAAGACTTTGTTTTTCAGTGAAATGGACAAAAGAAAAATTTTTGAACGCTTACTTTGGAGCAATCTGGCCGAAATATAGCCCCACTTAATTTTTAAACTAAAAAAATAGCCGAGACCGCCTAACGCGCAACGTATATTTGACCAACTTTTGGATGGATTTCCAGGAACTTGGGCAATATTTCCCAGCCCTAGGGACTAAACTAATTAGAGAAGACTTTGGTTTTCAGTAAAATGGACTGAGAAAAAATTTTCAAACGCTTACTTTAGAGCAATCTGGTCGAAATATAGCCCCAATTAATTTAAAGACTGAAAAGGTAGCCGAGACCGCCTTGCGCGCAGAGTGATTTTGACCAACTTTAAGTGTATTTCCAGGAACTTAGGCGATATTTCCCAGCCTAGGGATTCTTAAGTAACTGGAGAAGACTTTGATTTTCAGTGAAATGGACAGAGAAAAAAATTTTCAACGCTTACTATGAAGCAATCTGGCCGAAATATGCCCCACTTCATTTTAAGACTAAAAAAAGTAGTCGAGACCGCCTCACGCGGAACGTAATTTTGACTAACTTTGCGTCGATTTCCAGGAACTTGGAGGATATTTTCCAGTCCCAGGTACCCTAAACTCACTCGTGATAGCCTTAGTTTTCAGTAAAATAAACCGAGGAAAAATAATCGCACGCTCGGTTTCGAGCTTCTGTGCCGAAATATAGCCCCACTTCATTTTAAGACTGAAAAAGTAGCCGAGACCGCGTTACGCGCATGGCGATTTGGCTTATTTTGCGTCGATTTCCCGGAAACTGGGGGATATTTTCCAGTCCCGGTGACTCTTAACTAACTTGTGAAGGCCTTCGTTTTAAGCGAAATGGACAGAGGAAAAATGATCGCACCTTCTGTTTAGAGCTTGTAGGCCGAAATATAGCCCCACTTTACTTTAGGACTGAAAGAGTAGCCGGGACCGCCTTACGCGCCTCGTGATTTTGACCAACTTTGCGTCGATTTTCTCGAACTTGGGGGATATTTTTAGTCCCAGGGACTCTAAACTAACTCGTAATGGCCTTAGTAATCAGTGAAATGAAGATAGCAAAAATAATTGAACGGTCGATTTCGAGCTTCTAGGCCGAAATATAGCCTTACTTCATTTTAAGACTCAAAGAGTAGCCGAGACTGCCCTACAAGCGTCGTGATTTTGACCAACTTTAGGTCGATTTCCGGAACTTGAGGGATATTTTCCAGTCCCGGGGACACTAAACTAACTCGTAATGGCCTTGGTTTTCAATGAAATGGACAAAGGAAAAATAATTGAACGCTTGGTTTCGAGGTTCTAGGCCGAAATATAGCCCCACTTCACTCTGAGACTGAAAGAGTAGCCGAGACCGCCTCACGCCCATGGTGATTTCGACTTACTTTGCGACGATTTGCAGGAATTTGGGGGATATTTTCCAGTCCCAGGGACTTTAAACTAACTCGTGATGGCCTTGGTTTTCAGCGAAATGGACGGAGGAAACATATTTGAAAGCTCGGTTTCGAGCTTTTAGGCCGAAATATAGCCCCACTTCATTTTAAGATTGAAAGAGTAGCCAAGACTGCCTTACGCGCATCGTGATTTTGACCAACTTTGCTTTGATTTCCCGGAGCTCGGGGGGAGATTTTGCGGTCTTAGGTACTCTAAACTAAACTGTGATGGCCTTGGTTTTTACTGAAATGGACAGAGGAAAAAAATTGAACGATCGTTTTCAAGTTTCTACGCCGAAATATAGCCCCATTTCATTTTAAGACTGAAAGAGTAGCCAAGACCGCCTTAGGCATATCGTGCTTTCAACCAACTTTGCGTCGATTTCCTGAAACTTGGGGGATATTTCCTAGTCCCAGGGACTCTAAACTAACTGGTGATGGTCTTAGTTTTCAGTGAAATGCAGAGGGGAAAAATAATTCAACGCTCGGTTTCAAGCTTCTAGGTCGAAATATAGCCTCGCTTTACTTTGAGACTGAAAGAGTAGCCGAGACTGCCTTACGCGCATCGTGGTTTTAACCAGCTTTGCTTCGATTTCCTGAAACTTGGGGGATATTTTCCAGTCCCAGGGACTCTAAACTAACTGGTGATGGCCTTGGTTTTCAGTGAAATGGAAAGAGGAAAAATATTTGAACGCTTGGTTTCGAGCTTCTAGGCCGAAATACAGCCAAACTTTATTTTAGGACTGAAAGACTAGCCAGGACCGCCTTACGCGCATTGTGATTTTGACCAACTTTGCGTCGATTTCCTGGAACTTGGGGGATATTTTTCAGTCCCAAGGACTCTAAACTAACTCGTGATGCTCTTAGTTTTCAGTGAAATGGACAGAGGAAAAATAATTTAACGCTCGGTTTCGAGCTTCTAGGCCGAAATATAGCCCCACTTTATTTTAGGACTAAGAGAGTAGGCGAGACCGCCTTACGTGCATTGTGATTTTAACCAACTTTGGGTCGATTTCCTGAAACTTGGGGGATATTTTCCAGTCCCCGTGTCTCTAAACTAACTCGTAATGGCCTTGGTTTTCAGTGAAATGGGCAGAGGAAACATATCTGAACGCTCGGTTTCGAGCTTCTAGGTCGAAATATAAAAGGTAAGGTAAAGTCTGCATGCGAGCCAAGTGGCCCATCAGGCCGGAGCTTATCCCGGTTTCTGTAGCATGAAGCGACTAGGAGTATTTCTACTCCCCCCTGGATGGGATGCTAGTCCATCGCAGGGTTACCCCCAGCATTAAGTTCGCCGGTACCCATTTATACACCTGGGTGGAGAGAGGCACTGTGAGAGTAAAGTGTCTTGCCCAAGAACACAACACAATGTCCCCGGCCAGGGCTCGAACCCGGACCGCTCGATCCGGAGACGAGCGCACTAACCATGAAGCCACCGCGCCTCCCCTAGCCTCACTTTATTTTGAGACTGAAGGAGTAGCCGGGACCGCGTCATGCGCATGGTGATTTGGCTAACTTTGCGCCGATTTCCCGGAGCTTAGGGGATATTTTTAAGCCCCAGGGACTCTAAAGTAACTCGTGATGCTCTTGGTTTTCAGTGAAATGGATAGAGGAAAATAATTGAACGCTCGGTTTCGAGCTTCTAGGCCGAAATATAGCCCCACTTCATTCTAAGACTGAAAGATTAGCCGAGACCGCCTCACGCGCATCGTGATTTCAACCAACTTTGCATCGATTTCCTGAAACTTGGGTGATATTTTCTAGTCCCAGGGACTCTAAACTAACTCGTGATGCCCTTAGTTTTTAGTGAAATGGAGAAAGAAAAAATAATTGATTGCTCGGTTTAGAGCTTCTAGGCCGAAATATAGCCCCACTTTATTTTAAGACGGATAGAGTAGCCGAGATCGCCTTACGCGCATGCTGATTTTGACCAACATTGAGTCGATTTGACGGAACTTGGGGGATATTTTCCAGTCCCAGGGACTCTAAACTAACTCGTGATGGCCTTGGTTTTCAGTGAAATAGACAGAGGGAAAATAATTGAACGCTCGGTTTCAAGCTTCTAGGCCTAAATATAGCCCCACTTTCCTTTAGGACTGAAAGAGTAGGCGACACTGCCTTACGCGCATCGTGATTTTAACCAACTTTGGGTCGATTTCCTGGAACTTGGGCGATATCTTCCAGTCACAGCGTCTCTAAACTAGCTCGCGATGGCCTTGGTTTTCAGTAAAATGGACAAAGGAAAAATAATTGAGCTCTTGGTTTCGAGGTTCTTGGCCGAAATATAGCCCCATTTCACTCTGAGACTGAAAGAGTAGTCGAGACCGCCCGACGCGCGTCGTGATTTCGACTAACTTTGCGTTGATTTACCGGAACTTTGGGGATATTTTCCAGTCCCAGGGACTCTAAACTAACTCGTGATGGTCTTGATTTTCAGTGAAATGGACAAAGGAAAAATAATTTGACGCTCGCTTTCTAGCTTCTATTCCGAAATATAGCCCAACTTTATTTTAGGACTGAAAGAGTAACCAAGATCGCCTTACGTGAATCGTGATTTTGACCAACTTTGGTCGCTTTCCCGAAACTTGGGGGATATTTTTCAATCCCAGGGACTCTAAACTAACTCGTGATGCTCTTGGTTTTCAGTGAAATGGACAGAAGGAAAATAATTGAACGCTCGGTTTCAAGCTTCTAGGCCAAAATATAGCCCCACTTTATTTAGGACTGAAAGAGTAGGCGACACCGCCTTACGTGCATCGTGATTTTAACCAACTTTGGGTCGATTTCCTGGAACTTGGGCGATATTTTCCAGTCCCAGTGTCTCTAAACTAACTCGTGATGGCCTTGGTTTTCAGTGAAATGGACAGAGGAAAAATAATTGAACGCTTGGTTTTAAGCTTCTAGGCCGAAATATAGCCCTACTTTATTTTAAGACTGAAAGAGTGGCCGAGACTGCCTTACGCGCGTCGTGATTTTGACCTAGTTTGGGTCAATTTGCGGAGCTTAAGGGATATATTCCAGTCCCAGGGACTCTAAACTAACTCGTGATGGCCTTGGTGTTCAGTGAAATGGAGTAAGGAAAAGTAATTAAACGCTCCGTTTCAAGCTACTAGCCCGAAATATAGCCTTACTTCATTTTGAGACTGAAAGAGTATTCGAGACAGGCTTACGCGTATCGTGAGTTTGACCAACTTTGCGTCGATTTCCCGCAATTTGGGGGATATTTTCCAGTCCCAGGGACTCTAAGCTAACTCGTAATGCCCTTGGTTTTCAGTGAAATGGACAGAGGAAAATAATTGAACGCTCGGTTTCGAGCTTCTAGGCCGAAATACAGCCCCATTTCGTCTTAAGACTGAAAGAGTAGCCGAGACTGCCTTACGTGCATCGTGATTTTGATCAACTTTGGCTCAATATCCCGGAACTTTGGGTATATTTTCCAGTCCTAAAGACCTTAAACTAACTCGTGATGGCCTTGGATCTCAGTGAAATGGACAGAAGAAAAATAATTGAACGCTCGGCTTCGAGCTTGTAGGCCGAAGTATAGCCACACTTCGTTTTAAGACTGAAAGAGTAGCCTAGACCGCATTACGCGCATGGTGATTTTGAACAACTTTGGGTCGATTTTCCAGAACTTGAGGGATATTTTCCAGTCACAGGGACTCTAAACTAAATCGACATGGCCTTGGTTTTCAGTGAAATAGACAGTGGAAAAATAACTAAACGCTGGGTTTCGAGCTTCTAGACCAAAACATAGCCCTACGTCATTTTGAGACTTAAAAAGTAGCCGAGACCGCCTTACGCGCACCGTGATTTTGACCAACTTTGGGTCGATATCCAGGAACTTGGGGGATATTTTCTAGTCCCGGAGAGTCTCAACTAACTCATGATGGCTTTGGAGAGAGGAAAAATAATTGAACGCTCGGTTTCGAGATTCTAGAGTAAAATATAGCCTTACTTGATTTTAACACTAAAATGGTAGCTGAGCCCGCCTTACGCGCAATGTGATAGTGACCCACTTCGGGTCGATTTTTAGGAACTTGGGGAATATTTTCCAGTCCCAGGGACTCTAAACTAAGTCGTGATGCCCTTGGGTTTTGGTGAAATGGACAGAGGAAAAAAACTTGAACGCTTGGTTTCGATTTGCTAGTCCAAAATATCGCCCCACTTCATTTTGAGACTCAAAAGGTAGCCAAGAGCGTTTTAAGCGCAGCATGGTATCGATCAACCTTGGGCCGATTTCCAGCAATTTGGGGGATATTTTTAAGTCCCGGGCACTCTAAAGTAACTCGTCATGGCCTTGGTTTTCGGTGAAATGATCATTTTATTAACTGTGCCGCATTTTTTCAAGTGTGAAGCATTTTTTTTAAGAGTGGGGCAGTTTTCCAAGTGTGGCACATTTTCCCAAGTTTGGCATATTTTTTTCAAGTGTGGCGCATTTTTCCAAGTGTGGTGAATTTTGCCAGTCGTGGCGCATTTTTCCAAGTGTGGCGCATTTTTCGAAATGTGGTGCATTTTGCCAAACGTGGTACATTTTTCGAAGTGTGGCGCATTTTTCCAAGTGTGGCGCATTTTTCCAAGGTTGCGCATTTTAACAACTCTGCAGCATTTTTTGAAGTGTAGCGCATTTTTCCAAGTGTCACCCAATTTTCCAAGTTTGACTCTGTTAAGGACACTAGACAAAGGTCAATTTTGATTAGTTAATAATTGTCTCTTTATCTTAGTTACGAACGTAGTTACAATGTTTACTTCTTTTTTATTGGTTTTGTAATCGGACCTTTAAGCGTCACCACGCGCATATAAAAGCTGAGTTAGCGTCCCTTTAAAGTAGTTTTTCTTTCCATCTCGCGTGGTCTTGTCAACCTTGAACTCTTGATGTTTTTGGTTTCCTAACCCTTGACTCAAGCGGGACCGATATGTGAGTACCTTTGTCATTTTGATTAGGTTACGTTTTTTATAGCTATGGGCGAAGGAATACAAAGAAAGATTTGTACAATGTTAATTGATTTATAATCGTCTAAATAAGAAAGTGTTCTGAACGTTACTAGAGTGAACGCCCACCTTTTAGGCTCGAAAGCATTGAGCTGTTAATTAGTTCCTTTTATTGTGTACTTCTGTGATCGAATCTTATTTAGTATCTTAGCGTAGTATTTACGCTGGCTATTTTTTGATGCATTGTTATTCAATTTCGTTATGTTATCGATTCCAAATCGTTAGTTTGTCTCGTGTGAGTTTTGACTATTTGTTACGCAACTTTTCCGCTAAATTGATAGAAATTCGTTACATATTGTTATTTCAGTTTACGATCGTTTATGTTGATGCAATAAATCGCCGATAACCGTCAACTTTGGTTTTCCGTGGTTTACTTGTCTACCCTTGAAGACGACCTGTAAAGTAGTCCCACCCACTAGTTTGTCGCGACACGCCTAGAGCTCGTTTCGTTTCGTCTCGTTTTGGAATTTGCCAGTCGCTGCAGACGTTACAGACTCATTTGTGCAAGTGTGGCGCATTTTTCTAAGTGTGGCGTAGTTTTCCAATTGTGATGCATTTTTCCAAGTGGGGCACATTTTTCTAAGTGTGGCGCATTTTTCCAAGGTATCTTCATTTTACCAACTGTGCCGCATTTTGTCAAGTGTGGCACATTTTTTCAAGTGTGGCCTATTTTGCCAAGTGTGGCGCATTTTTCCAAGGGTGCCGCATTTTACCAACTGTGCTGCATTTATTCAAGTGTTGCCTGGTTTTCCAAGTGTGGAACATTTTTGCAAGTGAGGCTCATTTTTCCAAGTTTTGCGCATTTTCCAAGTGTACCGCATTTTTCCAAGTTTGGCGTATTTTTCCAAGTGTGGTGCATTTTACCAAACGTTGCGCATATTTCGAAGTGTGGCGGATTTTGCCAAGTGTTGGGCATTTTTCCAAGGTTGCGCATCTTAACAAGTGTGCCGAATTTTTCAAGTGTCGCAAATTTTTCCAAGTGTTTCCCAATTTTCAAGTGTGGCTTATCTTTGCAAGTGTGGCGCATTTTTCTAAGTGTGGCGCAGTTTTCCAAATAAGGCGCATTTTTCCAACTTTGCGCATTTTTTTCAAGTGTGGCGCATTTTTCCAAGTGTGGCGCATTTTGCTAAGTGTGGCGCATGTTTCCAAGGTTGCCTCATTTTACCAACTGTGCCGCATTTTTTCAAGAGTGGCACATTTTGGCAAGTGAGCGCATTTTTTCGAATGTGGCGGATTTTTCCAACTTTGGCGCAATTTCCCAAGTGTGGGGCATTTCTCCAAGTGTGGTGCAGTTTGCCAAACGTGGAGCACTTTTCCAAGTGGGGCGCATTTTACCAACTGTGTCGCATTTTTTCAAGTGTGCGACATTTTTGCAAGTGTTTCTCATTTTTTCAAGTGTAACCTATTTTTGAAAGTGTGGCGCTTTTTATTTAAGTCTGGCGCAGTTTTCAAAATTTGGCGCCTTTTTCCAAGTCTGGCATTTTTTTTAAGTGTAACGCATTTTTCCAAGATTGCCCCTTTTTACCAACTGCGCCGCATTTTTTAAAGTTTGGCACATTTTTCCAAGTCTAGCACAGTTTTGCAAGTGTAGCGCAGTTTTCCAAGTGTGGCGCATTTTTCCAAATGGGGGGCATATTTCCAAGTGTGGCGATTTTTCCAAGTTTGGTGCGTTTTGCCAAACATAGTGCAAAACAATGGCACGCTCGGTTTCGAGCTTCTAGCCCCAAAATATAGCCGCACTTCATATTTAGACTAAAAACGTAGCGCAGACCACCTTACGCGCAGCGTGATTTTGACCAAATTTGGGTCGATTTCCAGCAACTTGGAGAATATTTTCCAGTCCTGGGGACTCTAAACTAACTCGTGATGGCCTTGACTTTCATTGAAATAAGGAGAGGAAAATTATTTGAACGGTCGGTTTCGAGCTCTAGGCCGAAATATAGCCCCACGTCATTTTAAGACTGATAGAGTAGCTGAGACCGCCTTACGCCAATCGTGATTTTGACCAACTTGGGCTCTTTTTGCCGGAACTTGGGGGATATCTTCCAGTCCCAAGGACTCTAAACTAACTCGTGATGGCCTTGGGTTTGAGCGAAATGGAAAGAGGAAAAATACTTGAACGCTCGGTTTCAAGCTTCTAGGTCGAAATATAGCCCCAATTCATTTAAAGACTGATAGAGTAGCCGGGACCACCTTACCTTCATTTTGATTTTGACCAACTTTGGCTCGATTTACCGGAACTTGGGGGATATTTTTCATTCCCAGGGACTCTAAACTAACTCGTTGTGGCCTTGGGTTTCAGTGAAATGGACAGAGGAAAAATATTTGAACGCTCGGTTTCGAGCTTCTAGGCCGAAGTATAGCAACACTTCATTTTAAGATTGATAGAGTGGCCGAGACCGCCTTACGCGCATCGTGATTTTGACTAATTTTCGCTCGATTTCCCGAAACTTGGGGGATATTTTCCAGTCCCAGGGACTCTGAAATGACTGGCGATGGCCTTTGTTTTCAGTTAAATGGACAGAGAGAAAATATTTGAACGCTCGGTTTCGAGCCTCTAGGCCAAAGTATAACCCCACTTCATTTTAAGACTAATAGAGTAGCCGAGACAGCCTTAGGCACATCCTGATTTTGACCAACTTTGGCTCGATTTGCCGGAACTTAAAGGATATTTTTCAGTCCCACGGACTCTAAACTAACGCAAATGGCCTTGGTTTTCAGTCAAACGGACAGAGGATAATATTTGAACGCTCGGTTTCGAGCTTCTAGGCCGAAATATAGCCCCACTTCATTTTAACATTGATAGAGTAGCCGAGACCGCCTTACGCGCATCATGATTTTGACCAACTTTGGGTCGATTTCCAGCAACTTGGGGTATATTTTCCAGTCTAAGGGACTCTAAAGTAACTGCTGATGGCCTTGGTTCTCTCTAAAATGGATAGAGGTAAAACGATCGCACGCTCGGTTTCGAACTTCTAGGCAAAAATATACCCCCACTTCATTTTAAGACTAGCAAAGTATTTGAGACCGCCTTTATCGCAGCGTGATTTTGACCAACTTTGGGTCAATTTCCAGCAACTTGGGGGATATTTTCCAGTCTGAGGCACTCTAAAGTAACTCTTGATGGCCTTGGTTTTCGGTGAAATGGACAGAGGTAAAACGATCGCACGCTCGCCTTCGAGCTTCTGCGCCGAAACAAAGCCCCACTTCATTTTGAAAGTAAAAAAAAAGTCCAGACCGCCTTACGCGCAGCCTGATTTTGACCAACTTTGGGTCGATTTCCAAGAACTTGGAGGATATTTTCCAGTCTTAGGGACTCTAAACTAATTCCTGATGGGCTTGGTTTTCGGTGAAATGGACAGAGGTAAAAAGATCGCACGCACGGTTTCAAGCTTCTAGGCCGAAATATAGCCCCACTTCATTTTAAGACTGAAAAAGTAGTTGAGATCGCCTTACGCGGAGGGTGATTTTGACAAACTTTGGGTCGATTTCCAGGAACTTAGGGGATATTTTCCAGTCTAAAGGACTCTAAACTAACTCGTGAAGGCTTTGCTTTTTGGTGAAATAGACAGAGGAAAAAGAACTGAACGCTTGATTTCAAGCTTCTAGGCCGATATATAGCCCCACTTTATTTTAAGACTGTAAAAGTTGCCTAGACCGTCTTATGCGCAATGTGATATCGACCAACTTCGGGTCGATTTCAAGCAACTTGGGGGATATTTTCCTGTCCCGGGCACTCTAAACTAACTCGTGATGGCCTTGGTACTCGGTGAAATTAATATTTTATTGATTTTCAAGGGTGAAGGGTGAAGCATTTTTCTCAGTGTGGCGCAGTTTTCCAAGTGTGGCGCATTTCCCCAAGTTTAGCGCATTTTTTTTTGAAGTACGGCGCACTTTCTCAAGGCTGCCGCATTTTACCAACTGTGCCGCATGTTTTCAAAGGTTCCCTAGTTTTCCAAATGTGACACATTTTTGCAAGTGTGGCGCATTTTTCCAAGTGTGGCGCATTTATCAAAGTGTGGCGCATTTTTCCAAGTGTGGTGGATTTTGCCAAACGTAGCGCATTTTTCGAAGTTTGGCGCATTTTTTCAAGTGTGGCGCATAATTCCAAGTGTGGCGCATTTTGCCAAAAGTGGGGCATTTTTCGAAGGCTGCTGCATTTTACCAACTGTGCTGCATTTTTTCAAGTGTTGCTTAGCTTTTCAAGTGTGGTATATTTTTGGAAGTGTGGTGCATTTTTCTTAGTGTGGCACAGTTTTCCAAGTATGGCGTATTTTTTTGTAAGTTTGGCGCAATTTTTTTTAAGTTTGGCGCACTTTTCCAAGTGTGGCACATATTTGGCAAGTCTGGCGCATTTTTCGAAGTGTAGCGTAGTTTTCCAATTGTGGCGCATTTTTCTAACTGTGCCGTATTTTTTCAAGTGTTGACCAGTTTTTTATGTGTGGCACATTTCTGCAAGTTTTGCGCATTTTTCTAAATGTTGGGCAGTTTTTCAAGTGTGACACATTTTTCTAAGTGTGGCGTAGTTTTCCAAGTGTAATGCAGTTTTCTAAGTGGGGCACATTTTTCTAAGTGTGGCGCATTTTTCCAAGGCTGCTTCATTTTACCAACTGTACCGCATATTTTCAATTGTTGCCCATTTTTTCAGGTGTGGGACATTTTTGGAAGTGTGGTGCATTTTTCTCCATGTTGCGCAGTTTTCATGTTTGATGCATTTTTCAAGGGGGGCACATTTTTCTAAGTGTGGCGCATTTTTCAAGGTTGCTTCATTTCACCAATTGTGCCGCATTTTTCCAAGTGTGGCATATTTTTTAAAGTATGGCACATTTTCGCAAGTGTGACAGATTTTCCTAAATGTGGTGCAGTTTTCCAAAAGTGGGGTATTTTTTCAAACGTTGAGAATTTTTCCAAAGGCACATTTTTGCAAGTGTGGCGCATTTTTCCAAGTTTGGCGAATTTTTCCAAGTCTGGCGCATTTTTCCAAGTCTGGCGCAATTTTATCAGTGTGGCGCATTCTTCCAAGTGTGGGCCATTTCCCCAAAGGTTGAGCATTTTCCCAAGTGTGGTGCATTTTATTAACTGGTGCGCATTTTTTACAAGTGTCGCACATTTTTTCAAGTATGGAGCATTTTCCTAAGTGTGGCGCATTTTTCCAAGTTTGGCGCATTTTTTTCAATTTTGGCGTATTTTTCCTAATATGGCGCATTTTTCCAAGTGTGGCACACTTTTCTAAGTGCGGGGCATTTTTCCAAGTTTACCGTATTTTTCCAACTGTACCGCATTTCTTCAGGTATTGCCCAGTTTTTCAAGTATGGCACATTTGTGCAAGCGTGGCGCATATTTCCAAGTGTGGCGCGGTTTTCCAAGTGTGGCGCATTTTTCCAAGTTTGGCGCATTTTTTTTAAGTGTTACGCATTTTTCTAAGTGTGGTGCATTTTGCAAAACGTTTCGCATTTTTGCAAGTGTGGCGCATTTTGTAAAGTGTGGCGCATTTTTCCAAGGTTGCCGAATTTTACCAACGGTGCCGCATTTTTTCAAGTGTTGCCTATTTTGCGTGTTGCACATTTTTGCAAGTTTGGGGCATTTTTTTGAGTGTGGCGCAGTTTTCCAAGTTTCATGCACTTTTCAAGGTGGGGCACATTTTTCTAACTGTGGCGAATTTTCCTAGGTTGCTTCATTTTACGAAGTGTGACTCATTTTTCCAAGTGTGGCACATTTTTCCAAGCATGGCACATTTTTGCAGGTGAGGACACATTTTTTTAAGTGTGGTGCGTTTTTCTAAGTGTGGCGCATTTTGCAAAACGTTGAAAATTTTTCCAAAGGTGGCACATTTTTGCAACTGTCGCGCATTTTTCTAAGTGTGGCGCAGTTTTCCAAGTCTCGCGTATTTTTTTTAAAGTTTGGCGCATTTTTTTCGAGTATGGCGCATTTTTCCAAGTGTGGCACATTCACCGCACTTGTGACACATTTTTCGAAACGTGGCGTACTTTTCCAAGTGTTGCCCAGTTTTCCAAGTGTGGCATATTTTTGCAAGTGTGGTGCATTTCTCTAAGTGTGGTAAAGTTTTTCGAGTGCGGCGCAGTTTATCAAGTGTGGTGCATTTTTTCAAGTGGGGCACATTTTTCTAAGTGTGGCTCATTTTTCCAAGGTTGGTTTATTTTACGAAGTGTAGTACATCTTTACAAGTGTGGCGCGTTTTTGCACGTGTGGCGCATTTCTCCAACTTTGGCGCAATTTTCCAAGTGTGGGGCATTTTTCCAAGTGTGGTGCATTTTACCAACGGTTCCGCGTTTTTTCAAGTGTGGCACATTTTTGCAAGTGTTGCTTATCTTTGCAAGCGTGGCGCCTTTCTCTAAGTGTGGCGATATTTTCCAAGTGTGGCGCCTTTCTCCAAGTGTGGCATATTTTTCTAAGTGGAGCGCATTTTTCCAAGGTTGCCGAATTTTGCCAACTGTGCCGCATTTTTTAGTGTGGCACATTTTTCCAAGTGTGGCACAACTTTGCAAGTGTGGCGCAGTTTTCCAAGTGTTGCGCATTTTCCGTAGTAGGGCGCATATTTCCAGGTGTGGTCCATTTTTCCAAGTTTGGTGCGTTTTGCCAAACATAGCGCAAAAACAATGGCGCGCTCGGTTTTGAGCTTCTAGCCCCAAAATATAGCCCCACTTCACTTGGAGACTAATAAAGTAGCCCAGGCTGCCTTACGCGTAGCGTGATTTTCACCAACTTTAGCTCGATTTCCCGGAACTAGGGCGATATTTTCCAGTCCCGGGGACTCTAAACTAACCTCTGATGGGCTTGGTTTTCAGTAAAATGGACACAGGTAAAACGATCGCACGCTCGGTTTGGAGCTTCTAGGCCGAAATATAGCCTCACTTGATTTTAGGACTGAAAGAGTAGCAGAGACCGCCTTACGCGCATCGTGGTTTTGACCAATTTAGCCTCGATTTCCCAGAACTTGGGGGATATTTTTTCGTGAAATGGACACAGGTTAAACGATCGCACGTTCGGTTTCGAGCTTGTAGGCCGAAATAGAGCCCCAGTTGATTTTAAGACTGAATGTGTAGCCTAGACCGCCTTACGCGCATCGTGATTTTGAGATACTTTTGCTCGGTTTCCTGGAACTTGGGGGATATGTTCGGGTCATAGACACTCTAAACTAACTTCTAATGGCCTTGGTTTTCAGTGAAATGGACACAAGTAAAACGATCGCACGCTAGGCTTAGAGCTTTTAGGCCGAAATATGGCCCCACTTCATTTTAAGACTGAAAGAATAGCCGAGACCGCCTTACGCGCATCGTGATTTTAGCCAACTTTGGCTCGATTTGCCCGAACTTGGGGGATATTTTCCAGCAGCAGGAACTCTAAACTAACTCCTGAGGGCCTTGGTTTACAGTGAAATAGACAGAGGTAAAACGATCGCACGCTCAGTCTCGAGCTTCTGGGCCAAAATATAGCCCCACTTGATTTTAAGACTTAAAGAGCAACCGAGACCGCCTTACGCGCATCGTGATTTTGACCAACTTTGGCTTGATTTCCCGAAACTTGGGGGATATTTTCAAGTCCCAGGGACTCTAAACTATCTCGTGATGACCTTGGTTTTTATTGAAATTGACAGGAGAAAAATATTTGAACGCTACTCTTTCAGTCTTAAAATTAAGCGTGACTATATTTCGGCCTAGGAGCTCGAAACCGAGCGTTTAAATATTTTTCCTCTTTCCATTTCACTGAAAACCAAGGCCATCAAGAGTTGGTTTATAGTCTCTGCCACAGGAAAATATCCCCAAACTCCGGGAAATCGTGGCAAAGTTGGTCAAAATCACGATGCGCGTAAGGCGGTCTGGGCTACCTTTTTAGTCTAAAAATGAAGTACGGCTATATTTTGGGAGAAGAAGCCCAAAACCGAGCGTACCATTGTTTTTGCGCTATGTTTGCCAAAATGCACCAAACTTGGAAAAATGCACCACAGTGGAAATATGTGCCCTACTAGGAAAAATGCGCCACACTTGGAAAACTGGGCACCATTTGCAAAATTGTGCCACACTTGGAAAAATGTGCCACGCTTTAAAAAATGCAGCTCAGTTGGTAAAATTCGGCAACCTTGGAAAAATGCGCTACACTTAGAAAAATATGCCACACTTGGAGAAAGGCGCCACACCTTAAAAACTGCGCCACACGTAGGAAAAAGCGTAACGCTTGCAAAAATAAGCCACTTTTGCAAAAATGAGTAACACCTGCAAAAATATGCCACACTTGGAAAAATGCCCCACACTTGGAAAATTGCGCCAAAGTTGGAGATGTGCACCACACTTGGAAAAATGCGCCACACTTGCAAAAACTTTTCCACACTTAGAAAAATGTACCACATTTGCAAAAATGTGCCACACTTGGAAAACTGGGCAACACTTTAAAAAATGCGGCACAGTTGAAAAAATGCACTACACTTGGAAAACTGCGCCACACTTAGGAAAATGTGCCACACTGGGAAAAATGCGCCACACTAGGAAAAGTGCACCACAATTAGAAAAATGGATCACGCGTGAAAAAATGCGCCAAACTTGGAAAAAGGCGCCACGCTTGTAAAAAATGCCGTTTTGTTAAAATGCGCCACACTTGGAAAAATGCTCAACGTTTGGCAAAATGCACTACACTTGGAAAATCCGCAACACTTGGAAAATTGCGCCAAACTTTGACAAATGCCCCACACTTGGAAAAATGCCATAAACTTAGAAAAATGCGCCACACTTGCAAAAATGTGCCACACTTGCTAAAATGTGCCATACTTGGAAAAATGTGCCACACTTGGAAAAATGAGGCACAGTTGGTAAAATAAAGCAACCTAGGAAAATGCGCCATACTTAGAAAAGTGTGCCCCACCTTGAAACATGCATGGACCTGGGAAAACTGCGCCACACTTAGAAAACTGCGCCAAACTTGCAAAAATGTGTCACACTTGCAAAATAGGCTACTCTTGAAAAAATGCGGCACAGTTGCTAAAATACGCCAACCTTGGAAAAATAAGCCACACTTCCCAAAATCCGCCACACTTGGAGAAAAGGCGCCACACTTGAAAAATTCAGCACAGTTGTTAAAATGCGCATTCTTAAAAAATGGGGAAAACTTGGCAAAATGCGCCCCACTTTGAAAAATGGGTTACGTTTCGTAAATGCACCACACTTGGAATAATGCACCACACTTGAAAAAATGCGCCAAACTTAAAAAAAGGCGCCACACTCGGCAAAATGTGCCACACTTGGAAAAATGCGCCAAACTTGGAAAAATGCGCCACACTTGGAAAACTACGCCTCACTTAGAAAAATGCGCCACACTTTCAAAAATGTGCCACACTTGCAAAACAGGCAACACTTCAAAAAATGCACCACAGTTGGTAAAATTCGGCAACCTTGGAAAAATGCGCCACACTTAGCAGAATGCGCCACACTAGCAAAAATGCGCCACGTTTTGCAAAATGCACCACACTTGGAAAAATTCCCCACACTTAAAAACAGGTGCTAAACTTGGAAAAATGCACCACACTTGGAAAACTGCGCCACACTTAGAAATATGCGTTACACTTGCAAAAATGTGCCAAACTTCAAAAACTGGGCAATACCTGAAAAAATGCTGCACAGTTCGTAAAATGCGGGAACCTTGGAAAAATGCCCCACACTTAGAAAAATGTGCCATACTTGGAAAAATGCGCCAGACTAGGAAAACTGCGCCACACTTAGAAAAGTGCGCCACACTTGCAAAAAAATGCGCCACACTTGCAAAAAAATGCGGCACACTTGAAAAAAGTGCGCAAAACTTGGAAAAATGGGCGAAACTTGTAAAAAATGCGGCTTACTTGGTAAAATGCGCCACACTTGGAGAAATGCTCAACGTTGAGCTAAATGCATTACACCTGAAAAAGTGCGCCACACTTGAAAAATTACGCCAAACTTAGAAAAATGCGCCACACTTAAAAAACTGTGCCACACTTAGGAAAATGCGCCACACTTGCAAAAATGTGCTACACTTGAAAAACTAGGCAACATTTCAAAAACTGCGGCACAGATGGTAAAATGCAGCAGCTTTGGAAAAATGCCCAACACTTAGAAACTAGTGCCACACTTGGAAAAATGAGCCACGTTAGGAAAAATACGCCACACTTGAAAAAAAATTCGCGAAACTTGAAAAAATGCACCACAGTTGAAAAACTGCGTCACACTTACAAAAATGCTCCACACTTTAAAAAAATGCGCGACACTTGTAATAAATGCGCAACATTAAATAAAACGCACCACACTTGGGAAAATGCTCAACCTTTGGAAAAATGCACCACACTTGGAAGAATGCGCCGCACTGGAAAAATTGCGCCAGACTTGGAAAAATGCGCCAAACTTAGAAAAATACGCCACACTTCCAAAATGTACCACTTTTGTAAAAAAATCTCAACGTTTGGTAATACGCGCCACACTTGGAAAAATGCACCACACTTAGAAAAATGTGCCACACTTGCAAAAGTGTGCCATACTTTGAAAAATGTGCCATACCTGGAAAAATGCGCCACACTTAGAAATATGTGCCCCACCTTGAAAAATGCATCAGAGTGGAAAACTGCGCCACACTGAGAAAAATGCGCGACACTTGCAAAAATGTGCCACACTTGGAAAAATAGGCAACACTTTTAAAAATGCGGCACAGTTGGTAAAATGAAGCAAAGTTGGAAAAATGCGCCACACTTAGAAAAATGTGCCCCACTTAGAAAAATGCATCACACTTGAATAACTGCGCCTAGTTGGAAAAATGTGCCTAGTTGGAAAAATGCGCCTCACTTGGAAAATTGCACCACACTGTGAAAAATGCGCCACACTTGCCAAAAATGTGCCACACTTGAAAAAATTGCGCCAAACGTGAAAAAATACGCTAGACTTGGAAAACTGCGCTACACTAACAACAATGCATCACACTTGCAAAAATGTGCCACCCTCTAAAAGCTAAGCAACACTTGAAAAAAATGCGGCACAGTTGGAAAAAAAGCAGCAGCCTTCGAAAAATGCCCCACTTTTGGCAAAATGCGCCAAACTTGGAATTATGCGCGGCACTTGGAAAAATACGCCACACTTGAAAAAAAATGCGCCAAACTTGGAAAAATACGCCACATTTGGAAAACTGCGCGACACTTAGAAAAATGCGTCACATTTGAAAAAAATGCGCCAAACTTCGAAAAATGCGCTACGTTTGGCAAAATGCACCACACTTGGAAAAATGCGCCACACTTGCATAAATGTGCGCACTTGGAAAACTAGGCAACACTTAAAAACACGCGGCAGAGTTGGTGAAATGCGGGAATGTTACAAAAAAATGCGCCGCTCTTCAAAAAAAATGCGCCAAACTTTGGAAAATGCGCCACACTTGGAAAACTGCGCTACACTTAGAAAAAGGCTTTTCCCTTGAAAAAATGCGGCACAGTTAATAAAATGTTAATTTCACCGAGTAACAAGGTCATCACATGTTAGTTTAGAATGCCCGGGACAGAAAAAGATCCCCCAAGTTGCTGGAAATCGACCTAAAGTTGACCGATATCACGCTACACTTAAAACGCTCTAGGCTACCTTTTGAGTCTTCAAATGAAATGTGGCGATATTTTGGCCTAGAAAAACGAAACCAAGCGTTCAATTTTTTTTCCTCTGGTCATTTCACCAAAAATCAAGGGAATCACGACTTAGTTTACCGTCTCTGAGACTAAAACATGTCCCTTAAGTTGCTTGAAATCGACCCGAAGTTGGTCGATATCACATTGCGCATAAGGCAGTTTAGGGAACTTTTAGAGTCTTAAAATAAAAAATCACCCTCTGCGTAAGGCGATGTCAACTACTTTTTCAGTCTTAAAATGAAGAGGGACTATATTTCGGCTTAGAAGCTCGAAAGCGAGCGTGCGATCTTTTTAACTCTGTCCATTTCACTGAAAACCGAGCCCATCAGGAGTTAGTTTAGAGTTCCTAAGACTGGAAAATATCTCCCAAGTTCCTGGAAATCGACCCAAAGTTGGTCAAAATCAGGCTGCGCGTAAGGTGCTCTCGATTTTTTTCAGTCTCAACATGAAGTGGGGCTATGTTTCGGCTAAGAAGCTCGAAGTCGAGCGTGGGATCGTTTTACTTCTGTCCATTTCACCGAAAACCAAGGCCGTCAGGAGTTACTTTAGAGTCCCTCAGACTGGAAAATATCCCCCAAGTTGCTGGAAATTGACCCAAAGTTGGTCAAAATCACGCTGAGTTGAAGGCGGTCTCAAATACTTTGCTGGTCTTAAAATGAAGTGGGGGTATATTTCGGCCTAAAAGTTCGAAACCGAGCGTGCGATCGTTTTACCTCTGTCCATTTTACCGAAAAACGAGGCCATCAGCAGTTACTTTAGAGTCCCTCAGAAATCAACCCAAAGTTGGTCAAAATCACGATGCGCGTAAGGCGGTCTCGGCTACTCTATCGGCCTTAAAATGAAGTAAGGCTATATTTCGGCCTAGAAGCTCGAGACCGAACGTTCAAATATTATCTTCTGTCCGTTTGACTAAAAACCAAGGCCATCATGCGTTGGTTTAGAGTCGTGGGACTCGAAATTATCCCCCAAGTTCCGGCAAATCGAGCCAAAGTTGATCAAAATCAAGATGCGCGTAAGGCTTTTTCGGCTACTCTATCAGTCTTAAAATGAAGTGGGGTTATACTTTGGCCTAGAAGCTCGAAACCGAGCGTTGAAATATTTTCTCGCTGTTATTAAACTTAAAACAAAGGCCATCACCAGTGATTTCAGAATCCCTAGGACTGGAAACTATGCGCCAAGTTGCGGGAAATCGAGCGTAAATTGGTCAAAATCACGATGCGTGTAGGGCGGTCTCGCCCACCCTATCAATCTTAAAATTAGGTGTTGGTATACCTCGGCCTAAAAGCTCGAAGCCGATTGTTCAAATATTTTCCCTCTGTCTATTTCAATGTAAACCAAGGCCATCGCGCGTTTCATTAGAGTCCCTGGAACTGGAAAATAACCCTCAAGCTCCGGCAAATCGAGCCAAAATTGGTCAAAATGATGATGCGCGTAAGGCAGCTTCGGCTACTCAATCAGTCTCAAAATGAAGTGGGGTTATACTTTGGCCTAGACGCTCGAAGCCGATCGTTAGGATATTTTCTTTCTGTCCATTTAAGTGAAAACAAAGGCCATCACCAGTCATTTCAGAGTCCCTGGGACTGGAAAAGATCCCCTAAGTTCCGGGAAAAAGGGACCAAGTTAGTCAATATCACGATTGGCGTAGGGCGGTCTCAGCTACTCTATCAGTCTTAAAATGAGGCGGGGCTATATTTCGACCTAGAAGCTAGAAACCGAGCGTTCAAATAATTTTTCCCTGTCCATTTCAATGGAAACCAAGGCCACCACGCGTTAGTTTAGAGTCCCTGGGACTCGAAAATATCCCCAAAGTTCCAGCAAATCGACCCAAAGTTGGTCAAAATCAGGATGCGCGTAAGGCGGTCTCTGCTACTCCATCCGTCTTAAAATGAAGTGGGACTATATTTCGGCGTAGAAGCTTGAAACCGCGCGTTCAAATATTTTCCTCTATCCATTTCACTAATACCCAAGGTCATTACGAGGTAGTTTAGAGTTCCTGGGACTGGAAAATATCCCCCAAGTTCCGACATAAAGAGCCCAAGTTGGTCAAAATCACGATGCGCGTAAGGCGGTCTCGGCTACTCCATCAGTCTTGAAATGATGTGGGGCTATATTTCGGCCTAGAAGCTCGAAACCGAGCGTTCAAGTAAATTTCCTCTCTTCATTTCAATTAAAATCAGGGGTATCACGAGTTAGTTTAGAGTTCCCAGGACGGCAAAATTTTCTCCAAGTTGCTGCAAAATCAACCCAAAGTTAGTTAAAATCACGCTGCGCGTAAGGTGGTCTGGGCTACTTTTTTAGTCTAAAAATGAAGTGCGGCTATATTTTGAGAGTAGAAGCTCGAAACCGAGCGTGCCATTGTTTTGCGCTATGTTTGGAAAATTGCACCAAACTTGGAAAAATCGCCACACTTGGAAATATGCGGCCCACTTGGAAAAATGCGCCACACTTGGAAACCTGCGCTACACTTGCAAAAATGTGCTAGACTTGGAAAAATGTGCCAACTTAAAAAATTGCAGCGTAGCTGGTAAAATGCGGCAATCTTAAGAAAATGCGCTACACTTGGAAAAAATGCCAGACTTAAAAAAAGGCGTCAAATTTTGAAAACTGCGCAACACTTAAATAAAAAGCGCGACACTTGCAAAAATAGGTTACACTTGAAAAAATGAGCAACACTTACAAAAATATCGCACACTTGAAAAAATTCGGCACAGTTGGTAAAAGCGCCCCACTTGGAAAAGTGCTGCACATTTGGCAAAATGCACCACACCTGGAAAAATGCCCCACACTTGGAAAATTGTGCCAAAGTTGGAAAAATCCGAAAATGTACCACACTTGCCAAAATGTGCCATACTTAAAAAAAAGCGGCACAGTTGGTAATATGAGGCAACTTTGGAAACATGCGCCACATTTAGCAAAATGCGCCTCAGTTGGAGAAATGGGCCACACTGGAAAACACATGCGCCAGAGTTGAAAAATGCGCCATATTTGGAAAACTGCGCCAAACTTAGAAAAATGCGTCACACTTGCAAAGATACGCCACACTTGGAAAATTCGGTAACACTTGAAAAATTCGGCACACTTGTTAAAATGCGCAACCTTGGAAAAATGCCCCACACTTGGCAAAATGCGGTACACATGGGAAAATGCGCAAAGCTTCGAAAAATGTGCCACACTTGCAGAAATGTGCCAAACATGGAAAACAAGGCAGCACTTGAATAAATGCAGCACAGTTGGCAAAATGTGGCAAACTTGGAAAAATGCACCACACTTGGAAAAATGCGCCACACTTGGAAAAATGGGGTACACTTGGCTGAATACGCAAAACTTGCAAAAATGCGCCATACTTGCAAAACTATGCCACACTCAGAAAAATGCGCCACACTTGCAAAAATGTGCTAAACTTGGAGAAATGGGAAACACTTAAAAAAATGTGCCACACTCTAAAAAATGTGGCTTACTAGGTAAAATGAAGCAACGAGAGAAAAATGCGCCGAACTTAGAAAAAGGTCTCCCACTTAGAAAAATGCATTAGGCATGGAAAACTGCACCACACTTAGAAAAATGCGGAAACTTGCAAAGATGTGCCAAACTTGGAAAATTGGGTAACACTTGGAAGAATGTACTACATTTAAAAAAATGCGGCAGAGTTGTTAAAATGCGCAACCTTGGAAAAATGCAGTACACTTGACAATATATGCCACACTTTAAAAAATTCACCACGTTTCGCAAAATACCCCACACTTGCAAAAATGCGCCACACTTGAAAAAACGCACCAAAGCTCGAAAAATGCGCCAAAGTTGGAAAAATGCGCCACACTTACAAAACTGCGTCACACTTAAAAAAATGCGCCAGACTTGCAAAAAATGTGCCACACTTGGAAACCTGGGCAACACGTGAAAAAGTGCGGCACACTTGGTGAAATGCTGCAACCTTGGAAAATTACGCCACACTTAGAAAAATGTGCCACACTAAGAAAAATGCGCGACACTAGGAAAAACGTGCCACACTTAGGAAAATGCGCCACACTTTCAAAAATGTGCCACACTTAGAAAACTAGGCAACACTTGAAAAAATGCACCACACTTGGCAAAATGCACCACACTTGCAAAAATGCGCCACACTTGGAAATATGGGCCAAACTTGTAAAAATGCGCCACGCTTGGAAAATTGCTCCTTACTTTAAAAAAATGTGCCACAGTTGGAACTGTAGGCAACACTCGGAAAAATGCGGCTTAGTTGGTAAAATCCGGTAACCTTGGAAAAATGCCCCACTCTTGGCAAAATGCGCCACACTTGGAAAAATGCGCCACGTTTGGCAAAATGCACCACACTTGGAAAAAAGCGCCACACTTAAAAGGAATATGGCAAACTTGGATCATATGGAAACCAGCCTTTGGTGTGGCGTAGTTTTCCAAGTGTGGCGCATTTTTCCAAGGTTGCTTCATTTTACCAACTGTGCCCCATGTTTTTACGTGTGGCACATTTTCGCAAGTGTTGCCCACTTTTGCAAGTGTGGCGCATTTTTCCAAGTGTCGTGCATTTTACCAAACGTTGAGCATTTTTCCAAGTGTGGCGCATTGTACCAACTGCTCCGAATTTTTAACAAGTGTGGCGCATTTTTCCAAGTTTAGCGCATTTTTTTCAAGTTTGGCGCATATTTGTAAGTGTGGCACGTTTTTCCTAGTGTGGCGGATTTTTCCAAGTTAGACACATTTTCCTAAGTGTGGCGCAAATTTCCAAGGTTGCAGCATTTCAGCAACTGTGCCGCATTTTTTTCAAGTGTTGCCCAGTTTTTCAAGTGTGGGACATTTTTTCCAAGTGTAGCGCATTTTTTTAAGTGTGGCACAGTTTTCGAAGTGTGGCGCATTTTTCCAACTGTGCCGCATTTTTTCAAGTGTTGCCCACTTTTCCAAGTGCGGCACATTATTTCAAGTGTGGCGCATTTTTCTAAGTGTGGCGCAGTTTTCCAAGTGTGGCGCATTTTTCCAGCTTTGTCGTATTTTTTTAAATATGGCGCATTTTTTGCAAGTGTGGCGCATTTTGCTAAGTGTGGCGCACGTTTCCGACGTTGCCGCATTTTACCAACTGTGCCGCATTTTTTCAAGTGTGGCACATATTTGAAATTGCGGCGCATTTTTCCATCTTTGGCGCAATTTTCGAAGTTTAGGGCAATTTAGGGCATTGTGGTGCATTTTGCCAAACGTGGAGCACTTTTCCAACTGTGGCGCATTTGACCAACTGTGCCGCATTTTTTCAAGTATGGCACATTTTTGCAAGTGTGGCACATTTTTGCAAGTGTGGCGCATTTTTTTAAGTGTGGTGAATTTTTCCAAGAGTGGTGTATTTTACCAAATGAGCATTTTTCTAAGTTTAGCGCATTTTACCAGCTGTCTCGCATTTTAAACAAGTGTTGCGTATTTTTCCAAGCTTTGCGCATTTTTTTAAAGTTTGGCGCATTTTTCTAAATGTGGCACGTTTTTCCTAGTGTTTTGCATTTTTCCAAGCGTGGCATATTTTCCTGAGTGTGGCGCAATTTTCCAGGGTTGCAGCATTTCACCAACTCTGCCGGATTTTTTCATGTGTTGCCCAGATTTCCAAGTGTGAAATATTTTTAGCAAGTCTGCGCATTTTTCTAAGTGTGGCGCAGTTTTGCAAGTGTGACGCATTTTTCTAACTTTGGCGCATTTTTGCAACTGTGGCGCATTTTACCAACGGTGCCGCATTTTTTCAAGTGTGCGACATTTTTGCAAGTGTTGCTCATTTGTTGCGCATTTTACCAACTCTGGCGGATTTTTTTAAGTGTGGCACATTTTGGTAAGTGTGGCGCATTTTTGTAAGTGTGGCGCATTTTTCCAAGTGCGGCGAATTTTTCCAGCTTTGGCGCAATTTTCAAAGTGGGCCGCATATTTCTAAGTGTGGCGACTTTTCCAAGTTTAGTGCATTTTGCGAAAACACATAGCGCAAAACAATGGCACGTTCGGTTTGGAGCTTCTAGCCCTAAAATATAGCTGCACTTCATTCTTAGACTAAAAAGGTAGTCGAGACTGCATTACGCGCAGCGTGATTTTGACCAAATTTGGATCGATTTCCAGCAACTTGGAGAATATTTTACCGTCCTGGAGACTCTAATCTAACTCGTGATGGCCTTGATTTGCATTGAAATGAAGAGAGGAAAATTATTTGAACGCTCGGTTTCGACCTTCTAGGCCGAAGTGTAGCCCCACTTCATTTTAAGAGTGATAGAGTAGCCGAGATCGCCTTACGCGGAAAAATGCGGCACAGTTCCAAAAATGTGGCACACTTGGAAAACAAGCCAACACTTGGAAAAATGCGGCACAGTTGGTAAAACGCGGCAGCCTTAAAAAAGTGACCGACTTATGGCAATATACGCCAAACTTGGAAAGATAAGCCACAGTTGAAAGAAATGCGCCAAGGGTTCAAAACAAACATGCGCAACTGTTGATAAAATGCACCACACTTGAAGAAATGATCAACCTTTCGTAAAATGCATCACACTTGGAAGAATACGCCACACTTAAAAAATTGCACAAGACTTGCAAAAATGCGCCACACTTGGAAAAATGCACCACACTTAGAAAAATTTGCCACACTTCCAAAAATGTGCCATACTTGGAAAAAGTGTGCGTGAATTGGAAAAATGCGGCACACTTGGTAAAATGAAGCAATCTTGGAAAATTCGCTACACTTAGAAAAATGTGCCCCACCTTGAAAGATAGATAAAACTGGACAATTGCGCCACACTTAGAAAAATGCACGACACTTGCAAAAATATGCCACACTTGGAAAAATGGGCAACACTCGGAAAAATTTGCAACATTTGAAAAAATGCGGCACGGTTGGTATAATTAAGCAACCTTGGAAAAATGCGCCACATTTAGAAAAATGTGCCCCACTTGGGAAAATGCATCACACTTGATAAACTGCGCCGCACTTCAAAAACTTTACCACACTTAGAAAAATGCGCCACACTTGGAAAACTGCGCCAGACTTAGAAAAATGCGGAACACTTGCAAAAGTGTGCCAGACTTGGAAAACTTAGCAACACTTAAAAAAATGCGGCAAAGTTGGTAAAATACGGCAACCTTGAAAAATTTCATCACACTTAGGAAAATGTGCCAGACTGGGAAAAATGGGCCACACTTGGAAAAGTGCAGCACACTTAGAAAAATGCGTCACACGTCAAAAAATGAGGCAAACTTGGAAAAAGACGCCACACTTGGAAAAAATGCGAACGGCTAGTAAAATGCGCCACACTTGGAAAAATGCTCAACGTTTGGCAAAATGTACCACACTTGGAAAATCCGCAACACTTGGAAAATTGCGCCAAACCTTGAAATATGCGCCACACTTGGAAGAATGTCATAAACTTAGAAAAATGCGCCACACTTGCGAAAATGTGCCACCTTTGGAAAAATTTTCAACATTTCGCAAAATGCGCCACATCTGGAAAAATGCACCAGACTTAAAAAAATGTGCCACATTTGGAAAAATGTGCCACACTTTGTAAAATGAAAGAACCTGGGAAAATGCGCCACACTTAGGAAAATGTGCCCCACCTTGAAAAATGCATGAAACTTGGTAAACTGCGCCAAACTTGCAAGAATGTGCCACACTTCCAAAATAGGCAACACTTGGAAAAATGCGGCACAATTGGTAAAATGCGACAACCTTGGAAATATGCACCAGACTTTGCAAAATGCGCAACACTTGGAAAAATGTGGCACACTTGAAGAAAATGCGCCACCCTTGAAAAATTCCGCACAGTTGTTAAAATGCACATTCTTGAAAAAATGGGCCACACTTCGAAAAATGGGTTACGTTTGGCAAATGCACCACACTTGGAAAAATGCACCAAACTTTAAAAAATGCGTCACACTTAGCAAAATGCGCCAAACTTGGAAAAATGCGCCAAACTTTGAAAAGTGCGCCACACGTGAAAAACTACGCTACACTTGCAAAACAGAAAACACTTGAAAAATGCAGCACAGTTGGTAAAATTCGGCAACCTTGGCAAAAATGCGCCACACTTGGTAAAATGCGCCACACTTTGAAAAATGAGCAACGTTTTGCAAAATGCACCACACTTGGAAAAACGCGCCGCACTTCAAAAAATGCGCCAAACTCGGAAAAATGCGCCACTTTTGGAAAACTGCGCCACACTTAGAAATATGAGTTACACTTGAAAAAATGTGCCACACTTGAAAAACTGGGCAATACCTGAAAAAATGCGGCACAGTTGGTAAAATTTGGTAACCTTGAAAAAATGCGGCATACTTGGTAAAATGTACCACACTTGGAAAACGGCACCACACTAGGAAAACGGCGCAACACTTAGGAAAGTGCGCCACACTTGCAAAAAAATGCGCCACACTTAAAAAAAAGTGCGCCAAACTTGGAAAACTGCTCGAAACTTGTAAAAAATGCGGCATACTTGGTAAAATGCGCCGCATTTGGAAGAATGCTCAACGTTTAGCAAAATGCATTAAACTTGAAAAAGTGCGCCTTACTTGGAAAATATCGCCAAACTCAGAAAAATACGCCACACTTGGAAAACTGTGCCACACTTAGAAAAATACGCCACACTTGCAAAAATGAGCCACACTTGAAAAACTAGGATCCACTTCAAAAAATGCGGCACGCTTGGTAAAATAGAGCAGCCTTGGAAAGATGCCCCACAGTTAGAAAAGTGTTCCACACTTGGAAAAATGCGCCTTATTAGGAGAAATACGCCACAATTGAAAAAAATGCGCCAAACTGGCAAAAATGCGCCACAGTTGGAAAACTGCGCCACACTTAGGGAAATGCTCCACACTTAAAAAAAATGCGCAACACTTGTAAGAAATGCGCATCAGTTAATAAAATGTACCACACTTGGGAAAATGCTCAACCTTTGGGAAAATGCACCACACTTGGAAAAATGCGCCACACTGAAAAAATTGCGCCAGACTTGGAAAAATGCGCCAAACTTAAGAAAATGCACCACACTTAAAAAATCTGCCACACTTGAAAAAATGTGCCATACCTTGAAAAATGTGAAACACTTGGAAAAATGCAGCACAATTGGTAAAATGAAGCAACCTTAAAAAATGCGCAACACTTAGAAAAATGTGCCCTGCCTAGAAAAATCATTCAAACTGGAAAACTGCGCCCACTGAGAAAAATGCGCCACACTTGCAAAAATGTGCCAAACTTGGAAAACGGGCAACACTTGAAAAAATGCGGCACAATTGGTAAAAACGGAACCTTTGGAAAAATGCGCCACACTTGAAATATTTGCCCCACTTGGAAAAATGCATCACAGTTAGACAACTGCGCCACACTTAGAAAAATGTGTGACACTTGAAAAGCTGCGCCACACATAGAAAAATGCGCCACACTTGCAAAAACATGCCACACTTAAAAAACTGGGTAACACTTGAAAAAATGCGGCACAGTTGGAAAAATGCGCCACACTTTAAAACTGCGCCACACTTCGAAAAATGCGCGACACTTGCCAGAAATGTGCCACATTTGGAAATATGCACCACACTTTAAAAATGGCGCCGAACTTGAAAAAATACGCCAGACTTAAAAAAATGCGCCAAAATTAGAAAAATACACCAGATTTGCAAAAATGTGCCACACTTGAAAAGCTAAGCAACACTTAAAGAAATGCAGCACAGTTGGCAAAATGCGGCAACCTTGAAAAAATGCGCCGCACTTGAAAAAAATTCCGCCAAACTTGGGAAAATGCGCCATACTTGGAAAACTGCGCCACACTTAATAAAACTTTAATTTCACCGAGTACCAAATCCATCAAGAGTTAGTTTAGAGTGCCCGGGACAGGAAAATATCCCCGAAGTTGCTTGAAATCGACCCAAAGTTGATCGAGATCACGCTGCGGTTAAAACGCTCTAGGCTACCTTTAGAGTCTTAAAATGAAGTGTGGCTATATTTTGGCCTAGGAAATCGAAACCAACCGTTGAATGTTTTTTCCTCTGTCCATTTCACCAAAAACCAAGGCCATCACGACTTAGTTTAGAGTCCCTGAGACTGAAAAATATCCCCCAAGTTGCTTGGAATCGACCCGAAGTTGGTCGATATCACATTGCGCATAAGGCGGTCTAGGCAACTTTTACAGTCTTAAAATAAAGTGGGGCTATATTTCAGCCTAGAAGCTTGAAACCAAGCGTTCAGTTCTTTTTCCTCTGTCTATTTCACCAAAAAGCAAAGCCTTCACGAGTTAGTTTAGAGTCCCTTAGACTGGAAAATATCCCCTAAGTTCCTGGAAATCGACCCAAAGTTTGTCAAAATCACCCTCCGCGTAAGGCGATCTCAACTACTTTTTCAGTCTTAAAATGAAGTGGGGCTATATTTCGGCCTAGAAGCTCGAAACCGAGCGTGCGATCTTTTTACCTCTGTCCATTTCACTGAAAACCAAGCCCATCAGGAGTTCGCTTAGAGTCCCTAAGACTGGAAAATATCCTCCAAGTTCCTGGAAATCGACCTAAATTTGGTCAAAATCAGGCTGCGCGTAAGGCGGTCTGGACTTTTTTTACTCTCAAAATGAATTGCGGCTATGTTTCGGCTCAGAAGCTAAAAGCCGAGCGTGCGATCGTTTTACTTCTGTCCATTTGACCGAAAAGCAAGCCCATCAGGAGTTACTTTCGAGTGCCTCAGACTGGAAAATATCCCCCAAGTTGCTGGAAATTGACCCAAAATTGGTCAAAATCACGCTGCGATGAAGGCGGTCTCAAATACTTTGGTAGTCTTAAAATAAAGTGGGGTTATATTTCGGCCTAGAAGCTCGACACCGGGCGTGCGATCGTTTTATCTCTGTGAATTTCACCCAAAAACAAGGCCATCAGCAGTTACTTCAGAGTCCCTGAGACTGGAAAATATGCCCCAAGTTGCTGGAAATCGACCCAAACTTGGTCAAAATCACGCTGCGCGTAAGGCGGTCTGGGCTACTTTTTTAGTCTAAAAATGAAGTGCGGCTATATTTTGAGGCTAGAAACTCGAAACCGAGCGTGCCATTGTTTTGCGCTATGTTTGGAAAAATGCACCAAACTTGGAAAAATCGCCACACTTGGTAATATGCGGCCCACTTGGAAAAATGCGGTACACTTGGGAAAATGCGCAAAACTTGAAAAAAATGCGCCATACTTGCAAAATTGTGCCACACTTAGAAAAATGCGCCACACTTGCAAAAATGTGCTAAACTTGGAAAAATGGGAACGACTTTAAAAAAATGTGCCACACTCTAAAAAATGTGGCTTACTAGCTAGAATGAAGCAACGAGAGAAAAATGCGCCGAACTTAGAAAAAGGTCTCCCACTTAGAAAAATGCATTAGACATGGAAAACTGCACCACACTTAGAAAAATGCGCGAAACTTGCAAAGATGTGCCAAACTTGGAAAATTGGGTAACACTTGGAAGAATGTACTACACTTAAAAAAATGCGGCAGAGTTGTTAAAATGCGCAACCTTGGAAAAATGCAGTACACTTGGCAATATGTGCCACACTTTGAAAAATGCACCACGTTTCGCAAAATGCCCCACACTTGGAAAAATGCGCCAAAGCTCGAAAAATGCGCCACTCAAGTGTATTAAGGCCTGATTAAAGCACGGAAAGAAGGCTATAACAGGTTATCGCCATTTTCTGGATGTACATTTTACGTAACCGAATGAAACTTTCCTAGATTGTAAAGGGCAATAATAGAAAGCACCTTGTTGAGCATTGTTGTGATCGTGACAATCACTCCTTATCTATGAAACATAATACCCTCAATAGCAATAGGAAAACGCTGTTTTGTAGCCTGTAGTTGTCTCCCCTTAGGCCAAATTGTCACAATTTTCAAGATGGCGGACGAGAACCATTAGTTCAAGGTGTATTTGAAGTGAAATGATTGAGAGAATAAAGGTGACAATGTATCTAAAGAACAAAGTTTCTGGTATCTGTAAACATCTTTTTCTTAATTTAGAGATGAAAATTACAAGTTCTTCCGCTTTATGAAATATTTTTCATCTTATACAGATCAATGTGCACACCTTCGCTAACAGTAGTTTCTCTTTGTTTAAAACATTTGCTCCTCTCTCAATAACTCGTTCGTTTTACTTTTGGCGCCAATTGTGCGTTTAATGCGATAAAATAACACTTCTCAGTTTACAATTTGAATATCACTTTTTCACTGTGGCGGGCGCTAGCGAGCACATACAGCCAAGCTCTTTTACTAAAACAGTTTCTTTAGGAACTAAAACGTCCCACAAATATGGCCTTGAAGGCTGAATGTGCTTGGGCCAGAGTGTGTATCCGAAAAACAAAAGAGTTATGCTTTAGCTTGAAGAAAGCTTCTGGTGAAGGCAGTGCAACATTTGGCGCCAGAGTGTTAACAGAAAGGCACAAACTTTATTCTGAACATTTTAAACAGTATCCACAGTTTACTCTTAACCAGTATGATTTCAACCGTGTGAGCAAGGTAATCGACGAAAAGATTTCTTCCTGGGGAAACAAAGAAGACAAGGCGGTCTATTTGTCAACATTTTCAATGGCTAACTGAGATGAGGGAAAGACCATAACCAAAGAAATGAAGACAGCACATTCATTAACGAACTGTAAGGCTTGCACACTAGTCAACTCAAACTTGCAAGCTACTTTCCCACTCAGCAAGAAGTGCATGACGGTGAAAAAGGCCCCCTTAATGAAATTCAGCGGGATGCTAACAAGCATACTGCACACCACACAGTTCGGAAAGGCTCAAAAATTACAAACAAACAACGTAAGGTCTTGGGAAAGGTAATTTATTCCACATATGACGAAAAATGTAAAGAGAACTTTGGAAAGTCACTTAGTGACATTCTGCTCCTTGTCCCTGAAGCTGGACTTGAAAAGCAACTTTCTCCTGTGGAAAAAAGAAAGTTAAAAAGAGATCAACAAAGGCAAATGAAAAATGATGTTGAAAAAGCAATGAATGAAAATGACACTGATCTACATGTAAGTTCAAGGCAATCATACAGGGGTAGAAAAAACCACAGACTGGCTCAGGCCTTTGAAAGTAGAGAGGAGGCTACAGAAAGAGCAAGAATAACACCTCCCAAAAGAAAAGCAAAATCTCACACCCCAGCAACAGGGAACATCATTGGAGACCTGGATCAGCTCCTTAGTGACATAAAATCATGGCCTAAAGGTACCAGAAACTGGTCTGAGAAAGCTAGGATCTACAAAATACGGATGGTTGGCCAGGATGCAACACCCCCCAATGGAGGCCAAATGATCAAGTCATTCCTACACAAGAAAGGAGTTGATATATCATGCTATGAGTCTTCAAAAAACCAGATTGACCCTACAGACCACTCCAAAGGTAGTGAACTTATTAAAGTTTTAAAACTAAAAAGTGTCTGTATATGTACTGTTTAAACATATTTTAATACAAATGGATTAAATAATTCATATTTTTCAGAACTACATGTACAATTAAGTCTCTGCAAAAGACTCTAAAGGACAAAATTTAATTTTGTTTTACAAATTATTCTAAATTGAGATAATAATTTCAAACACTTGAAATTAATAAACAGATTTTAACATAGTAAATGGTTAAAACAGAGTTTAAATGATTAAATTTTCACATACATGTAGTAACTGGTTTGAGCAAATTTTAATTTGTTCCTTTGCAGAGTTCCGAGTCAGACGAGCCCTTAAAAAACAGAGAGGAGGTGATATTTCAGTTCCAGTTCCACGTACAAATGGGCAGATAAGAGCTGACATTAAGCAGCGCATTGCGAATGGAACATACAATGTTGGTGTTCCTGTGGTGGCAAGTGAGATTTCCAAGTTAGCTATCAGCAATGAAGGTGAAGTTATACAAAAGAAAATTGATGTCAATGCCAGAAAAATCCCCTTCAAAGATATCAGGAAAGAAGCCCTAACAAGGAACAAGTCCTTTTTAAAAATCAAAGATGACGACTATTACACCCAGTTGAATAAGGAGGAAATAATATCAGAATTGCAGAAAATTCATGAAGAAGTCAGTGATGGTGTTGATGAAATGAGATCCTCTTTAAAAAAATATCAGCGCCAAAGACACTGGCTTCTCTGGCATGACCACTCCACACTTGCCAATTATGGTCACATGCTCTTTTGTGTTCGAGAACTTTATGACCCTGCTATACACTTCACACGACAAGAAATGATAGACAAAACAGGTAAAGACATTGACATACAAGCCACTATTGAGGAACCACAGCTTTACATTCTGGGACAGAGCAGATCAACGGTAGAAGACCAGATGAAGTTTGTTCCAACAAGGCAAGAAGACCTCAGGGATCTAAAGAACACTGTACTGACAGATTGTGGGATCGAAGTTTGTGACATCATGAGATTCATGAATGGAGACAATCCAGCAGCTGAGATGGAGGATGGCACCCAACATGGAGGAAACTATGGATGTCCAGGTTGTGATGGAAACATCAATTCAAGCCATGACTTGGAGTACTCCCTTCAAAGAAGGTACAAAACCTTGAGCACCAAAAAAAAACTTATTCTCTCTGGGCCTGCTGGAAGAAAAGAAGGTTTCCATCCATTTAAAGACGTGAAAGTTGAAGAGCTGAGAGCAGAGCTGACTGCAAGGGGAAAGTCTGATGAAGGGAACAAAGAAGATCTGCTAAAGAGATTATCAGAGTTGCTGGGAGGAACAACAAGACTTCCTGCACTTCTACACAGCAATGAAAACTTTGATGTCTCAATCAAAGAACTGAACATTGAGTCATATGAAGTTTTGTTTTTTTGAAGCTTTGCACTGTTCAATGAATCACATCAAGAATGTCCTACAGGAACTACCCCATCATATCACAGACATTGACACTCTAATAAAACTCAAAGAGATTCTTGCTGTGCAAATGAGCAAAGACGAACTGCGGGGTGTGGACTACCGAAAGACACTTATTTACATCACTACTGCTCTCTGCCAATTTGCAAACCGTGAGGTTAAATTGCTCTTGGTGACTCTTTGTGAAATGATTGAAATCTACTATGCCCAAGAGGTGAAACGATCACCAAAGATGATTCTTCGCCTACATAATCTCTGTTGGAGGCATGCAATTCAATGTCGCAGAGTCCTGACCCCACCTAAGAAATTGACATACAGAAAGCTATTTGGTCTTTACTTCCACAGCTGTGTAACTCATTCTGCTCAACTACTCAGACTTGCTTCTCACAGATCTACAAATGCTGAAATGTTTGAAAGACTGTTTGAGAAACTCTCAGACATTACAACAAAAACCTGGAGCAAGAGAATCGAAGATCTGTCAACAAACGCAATACTGCACTTGCAAGCTGAAAAATCAAACCCTGTCAACCATTGCATTCTTAAAGAGGAGCGAGAAATTAGTAAGATGGCAAAGTCCCTTCCCAAGCTGGATAACACTATATTGTTGAAGAGTGACCTTGAAAAATATGCTGGTGATTGGGTTACTCACTTGCAACTCATTTCAGATTTCTTAAAGCCAGGAGAAGGTGTCTGGTGGAAGGAGGGGGATGACTCCATTGAATTTTTTGATGGACCAGATGAGCCCAGTTTCAGAGATGAAGGACCAAAGCTCCACCACTTTCGTTCAACATCCATCCCCAATGAGCAAGAGCTACTAGATGCCTGCTGGAATAAATGCCTGGTGGAGGAAGTCAAATTACCAGCCACGAAATTGAGAGATGACAATGGAAAATGGCAAAGACCACCAACATGCTGCTCCTTTCAATCAGTCATGGAAGACAATAGCAATGAGGATCTAGTAAGTGACTCTGCTGCAAACTTTAATCAAGAGCAAGAGTTGGCTGAGGAATCAGATTATGAAGGTGACAGAGAGGATGCAGATGCTGGGACATGGCCACTTCAAACAGAAACTGACTGTGAAACCATGAGCATGGAGGTGGATCCAATTAATGAACACAGAGTAGAAACAGGAATTGAAAACTTGCAATCGACCGAGGCTGAAATTTTGCCACAGCCAAATGAAAAAAGCGAGCAATTGCCAGTACTGAAGAAGAGTCATCATCTCAAAAGCCACCAGCTAAAAGAAAAAAGACTCCATCAACTGACTCAGAGGCCACAGTACAGCTTCTATCAAAGACAGCAAAAACCATTGAACAAGTCCTTGGAACCTGTGAAGAAGTTTTTAAATATGACAAACTGAAGCAGAGTGTTACCAAAAAACCAAAAATCATGTTGCATAGTTTCCTTGACTTACAACGATTCATCTAGAACCTACAAGAAAGGCAATTCGAAGGCAGCCGATAAACGGCCGATGGCCGCTTCGAAGCCTAACAGTTTACATGTAGTTCGAAATATGTGAAATTAAAAGGGTATGTAATAGAAGTAAACCGAAAATACACTTACCTATTTGAAGACAAAACATCCTTAACATTTTAAACCAAAGAACTGACAGATGCAATCCTTGTACAAGCCACAAAATGCGCGCGAGAGAGCGTTAAAAAGTCCGCCATCTTGGATCGACATTCCTGAGTTCCTTCACGTCGCGCGGGTTGCGAGGGATCTCGCGGATAACCTTGCTGGGGGGATTTTTTACTCGAGGTCAGGCCTTAATAAACTTGAGCACACTTACAAAACTGCGCCACACTTAGATAAATGCGCCAGACTTGCAAAAAATGTGCCACACTTGGAAACCTGGGCAACACGTGAAAAAATGCGGCACAGTTGGTGAAATGCTGCAGCCTTGGAAAATTGCGCCACACTTAGAAAAATGTGCCACACTGGGAAAAATGCGCGACACTAGGAAAAACGTGCCACACTTAGGAAAATGCGCCACACTTTCAAAAATGTGCCACACTTAGAAAACTAGGCAGCACTTGAAAAAATGCACCACACTTGGCAAAATGCGCCGCGTTTGGCAAAATGCACCACACTTGCAAAAATGCGCCACACTTGGAAATATGGGCCAAACTTGTAAAAATGCGCCACGCTTGGAAAATTGCGCCTTACTTTTAAAAAATGTGCCACAGTTGGAGCTCTAGGCAACACTCGGAAAAATGCGGCTTAGTTGGTAAAATCCGGTAGCCTTGGGAAAATGTGCCACTCTTGGTAAAATGCGCCACACTTGGAAAAATGCGCCACGTTTGGCAAAATGCATCACACTTGGAAAAAAGCGCCACACTTTAAAGAAATATGCCAAACTTGGATCATATGGAAACCAGCCTTTGGTGTGGCGTAGTTTTCCAAGTGTGGCGCATTTTTCCAAGGTTGCTTCATTTTACCAACTGTGCCCCATGTTTTTACGTGTGGCACATTTTCGCAAGTGTTGCCCACTTTTGCAAGTGTGGCGCATTTTTCCAAGTGTCGTGCATTTTACCAAACGTTGAGCATTTTTCCAAGTGTGGCGCATTGTACCAACTGCTCCGAATTTTTAACAAGTGTGGCGCATTTTTCCAAGTTTAGCGCATTTTTTTCAAGTTTGGCGCATATTTGTAAGTGTGGCACGTTTTTACTAGTGTGGCGGATTTTTCCAAGTTAGACACATTTTCCTAAGTGTGGCGCAAATTTCCAAGGTTGCAGCATTTCAGCAACTGTGCCGCATTTTTTTCAAGTGTTGCCCAGTTTTTCAAGTGTGGGACATTTTTTCCAAGTGTAGCGCATTTTTTTAAGTGTGGCACAGTTTTCGAAGTGTGGCGCATTTTTCCAACTGTGCCGCATTTTTTCAAGTGTTGCCCACTTTTCCAAGTGCGGCACATTATTTCAAGTGTGGCGCATTTTTCTAAGTGTGGCGCAGTTTTCCAAGTGTGGCGCATTTTTCCAGCTTTGTCGTACTTTTTAAATATGGCGCATTTTTCCAAGATTGGCGCATTTTGCTAAGTGTGGCGCACCTTTCCAACGTTGCCGCATTTTACCAACTGTGCCGCATTTTTCCAAGTGTGGCACGTGTTTGAAATTGCGGCGCATTTTTCCATCTTTGGCGCAATTTTCGAAGTTTAGGGCATTTTAGGGCATTGTGGTGCATTTTGCCAAACGTGGAGCACTTTTCCAACTGTGGCGCATTTTACCAACTGTGCCGCATTTTTTCAAGTATGGCACATTTTTGCAAGTGTGGCACATTTTTGCAAGTGTGGCGCATTTTTCTAAGTGTGACGAATTTTTCCAAGAGTGGTGTATTTTACCAAATGTTGAGCATTTTTCGAAGTGTTACGCATTTTTTTAAGTTTGGCGAATTTTTCTAAGTGTGGCACGTTTTTCCTAGTGTTTTGCATTTTTCCAAGTGTGGCATATTTTCCTAAGTGTGGCGCAATTTTCCAAGGTTGCAGCATTTCACCAACTCTGCCGGATTTTTTCATGTGTTGCCCAGATTTCCAAGTGTAAAATATTTTTTGCAAGTCTGGCGCATTTTTCTAAGTGTGGCGCAGTTTTGCAAGTGTGACGCATTTTTCTAACTTTGGCGCATTTTTACAACTGTGGCACATTTTACCAACGGTGCCGCGTTTTTTCAAGTGTGCGACATTTTTGCAAGTGTTGCTCATTTTTTCAAGTGTAACTTATTTTTGCAAGTGTGGCGCTTTTTTTGTAAGTGTAGCGCATTTTTCCAAGAAATACGCATTTTACCAACTTTGCCGCATTTTTTAAAGTGTTGCACATCTTTACAATTTTAGCACATTTTTGCAAATGTGGCGCATTTTTCCAAGTAGGCTGCATATTTCTAAGTGTGGCGATTTTTCCAAGTTTGGTGCATTTTGCCAAACATAGAGCGAAACAATGGCACGCTCGGTTTCTAGCTTCTATCCCCAAAATATGGCCGCACTTCATTTTTAGACTAAAAAAGTAGCCCAGAACGCCTTACGCGCAGCGCGCTTTTGACCAACTTTGGGTCGATTTCCAGCAACTTGGAGGATATTTTGCCTTCCTGGGGACTCTAAAGTAACTCGTGATGGGCTTGATTTGCATTGAAATAAAGAGAGGAAAATTATATGAAGGCTCTGTTTCGAGGTACTAGGCCGAAATATAGCCATACATTATTTTAAGACTGATAGAGTAGCTGAGACCGCCTCACGCCAATCGTGATTTTGACCAACTTGGGCTCCTTTTGCCGGAACTTGGGGGATATTTTTCAGTGTCAGCGACTCTTAACTAACTCGTGATGGCCTTGGGTTTCAGTGAAATGGACAGAGGAGAAATATTTGAACGCTCAGTTTTAAGCTTATAGGCCGAAATATAGCCCCACTTTTTTAAGTCGGATGCAGTAACAGAGACCGCTTTACGCGCATCGTGATTTTAACCAACTTTGGCTCAATTTGCCAGAACTTGGGGGATATTTTCGAGCCCCACGGACTCTAAACTAACTCGTCGTGGCCTTGGTTTTTATTAAAATGGAGAGAGGAAATTTCTTTGAACGCTCGGTTTCGAGCTTCTTGGTCGAAATATAGCCCCATTGTATTTTAAGAATTATAAAGTAGCCGAGACCGTCTCACCCGCATCGTTATTTTGACCAACATTGGGTCGATTTACAGCAACTTGGGGTATGTTCTCCAGTCTGAAGGACTCTAAAGTAACTGCTGCTGGCCTTGTTTTTCGGTGAAATGGAGGTGAAATGGAGGTAAAACGATCGCACGCTCGGTCTCGAACTTCTAGGCCGATATATACCCCCACTTCATTTTGACACTGAAAAAGTAGCTGAGATCGCCTTACGCGGAGGGTGATTTTGACAAACTTTGGGTCGATTTCCAGGAACTTAGGGGATATTTTCCAGTCTAGGGGACTCTAAACTAACTCGTGAAGGCTTTGCTTTTTGGTGAAATAGACAGAGGAAAAAGAACTGAACGCTTGGTTTCAAGCTTCTAGGCCGAAATATAGCCCCACTTTATTTTAAGACTGCAAAAGTTGCCTAGACCGCCTTATGCGCAATGTGATATCGACCAACTTCGGGTCGATTTCAAGCAACTTGGGGGATATTTTTCAGTCTCATGGGCTCAAAACTAAGTCGTGATGGCCTTGGTTTTTGGTGAAATGGACAGAGGAAAAAAAATTGAACGCTTGGTTTCGATTTCCTAGGCCAAACTATCGCCCCACTTCATTTTAAGACTCAAAAGGTAGCCTAGAGCGTTTTAAGCGCGGCGTGATATCGAAAAACTTTGGGTTGATTTCAAGCAACTTGGGGGACATTTTCCTGTCCCGGACACTCTAAACTAACTCTTGATGGCCTTGGTACTCGGTGAAATTAGTATTTTATTAACGCTGCGGAATTTTTTCAAGGGTGAAGCATTGTTCTAACTGTGGCGCAGTTTTCCAAATGTGGCGCATTTTCCCAAGTTTGGCTCATTTTTTTTCAAGTGCGGCGCACTTTTTCAAGGTTGCCGCATTTTACGAACTGTGCCGCCTGTTTTTAAAGGTTGCCTAGTTTTCCAAGGTTCACACGTTTTTGCAAGTGTGGCGCAGTTTATCACGTGTGGCGCATTTTTCAAAGTGTTGCGCATTTATCCAAGTGTGGCGCCTTTTTCGAAGTGTGGTGCGTTTTGCCAAACGTAGCGCATTTTTTGAAGTTTGGCGCATTTTTCCAAGTGTGGCGCATTTTTCCAAGTCTGGTGCAATTTTTTAAGTGTGGCGCATTTATCCAAGTGTGGTGCATTTTACGAAAGGTTGAGCATTTTTTCAAATGTGGCGCATTTTATCAACAGTTGCGCATTTTTTCAAGTTTGGCGCACTTTTTTGAAGTGTGGCGTATTTTTTGTAGGTGTGGCGTAGTTTTCCAACTGTGGCGCAAGTTTGGGGCATTTTTTTACAAGTACGGGGTATATTTCCAAGTGTGGCGCATATTCCAAGTTTGGCGCATATTGTCATAAATGGGGCATTTTTCCAAGGCTGCGGTGTTTTACCAACTAGGCCGCATTTTTTCAAGTGCTACCTAGTTTTCCAAGTGTGGTACATTTTTGCAAGTGTGGGGCATTTTTCTAAATGTGAAGCAGTTTTCCAAGTGCGGTGCATTTTCCAGAACTTGGCGCATTTTACCAACTATGCCGCATTTTTTGCAAGTTTCCAACATTTTTCCAAGTTTCTAAGTGTGGGGCATTTTTCCAAGGATGCCGCATTTTACCAACTGTGCCGCATTTTTTCAGGTATTGCCCAGTTTTACAAGTGTAGCACATTTTTGCAAGTGTAGCGCATATTTCTAAGTGTGGCGCACTTTTCCAAGTGCGGTGGATTTTGCAAAACGTGGCGCGTTTTTCCAAGTGTGGTGCATTTTACCAAGTGTGGCACATTTTTCCAAGGTTGCCGCATGTTACCAACTATGCAGCAAGTGTTGCCTATTTGCCAAGTGTGGCAGATTTTTGCCAGTGAGGCGCATTTTTCTAAGTGTGGCGTAGTTTTCCAAGTGTGGCGCATTTTAACAACTGTGCCGCATTTTTTCAATAAAGCAAATTTTTGCAAGTATTAACTAATTTTCCAAGTTTGGGACATTTTTGCAAAAGTATTGCATTTTTTTAAGTTTGGCGCAGTTTTGCAAGTGTGATGAACTTTTCCAAGTAGGGCAAATTTTTGTAAATGTGGCGTTTTTTTAAGGTTGCTTCATTTTACCAACTGTACCGCATTTCTTCGTGTGGCCCATTTTTCCAGGTGTTGCTTATTTTTGTAAGTGTGGGACACTTTTGCAAGTGTGGGGCATTTTTCTAAGTTTGGCGTAACTTTCCAAGGATGACGCATTTTTCGAAGTTTGGCGCATTTTTCCAATATGGTGCATTTTCCCACACGTTTAGGATTTTTCCAAGGGTGGCGCATTTTTGCAAGTGTAGCTCATTTTTGGAAGTGTTGCTTATTTTTTCAAGCGTGGCGCTTTTCTCTAAGTGTTGTGCAATTTTCCAAGTGTGGCGCCTTTCTCCAAGTGTGGCACATTTTTCTAAGTGTAGAGCATTTTTCCAAGGTTGCCGAATTTTACCCACTGTACTGCATTTTTTAAAGTGTGGCACATTTTTCCAAGTGTGGCACAATTTTGCAAGTGTGGCGAAGTTTTCCAATTGCGGCGCATTTTTCCTAGAGGGGCGCATATTTCCACGTGTGGCGCATTTTTCCAAGTTTGGTGCATTTTGTCAAACATAGCGCAAAAACAATGGCACGCTCGTTTTGGAGCTCCTAGCGCCAAAATATTGCCCCAATTTATTTTCAGACTAATAAAGTAGCCCAGACCGCCTTACGCACAGCGTGATTTTCACCAACTTTGGCTCGATTTCCCGGAACTAGGAGGATATATTCCAGTCCCGAGAACTCTAAACTAACCTCTGATGGCCTTGGCTTTCAGTAAAAAGGGCACAGGTAAAACGATCGCACGCTCGGTTTCGAACTTCTAGGCCGAAATATAGCCCCGCTTGATTTTAAGACTGAAAGAGTAACCTTCAAAATTTTTTTGCTGTCCCTTTCACTAAAAACCAAAGTTATCCCCCAAGTTTCGGGAAAGCAAGCATAAGTTGGTTAAAATCACGATGCGCGTAAGGCGGTCTCGGCTACTCTTTCAGTTTTAAAATCAAGTTGGGCTATATTTCGGCCTAGAAGCTCGAAACCTAGCGTCCGATCGTTTTACCTGTGTCCCTTTCACTGAAAACCTAGGCCATTAGAAGTTAGTTTAGAGTGTCTAGAACTGGAATATATCCCCCAAGTTCCGGGAAATAGAGCCAAAGTGTCTCAAAATCACGATGCGCGTAAGGCGGTCTAGTATACTCTTTCAGTCTTAAAACCAAGTGGAGCTATAGTTCGGCCTAGAAGCTGGAAACCGAGCGTGCGATCGTTTTACCTCTGTCTAATTTACCGAAAACCAAGCCCATCAGGGGTTAGTTTAGAGTTCCTGCTACTGGAAAATATCCCCAAGTTCCGGCAAATGGAGCCAAAGTTGGTTAAAATCACGATGCGCGTAAGGCGGTCTCGGCTACTCTTTCAGTCTTAAAATGAAGTGGGGCTATACTTTGGCCTGGAAGCTCGAAACCTAGCGTGCCATTGTTTCACCTGTGTCCATCTCACTGGAAACCAAAGCCATTAGAATTTAGTTTAGACTGTCTAGGACGGGAAGTTCTGGGAAATCGAGCCAAAGTGTCTCAAAATCACGATGCGCGTAAGGCCGTTTAGGCTACTCTTTCAGTCTTAAAATCAAGCGGAGCTATATTTCGACGTAGAAGCTCGAAACCGAGCGTTTAAATATTTTTCCTGTTTCCATTTCACTGAAAACCAAGGCCATCAGGAGTTAGTTTAGAGTCTCTGGGACTGGAACATATCCTCCAAACTCCGGGAAATCGAGGCAAAGTGTCTCAAAATGACCATGCGCGTAAGGCGGTCTCGGCTACTTTTTCAGTCTTAAAATCACGCGGGGCTATTTTTCGGCTAAGAAGCTCCAAATCGAGCAGTTAAATATTTTTCCTCTTTGCATTTCACTAAAAACTAACGCCATCACGAGTTAGTTTAGAGTCCCTGGGACTGAAAAATATCTCCCAAACTCCGGGAAATCGAGCCAAAGTTGGTCAAAATCACAATGCGCGTAAGGCGGTCTCGGCTACTCTTTCAGTTCTAAAATCAAGTTATGCTATATTTCGGCCTAGAAGCTCCAAACCGAGCGTGCGATCGTTCTACCTGTGTTTATTTCACTGAAAGCCAAGGCCATCAGAGGTTAGTTTAGAGTTCTCGAGACTGGAAAATATCCCCCTAGTTCCGGGAAATCGAGTCAAAGTTGGTGAAAATCACGCTGCGCGTAAGGCGGTCTGAGCTACTTTTTTGGTCTGAAAATGAAGTGGGGCTATATTTTGGCGCTAGAAGCTTGAAGCCAAGCGTGCCATTGTTTTTGCGCTATGTTTGGCAAAATGCACCAGACTTGGAAAAATGCACCACAAGTGGAAATATCCGCCCCACTAGGAAAAATTATCCACAATTGGAAAACTTCGCCACACTTGCAAAATTGTGCCACACTTGGAAAAATCTGCCACACTTTAAAAAATGCAACACTGTTGGTAAAATTCGGCAACCTTGGAAAATTGCTCCACACTTAAAAAAAGCGCCACGCTTGCAAAAATAGGCACCACTTGCAAAAATGAGCTACACTTGCAAAAATGTGCCAAACTTAACAAAATGCGGCACAGTTGGTAAAATGCACCACACTTGGAAAAATGCACCACACTTGGAAAAATGCCCCACACTTGGAAAATTGCGCCAAAGTTGGAAAAATTCACCACACTTTGAAAAATGCCCACACTTGAAAAAATGTGCCAGACTTGCAAAAATGTGTCACACTTCGAAAAATGCGGCACAGTTGGTAAAATGAGGCAGGTTTGGAAACATGCGCCACATTTAGCAAAATGCACCACACCTGGAAAAATGCGCCACACTTAGAAAAATGTGCCACACTTGGAAAGTGCATCACAATTGGAAAAGTGCGCCTCACTTAGAAAAATGCGCTAAACTTGCAAAAGTGTGCCAAACTTGGAAAACTGGGTAACACTTGGAAAAGTGTGCTACACTTCAAAGAATGCGGCACAGTTGTTACAATGCGCAACCTTGGAAAAATGGGCCACACTTGGCAAAATGCGCCACACTTGGAAAAATGCGCCAAATGTGAAAAAATCCACCACACTTGCAAAAATTTGCCACACTTGGAAAACTAGTCACCATTTGAAAACATGCGGCACGCTTGCCAAAATGTGGCAACTTTGGAAAAATGCGCCACACTTGGCAAAATCCACCACACTTGTAAAACTGCGCTACGTTTAGCAAAATAAAGGACACTGGGAAAACTGCGCCAAACTTAAAAAATGCAATACTTTTGCAAAAATGTGAAAAACTTGGAAAATTAGTTAACACTTGCAAAAATGTGCTTTATCGAAAAAACGCGGCGGAGTTGTTAAAATGCCCAACATTGGAAAAATGCGCCACACTTGGCAAAATTTGTTACACTGGAAAACTGCGCCACACTTGGAAAAATGCGCCAAACATGAAAAAAAGCGCCACACTTGGAAAACTACGCCACACTTAGAAAAATGCGCCACACTGGCAATAATCTGCCGCACTTGGCAAATAGGCAACACTTAAAAAAATGCTGCACGATTGACAAAATGCGGCAACGTTTGGCAAAATGCAGCACACTGGAAAAAGTGCTCCACACTTGGAAAATTGCGCCAAACTTAAAAAGTACGCCACACTTGGAAAACTGCGCCACATTTAGAACAATGCCCCACACTGGCAAAAATGTCCCACACTTGGAAAAATAGGCAACACTTGAAGAAATGCGCACAGTTGGTAAAACGCGGCAGCCTTGGAAAAATGCCCCACTCATGGCAATATGCGCCAAACTTGGAAATATGCGCCACACTTGAAAAGATACGCCACACTTGAAAACAAATGCGCCAAACTTTGAAAAATGCGCCATAGTTGGAAAACTGCGCCACACCTAGAAAAATACGCCACACTTGAAAAAAATGCGCCAAACTTGAAAAAATGCGCCACAGTTCTAAAAACCTGCGCAACCGTTGATAACATGCGCCACACTAGGAAAAATGCTCAACCTTTCGTAAAATGCACCACACTTGGATAAATGCGCCACACTTAAAAAATTGCACCAGACTTGGAAAAATGCACCACACTTGGAAAAATGCGCCAAACTTGGAAAAATCTGCCACACTTGCAAAAATCTACCACCCTTGGAGAAATTCTCAACGTTTCGCAAAATGCGCCACACTTGGAAAAATGCACCACACTTAGAAAAATGTGCACACTTGCAAAAATGTGCCATACTTAGAAAAAACGTGCCACACTTGAAAAAATGCGGCACACTTGGTAAAATGAAGCAACCTTGAGAATGCGCCACACTTAGAAAAATGTGCCCCTTTTGAAAAAATGCATCACACTTGATAAACTGCGCCGCACTTGAAAAACTTTACCACACTTAGAAAAATACACCACACTTGCAAAAATGTGCCACACTTGGAAAACTAAGCAACACTTGAAAAAATGCGGCACAGTTGGAAAAATGCTTCAAACTTGAAAAAAATGCGGCAAACTTGAAAAATACGCGAGACTTGGAAAACTGCGCCACAGTTAATGAAATACGGCAGCCTTGAAAAATTGCGCCACACTGGGAAAAATGCGCCACACTAGGAAAAGTGTAGCACACTTAGAAAAATGCGTCACACGTCCAAAAAATGTGCCAAACTTCGAAAAAGGCGCCACACTTGTAGAAAATACAGAACAGTTGGTAAAATGCAAAACACTTTAAAAAATGCTAAATGTTTGGCAAAATGCACTACACTTTGAAAATCCGCAACACTTGGAAAATTGCGCCACTCTTGGAAAAATGCCATAAACTTAGAGAAATGCGCCACACTTGCAAAAATGTGCCACCTTTGGAAAAAGTTTCAACGTTTCGCAAAATGCACCACACGTAAAATAATGTGCCATACTTGGAAAAATGTGCCACACTTGGTGAAATGAGGCACACTTGGTAAAATGAAACAACGTAGGAAAATGCGGCACACTTAGAAAAATGTGCCCCACTTTGAAAAATGCATGAAACTTGGAAAACTGTGCCACACTTAGAAAAATGCGCCAAACTTGCAAAAATTTGCCACACTTGCAAAATAGGCAACACTTGAAAAAATGCGGAAGAGTTGGTAAAATGCGACAACCTTGGAAAAGTGCGCCACACTTCGCAAAATGCGCCACAATTGGAAAAATATGCCACACTTGGAAAAAATGCGCAACACTTGAAAAAATTCGGCACAGTTGTTAAAATTCGCATTCTTGGAAAAATGGGCCACACTTGGCAAAATGCGCCACACTTCCAAAAATGGGTTACGTTTGGCAAATGCACCACACTTGGAAAAATGTGCCAAAAATGGAAAAATGCGCCAGACTTGCAAAAATGCGCCACACTTGGAAAACTACGCCACATTTAGAAAAATGCGCCACACTTGCAAAAAATGTGCCACACTAGAAAAACTGGGCAATACCTAAAAAAAATGCGGCACAGTTGATAAAACGCAACAATCTTGGAAAAATGTCCCAAACTTAGAAAAATATGCCACGCTTGGAAAAATGCGCCAAACTAGGAAAACTGCACCACACTTAGACAAGTGCACCACACTTGCAAAAAAAATGCGCCACTCTTGAAAAAAGTGCGCCAAACTTGGAAAAATGCGCCAAACTTGTAAAAAATGCGGAATACTTGCTAAAATGCGCCACACTTGAAAAAATGCTCAACGTTCAGCAAATTGCATTACACTTGAAAAAGTACGCGACACTTGGAAAATTGCGCTGAACTTGGAAAAATGCACCACACTTCACAAACTGTGCCACACTTAGAAAAATGCGCCACACTTGCAAAAATGTGCCGCACTTGAAAAACTAGGCAACACTTTAAAAACTGCGGCACAGTTGGAAAAATGCCCCCCACTTGAAACAATATGCGCCAAATTTGTAAAAATGCGCCACAGTTGGAAACCTGCGCCACACTTGAAAAAATTCGGCGCAGTTGCTGAAATGCTGACACCTTGGAAATTTGCGCAACACGCAGAAAAATGAGCTTAACTTGAAAAAATCCGCCACACTAGAAAAAAACGTGCCACACTTAGAAAAATGCGTCAAACTTGAAAAAAATGCGCTAAACTTGGAAAAATGCGCCACACTTGTTAAAAATGCGGAACAGTTGGTAAAATGCGCCACACTTAGAAAAATGCTCAACGTTTGGTAAACTGCACCACACTTGAAAAAATGCGCCACACTTAAAAAAAATATCCCAAATTTGGAAAACTGTGCCACAGTTGAAAAACTAAGCAACACTTCAAAAAATGCGGCACAGTTGGTAAAATACTGCAGCCTTGGAAAAATGCCCCACACTTGAAAAAAATGCGCAAACTTGGAAAAATGCGCCACACTTTGAGAAATGCTCCACACTTGTATCAAATGCGCAACAGTTAATAAAATGCGCTGCACTTAGGAAAATGCTCAACATTTCAAAAAATGCACCACACTTGGAAGAATGCGCTACACTGAAAAAAGTGCGCCAGACTTGGAAAAATGCGTCACACTTACAAAAATGCGCGACACTTGCAAAAATGTGCCGCCTTTGGTAAAGTTCTCAACGTTTTGCAAAATGCGCCACACTTGGAAAAATCCACCACACTTAGAACAATGTGCCACACTTACAAAAACGTGCCAAACCTTGAAAAATGTGCGACACTTGAAAAAATGCGGCACACTTGGTAAAATGAAGAAACCTTGAAAAGTGTGCCCCACCTTGAAAAATGCATCAAACTGGAAAACTGCGCCACACTGAGAAAAATGCGCCGCAATTGCAAAAATCTGCCAAACTTGGAAAAATGGGCAGCACTTGAAAAAATGCGGCACAGTTGGTAAAATAAAGCTATCTTGAAAAAATGCGCCACAGTTAGAAAAATGTGCCCCAGTTGGAAAATTTTATCACACTTGGAAAACTCCGCCACACTTTAAAAAATGTGTCACAGTGGAAAAACTGCGCCACACTTGCATAAATGTGCCACACTTAAAAAGCTGGGCAACAATTGAAAAAATGCGGCACAGTTGGCAAAATAAAGCAACCTTGGAAAAATGCGCCACACTTAGAAAAATGTGCCCCACTTAGAAAAATGCATCACACTTGGAAAACTGCGTCACACTTTGAAAAATGTGTCACAGTGGAAAAACTGCACCACGCTTGCAACAATGTAACACACTTAAAAAACTGGGCAACACTTGAAAAACTGCGGCACAGTTGGTAAACTGCGGTAACCTTCGCAAAATGCCCCACTTTTGGAAAAATGCGCCAAACTTGGAATAATGGGCTACACTTGGAAAGATACGCCACACTTGAAAAAAATGCGCCAAACTTGGAAAAATGCGCCACACTTAGAAAAATGCGCGACACTTGGAAAAAATGCGCCAAACTTGGAAAAATGCGCCACACTTAGAAAAATGCGCGACACTTGGAAAAAATGCGCCAAACTTCGAAAAATGCGCTACGTTAGACAAAATGCACCACACTTAGAAAAATGCGCCACACTTGGATAAATGCGCCAGACTTAGAAAAATGCGCCACACTTGGAAAACTGCACCACACTTGGAAGAATGCGCCACACTTGCAAAAATGTGTCACACTTGGAAAACTAGGGAACCTTTAAAAACATGCGGCACAGTTGGTAAAATGCGGCAACCTTGAAAAAATGCGCCGCACTTGAAAAAAATGTGCCAAACTTGCGAAAATGCGCCGCACTTGGAAAAATTCTTCACCCTTGAAAAACTGCGGCACAGTTTATAAAATGTTAATTTCAGCGAGTACCAAGGCCATCAAGAGCTAGTCTGGAGTGCCCGGGACAGGAAAATATCCCCCAAGTTGCTGGAAATCGACCCAAAGTTGATCGATATCACGCTGCGCTTAAAACGCTCTAGGCTACCTTTTGAGTCTTAAAATGAAGTGGGGTGATATTTTGGCCTAGAAAATCGAAACCAAGCGTTCAATTTTTTCCTGTGGTCATTTCACCAAAAACCAAGGCCATCACGACTTAGTTTTGAGCCCATGAGACTGAAAAATAACCCCCAAGTTGCTTGAAATCGACCCGAAGTTGGTCGATACCACATTGCGCATAAGGCGGTTTAGGCAACTTTTACAGTCTTGAAATAAAGTGGGGCTATATTTCGGCCTAAAAGCTTGAAACCAAGCGTTCAGTTCTTTTTCCTCTGTCTATTTCACCAAAAAGCAAAGCCTTCACGAGTTAGTTTAGAGTCCCTTAGACTGAATAATATTCCCCAAGTTCCTGGAAATCGACCCAAAGTTGGTCAAAATCAGGCTGCGCGTAAGGCAGTCTGAACTGTTTTCAGTCTCAAAATGTAGTGGGGCTATGTTTCGGCTCAGAAGCTCGAAGCCGAGGGTGCGATCGTTTTACTTCTGTCCATTTCGCCGAAAACCAAGGCCTTCAGGAGTTACTTTAGAGTCCCTCAGACTAGAAAATATTCCCCAAGGTGCTGGAAATTGAACCAAAGTTGGTCAAAATCACGCTGCGATAAAGGCGGTCTCAAATACTTTGCTAGTCTTAAATTTAAGTGCGGGTATATTTCGGCCTAGAAGTTCGAAACCGAGCGTGCGATCGTTTTACCTCTGTCCATTTCACCCGAATAAAAAGGCCATCACCAGTTACTTTAGAGTCCCTCACACTGGAAAATGTACCCCAAGTTGCTGGAAATCGACCTAAAGTTGGTCAAAATCACGATGCGCGTCAGGCGCTCTCGCCCACTCTATCAATCTTAAAATGAAGTGTTGCTATACTTCGCCCTAGAAGCTCGTAACCGAACGTTTAAATATTTTCCGTCTGTCCATTTCACTGAAAACCAAGGCCATCGCGCGTTTTATTACAGTCCCTGGAACTGGAAAATATCCCTCAGGTTCCGGCAAATCGAGCCTAAATTGGTCAAAATGACGATGCGCGGAAGGCGGTCTCGGCTACTCTATCAGTCTTAAAATGAAGTGGGGTTATACTTTGGCCTAGAAGCTCGAAACCGAGCGTTCAAATATTTTCTCTCTGTGCATTTAATTGAAAACAAAGGCCACCAGCAGTCATTTCAGAGTTCCTGGGACTGGAAAATATACCCCAAGTTGCGCAAAATCGAGCAAAAGTTGGTCAAAATTACGATGTGCGTAAGGCAGTCTCGGCTACTCTATCAGTCTTAAAAAGAAGTGGGGCTTTATTTTGGCTAGAAACTCGAAACCAATTGTTGAAATATTTTTCCTCTGTCCATTTTACTTAAAACCAAGGCAATCGCGCGTTAGTTTAGAGTCCCTGGGACTGGAAAATATCCCCTAGGCTCCGGCAAATCGAGGCAACGTTGGTCAAAATCACGATGCGAGTAAGGCGGCTTCGGCTACTTTATCAGTCTTAAAATGGAGTGGGGCTTTATTTCGGCCTAAAAGCTCGAAACCGAGCGTTTAAATATATTTCCTCTGTTCATTTCAATGAAAACCAAGGTCACAACGGGTTAGTTTAGAGTCCCTGGGACTGGAAAATATCCCCCAAGTTTCGGCAAGAAGAGCCCAAGTTGCGAAAAAATCGAGCCAAAGTTGGTCAAAATTACGATGTGCGTAAGGCAGTCTCGGCTACTCTATCAGTCTTAAAAAGAAGTGGGGCTTTATTTTGGCCTAGAAACTCGGAACCAATTGTTCAAATATTTTTCGTCTTTCAATTTCACTGAAAACCGGAGCCATTACCAGTTAGTTTAGAGTCCCTGGGACTGGAAAATATCCCCAAGTTCCAGCAAATCGAGCCAAAGTAGGTCAAAATTACGATGCGCGTAAGGCGGTCTCAGCTACTCTATCAGTCTTAAAATGAAGTGGGGCTATATTTCGGCCTAGAAGCTCGAAACAGAGCGTTTAAATAATTTTGCTCTCTTCATTTCAATGAAAATCAAGGCCATCACGAGTTTGTTTAGAGTCCCCAGGATGGGAAAATATTCTCCAAGTTGCTAGAAATCGACCCAAAGTTGGTGAAAATCACGCTGCGCGTAAGGCGGTCTGGGCTACTTTGCTAGTCTAAAAATGAAGTGCGGCTTTATTTTGGGGCTAGAAGCTCGAAACCGAGCGTGCCATTGTTGCGCGCTATGTTTGTAAAAATGCCCCAAACTTGGGAAAACGCCACACTTGGAAAACTGCGCAACACTTGCAAAAATGCGCTAGACTTTGAAAAATGTGCCACACTTAAAAAAAACCGGCACAGTTGGTAAAATGCGGATTTCTTGTAAAAATGCGCTACACTAAGAAAAATATCCCACACTTCGAGAAAGGCGCCAAACTTTGAAAACTGCGCCACACTTAGAAAAAAGCGCCACACTTGCAAAAATAAGTTACATTTGAAAAAATGTCGGACACTTGAAAAAACGCGGCACAGTTGGTAAAATGCGCTCCACTTGGAAAAGCGGTCCACATTTGGCAAAATGCACCACACTTTGAAAAATGCACACTTGAAAAAGTGCGGCCCAGTTGGTAAAATGAGGCAACCTTGGAAACACGTGCCACACTTAGCAAAATGCGCCACACTTGAAAAAAATGCGCCAAAATTAAAAAAATACGCCATATTTGGAAAACTGCGCCACACTTAGAAAAATGCGCCACACTTGCAAAGATAGGCCACACTTAGAATATTGGGTAACACTTGGAAAAATGTTCAACTCTTGAAAAATTCGGCGCACTTGTTAAAATGGGCACACTTGGAAAAATGCGCCACACTTGGAAAAATGCGCGAAAGTTGGAAAAATGCAGTACACTTCGAAAAATGCGGAAAACTTGGAAAAATGTGCCACACTTGGAAAACCAGGCAACACTTGAATAAATGTAGCACAGCTGGTAAAATGCGGCAACCTTGTAAAAATGCGCCACACTTGAAAAATGTTCCACACTTTAGAAAAACGTGCTAAACTTGCAAAAATGCGCCACACTTGGAAAACTGTGCGACACTTAGTAAAATGCGCCACACTTGCAAAAACGTTTTTTTTTGTTTTTTTTGTTTTGTTTTTTTTTGTTTTGTTTTGTTTTGTTTTGTTTTTGTTTTTTTTGTTTTTTTTCTTGCAAAAACGTGCCACACTTGGAAAAATGGGAAACACTTAAAAAAAACTGTGCCACACTCTAAAAAATGCGGCACACTAGGTAAAATGACGCAACCTGAGAAAAATGCGCCACACTTCGAAAAAGGTGCCCCACTTGACAAAATGCATTACACATGGAAAACTGCACCACACTCAGAAAAATGTGCCAAACTTGCTAAAATGTGAAAGACTTGGTAAATTGGGTAACACTCGGAAAAATTTGCTACACTTCAAAAAATGCGGAATAGTTGTTAAAATGCGCAACCTTGGAAAAGTGCACCACACTTGGCAATATGCGCTCGAAGGTGAGCGTTCAAAATGTTTTCCTCTGTCCATTTCAATACAAACCAAGGCGATCAGGGGTTAGTTTAGAGAGTGGCTGAGCCCGCCTTAGGCGCATGGTGATTTTGAGCAACTTTGGCTCGATTTGCCGGAACTTGGGAAATATTTTCCGATCCCGAGGACTCTAAACTAACTCCTGATGGCCCTAGTTTTCAGTGAAATGGACACAGGGAAAAGGAGCGCACGCTCGGTGTCGAGCTTCTAGGCCGAAATATAGCCCCACTTCATTTTAAGACTGAAAGAGTAGCCGAGACCACCTTACGCGCATCGTGATTTTGGGCAACTTTGGCTCGATTTGCTGAAACTTGGGGGATATTTTCCAGTCCCGGGCACTCTAAACTAACTTCCGGTGGCCTTAGTTTTGAATCAAATGGACACAGGGAAAAGGAGCGCACGCTCGGTGTCGAGCTTCTAGGCCGAAATAAAGCCCCACTTCATTTAAAGACTGAAAGACTGGCGGAGACCGCCTTACCCGCATCGTGATTTTGAGTAACTATGGCTCGATTTGCTGGTACTTGGGGATGTTTTCCAGTCCAGGGGACTCTAAACTAACTCCTGATAGCCTTAGTTTTTAGTGGAATGTACATAGGCAAAAGGAACGCAGGCTCGGTGTCGAGCTTCAAGGCCGAAATATTGCCCCACTTCATTTTAAGACTGAAAGAGTAGCCGAGACCGCCTTACGCGCATCGTGATTTTGAACAACTTTGGCTCGATTTGCCGGATCTTAGGAGATATTTTCCAGTCTTGCGGACTCTAAACTAACTCCTGATGGATTTAGTTTTAAGTAAAATGGACACAGGCAAAACGAGCGTGCGCTTGGTGTCGACCTTCTAGGCCGAAATATAGCCCCATATCATATTAAGACTGAGAAAGTAGGCGAGACCGCCTTAGTCGGATCGTGATTTTGAGCAACTTTGGCTCGATTTGCAGGAACTTGGGTATATTTTCCAGTTCCTTGTACTCTAAACTAACTCCTGATGGCCTTAGTTTTCAGTGAAATGGAAATAGGTTAAGGGAGCGCATGCTCGGTGCTGAGCTTCTAGGTTGAAATATAGCCCTACTTCATTTTAAGACTGAGAGAGTAGCCCAGACCGCCTTACGGGCATCGTGATTTTGAGGAACTTTGAATCGATTTGCCCAAACTTGGGGTATATTTTATTAATTCCTCATGGTCTTAGTTTTAAGTGAAATGGATACAGGCAAAAGGAGCGCACGCTCGGTGTCGAGCTTCTAGGCCGAAATATAGCCCCACTTCATTTTAAGACTTAAAGAGTGGCCAAGACCGCCTTACACGATCGTGCTTTTGAGCTACTTTGGCTCGAGTTGTCGGAGCTTGAAGGATATTTTCCAGTCCCGGGGACTCTAAACTAACTCCTGATGGCGTTAGTTTTCAGTGAAATGGAAGCAGCGAAAAGAAGCGCACGCTCGGAGTCGAGCTTCTAGGCCGAAATATAGCCCCACTTTATTTTAAGACTGAAAGACTGGACGAGACCGCCTTACGCGGATCGTGATTTTGAGCAACTTTGGCTCGAGTTGTCGGAGCTTGAAGGATATTTTCCAGTCCCGGGGACTCTAAACTAACTCCTGATGGCGTTAGTTTTCAGTGAAATGGAAGCAGCGAAAAGAAGCGCACGCTCGGAGTCGAGCTTCTAGGCCGAAATATAGCCCCACTTTATTTTAAGACTGAAAGACTGGACGAGACCGCCTTACGCGGATCGTGATTTTGAGCAACTTCGGCTCGATTTGCCAGAACTTTGGAGATATTTTCCAGTCCCGGGGACTCTAAACTAAGTCCTAATGACCTTAGTTTTCAGTGAATTGACCACAGGAAAAGGAGCGTACGCTCGGTGTCGAGCTTCTAGGCCGAAATATAGCCCCACTTTATTTTAAGACTGAAAGACTGGACGAGACCGCCTTACGCGGATCGTGATTTTGAGCAACTTCGGCTCGATTTGCCAGAACTTTGGAGATATTTTCCAGTCCCGGGGACTCTAAACTAAGTCCTAATGACCTTAGTTTTCAGTGAATTGGCCACAGGAAAAGGAGCGTACGCTCGGTGTCGAGCTTCTAGGCCGAAATATAGCCTAAAAAGACTGAAAAAATAGCCGAGACTGCCTTACGCGCATCCTGATTTTTACCAGCTTAGGTTCAATTTCCCCGAACTTGGGGGATATTTTCCAGTCGCGGTGACTCTAAACTAATTCCTAATAACCTTGGTTTGCAGACAAATGGACACAGGTAAAGCGATCGCACGCTCTGTTTCGAGCTTCTAGGCCGAAATATACCCCCACTTCATTTTAAGACTAAAAGAGTAGCCGAGACTGCCTTTCGCGCATCGTGATTTTGAGCACCTTTGGCTCGATTTCCCAAATTTGAGGGAATATTTTCCAGTCCCAGGGACTCTAAAGTAACTCCTGATGGTCTTAGTTTTCAGTAAAATTGACACATGTGAAAGGATCGCACGCTCGGTCTCGAGTTTTTAGGCCGCAATATAGCCCCACTTTATTTTAAGAGTGAAAGAGTAGCCGAGACCGCCTTACACGCATCGTGATTTTGAGCGACTTTGGCTTGATTTCCCGGAACTTGGGGGAAATTTTCCAGTCCTGAGGACTCTAATCTAACTCCTGATGGACTTGATTTGAAGTGAAATGGACAGAGCAAAAATATTTAACGCTCACTTTCGAGCTTCTGGGCCGAAATATAGCCCCACTTCAGTTTAAGACTGATAGAATAGCCAAGACTACCTTTCGCGCCTCGTAATTTTGACCTACCTCGGCTTGATTTCCCGTAGCTTGGGGGATATTTTCCAGCCCCGGGGACTCTAAACTAACTCTTGATTGCCTTGGTTGGCAGTGAAATGGACAAAGCAAAACTTTTTAAACGCTCACTTTCGAGCTTCCGGGCCGAAGTATAGCCCCACTTCACTTTAAGACTGATAGAGTAGCCGACACCACATTACGCGCATCGTGATTTTGACCAAATTTGGCTCAATTTCCCGGAACTTTGGTAATATTTTCCAGTCCCGGGGACTCTAAACTAACCTTTGATGACCTTGGTTTTCAATGAAATGGACAGAGCAAAACGTTTTAAACGCTCACTTTCGAGCTTCCGGGCCGAAATATAGCCCCACTTCACTTTAAGACTGATAGAGTAGCCGACACCACATTACGCGCATCGTGATTTTGACCAAATTTGGCTCGATTTCCCGGAACTTTGGTAATATTTTCCAGTCCCGGGGACTCTAAACTAACCTTTGATGAACTTGGTTTTCAGTGAGGTGGACAGGGCAAAACTTTTTGAACGCTCACTTTCCAGCTTCCGGGCCGAAATATAGCCCCACTTTACTTTAAGACTGATAGAGTAGACGAGACCACCTTGCACGCATCGTGATTTTGACCGACTTCGGCTTGATTTCCCGGAACTTGGGGGATATTTTTCAGTCCCAGGGACTCTAAACTAACAGGTGATAGCTTTGGTTTTTAGTGAGATGGACACAGGTAAAACGATCGCACGCTCAGTTTCGAGCTTCTAGGCCGAAATATAGCCCCACTTCACTTTAAGACTGGACGAGTAGCCGAAACCGCTTTGCGAACATCGTCATTTTGACCAACGTCGGCTCGATTTCCCGGAACTTGGGAGATATTTCCCAGTCTTGGGGACTCTAAACTAACTCTTGATAGCTTTGGTTTCCAGTGAAATGAACAGAGCAAAAGTTTTTGAACGCTCACTTTCGAGCTTCTGGGCCGAAATATAGCCCCACTTTACTTTAAGACTGATAGAGTAGCCGAGACCGCCTTACGCCCATCGTGATTTTGGCCAACTTTGGCTCGATTTCCCGAAACTTAGGGGATGTTTTCCAGTGGGAGGGACTCTAAACTAATTCGTGATGGCCTTGGTTTTAAGTGAAATGGACAGAGGAAAAATATTTGAACGTTCGGTTTCAAGCTTCTACGTCGAAATATAGCCCCACTTCATTTTAAGACTAAAAAAGTAGCCGAGACCGCCTTACGCGCATCGACGGTAATTTTGACCAACTTTGGCTAAATTTGCCGGAACGTCAGGGATATTTTCGCGTCCCAGGGACTGTAAACGAGCTGGAGATTGGTGTTTAGTGAAATGAACACAGGTAAAACAATCCCACGCTCGGTTACGAGCTTTTAGGCCAAAATATGACCCCACTTCACTTTAAGACTGATAGAGTAGCCTAGACCGCCTTGCGCGCATCGTGATTTTGACCAACTTTGGCTCGATTTCCCAGAACTTGGGGTATATTTTCCAGTCCCGGGGACTCTAACCTAACTGGTGATGGCCTTGATTTGCAGTGAAATGGACACAGGTAAAGCGATCGCACGCTCGGTTTCGAGCTTTTAGTCCAAAATATACCCCCTCCTCATTTTGAGAGTTAAAGAGTAGCCGAGACTGGCTTACGCGCAAGGTGATCTTTAAGACTGATAGAGTAGCCTAGACCGCCTTGCGCGCATCGTGATTTTGACCAGCGTTGGCTCCATTTCTCGGAACTTGGTGGATATTTTCCAGTCAAGGCGACTCTAAACTAACTCCTGATGGCCTTGGTTTGCAGTGAAATGGAGAGAGCTAAAATATTTAAACGCTCACTTTCGAGCTTCTCGGGCGAAATATAGCCCAACTTCATTTTAAGACTGATAGAGTAGCCAAGACCGCCTTTCGCGCATCGTGATTTTAACCAACTTCGGCTCGATTTTCTGAAATTTGGGAGATATTTTTTAGTCTCGGGGACTGTAAACTAACTCCTGCTGGGTTTGGTTTGCAGTGAAATGGGCAGAGCAAAAATTTTTGAACGCTCACTTTCAAGCTTTTGGGCCGAAATATAGCCCCATTTCACTTTAAGACTGATCGATTAGCCGAGACCGCCTTACGCGCATCGTGATTTTGACCAACTTCGGTTCCATTTCCCGGAACTTGGGGGATATTTTCCAGTCCCGGGGACTCTAAACTAAATCCTGATGGCCTTGGTTTGCAGACAAATGGACACAGTTAAAACGATCGCACGCTCGGTTTCGGGCTTTTAGCCCGAAATATAGCCCCTTCTCATTTTTAAACTAAAAGAATAGCCGAGACCGCCTTACAAGCATTGTGACCTTTACCAAGTTTGGCTCGATTTCGCAAAGCGTGGGGGATATTTTCCAGTCCCAGAGACTCTAAACTAACTCCTAATGGCCATGGTTTGCAGTGAAATGGACAGAGCAAAAATATTTAAACGCTTACTTTGGAGCTTCTGGGTCTAAATATAGTCGCACTTCATTTTAAGGCTGATAAAATAGCCGAGACTGCCTTACGCGCATCATGATTTTGAGCAACTTCGGCTCGATTTCCTGTAGCTTCGGGGATATTTTCCAGTCCCGGGTCTCTAAACTAACCGGTGATGGCCTTGGTTTCCAGATTAATGGACACAGGTAAAACGATTGCACGCTCGGTTTCGTGGTTTTAGCCCGAAATATATCCTTACTTTATTTTTAAACTCAAAGAATAGCCAAGACCGCCTTACGCACATCGTGATTTTGACCCACTTTGGCTCGATTTCCCGGAACTTGAGGGATATTTTCCAGTCCTGGGGACTCTAAAGTAACTCCTGATGGTCTTGGTTTACAGTGAAATGGACAGAGCAAAAATATTTGAACGGTCACTTTCGAGCTTCTGGGACAAAATATAGCCCCATTTCACTTTAAGACTGATAGAGTAGCCGAGACCGCTTAAGTGTGGCCCACTTTTCCAAGTGTAATGCATTTCTCCAAGTGGGGCACATTTTTCTCAGTGTGGCGCATTTTTCCAAGGTTGTTCCATTTTACCAACTGTGCCGCATTTTTTTTTAAGTGTTGCTCATTTTCCAAGTGTTGCCCATGTTTCTAAGTTTGGTACATTTTTTCAAGTGTGGCGCATATTTCTAAGTGTGGCGCATTTTTTCAAGTGTAGCGCATTTTTTCAAGTATGGCGAATTTTCCAAGTGTGGCCTATTTTTCTTAGTGTGGCGCAGTTTTCCAAGTGTGGCTTATTTTTCCAACTGTGCCGCATTTTTTCAAGTGTAGCCCAGTTTTCCAAGTGTGGCACATTTTTTAAGTGTGACGCATTTTTTCAAGTGTAGCGCATTTTTTCAAGTATGGCGCAATTTTCCAAGTTTAGGGAATTTTACCAAACGTTGAGCAAGTGTGGCGCATTTTACCAACTGTTCTGCATTTTTCACAAGTGTGGCTCATTTTTCCAAGTTTGCCGCATTTTTTTTCAATTTTGGGGCATTTTTCTAGGTGTGGCACGTTTTTCCTAGTGTGGCGCTCTTTTCCAAGTGTGGCACATTTTTCTAAGTGTTGCGCAATTTTCCAGGGTTGCAGCATTTCACCAAATGTGCCTCATTTTTTCAAGTGTTGCCCAGTTTTCCAAGTGTGGCACATTTTTTACAAGTGTGGCCTATTTTTCTTAGTGTGGCGCAGTTTTCCACGTGTGGCTTATTTTTCCAACTGTGCCGCATTTTTTCAAGTGTAGCCCAGTTTTCCAAGTGTGGCACATTTTTTAAGTGTGACGCATTTTTTTTAAGTGTGGCGCAGTTTTCCAAGTAGGGTCCATTTTTCCAATTTTGGCGTATTTTTTCAAGTGTGGCGCATTTTTCCAACTGTGGTGCATTTTGCTATAAGTGGCGCATCTTTTCAAGGTTGCCTAATTTTACCAACCGTGCGGCATTTTTCCAAGTGTTGTACATTTTTGCAAGTGTGGCGCATTTTTTTAAGTGTGGCGCATTTTTCAAACTTTTGCGCAATTTTCCAAGTGTGGAGCATTTTTCCAAGTGTGGCGCATTTTTTTGAAGCGTGGCGCATTTTTCCAAGTGTGGCGCATTTTTCCAACTTTTGCGCAATTTTCCAAGTATGGGGCATTTTTCCAAGTGTGATGCATTTTGCCAAAGGTAGAACATTTTCCAAGTGTGGCCCATTTTACCAACCTTGCCGCACTTTTTCAAGTTTGGCACATTTTTGAAAGTGTTGCTTATTTTTCCAAGTGTGGCTTATTTTTCCAAGTGTATCACATTTTTCTTTGTGTGGAGCAATTTTTCAGGTAGGGCGGATATTTCCACGTGTGGCGCATTTTTCCTAGTTTGGTGCATTTTGCTAAACATAGCGCAGAAACAATCGCAAGGTCTGTTTCGAGCTTCTAGCCCCACTTCATTTTCAGAATTAAAAATTAGCCGAGACCGCCTTACGCGCATAGTGATTTTGACCAACTTTGGGTCGATTTCCAGCAACTTGGAGGATATTTTGGCCTCCTGGGGACTCTAAACTAACTCGTGATGGCCTTGGTTTTCGGTCAAATGGACAGAGGTAAAACAATGGCACGATCGCTTTCGAGCGTTTAGGCGCCTTACGCGCATCGTGATTTTGACCAACTTTGTCTGAATTTCCCGGAACTTGGGGGATATTTTCCAGTCTCAACGACTCTAAACTAACGCGTGATGACCATGGTTTTCAGTGAAATGGATAGGGGAAAAATTTTTAAAGGCTCAGTTTCGAACTTCTAGGCCGAAATATAGCCCCACTTTTTTTAAAACTGATAGAGTAGCCCAGACCGCCTTACGCGCATCGTGGTTTTGACCAACTTTGGGTCGATCTCCAGCAACTTGGGGGATATTTCCCAGTCTCATAGACTCGAAACTAACTTCTAATGGTCTTGGTATTCGGTCAAATGAACAGAGGTAAAACGATGGGACGCTTGGTTTCGAGCTTCTTGGCCGAAATATAGCCCCACTTCGTCATGAGACTTGAAAAGTAGCCGAGACCGCCTTACGCGCAGGGTGATTTTGACCAAATTTGGATCGATTTCCAGCAACTTGGAGCATATTTTCCAGTCCCTTGGACTCTTACCTAAGTCGTGATAAGTTTGGTTTTCGGTGAAATCGACAGAGGTAAAAGGATCGCACGCCCGCTTTCGAGCCTCAAGGCCAAAATATAGCCCCACTTCATTTTAAAACTTAAAAAGTAGCCTAGACCGGCTAACGATCAGTTTGATTTTGAGCAACTTTAGGTCAATTTCCTGGAATTTAAGGAATATTTTCCAGTCCGCGGGACTCTAAACTAACTCCTCGTTGCATTGATTTTGAGTGAAATGGACAGAATTACAACGATCGCACGCTCGGTTTCAAGCTTCTAGGCACAAATTTAGCCCCACCTAATTTTAAGACTGGAAAAATAGCCGAGAACGCCTTACGCTTAGGGTAATTTTTACCAACCTTGGGTCGATTTCCAGGAACTCGTGGGATATTTTCCAGGCCCGAGGACTCTAAAGCAACTCGTGATTGCGTTGGTTTTCAGTGAAATGGGCAGAGGAAAAATATTTTAACGCTCGGTTTCGAGTTTCTAGGTCTCAATATAGCCCCACTTTATTTAAAGACTGAAAAAGTAGCCGATACAGCCTTACGCGCAGCGTAATTTTGACCAACTTCCGTCGATTTCCAGAAACTTGGGGGATAATTTCAAGTGCCGGGGACTCTAAACTAACTCGTGATGACCTTGGTTTTCAGCGAAATGGGCAGAGGAAAAATATTTGAACGCTCGGTTTCGAGCTTCCAGGGCAAAATAGAGACCGTTTTCATTTTGAGACTCAAAAAGTAGCCGAGACCGCCTTACCCGCAGAGTAATTTTCACCAACTTTGGGTCTATTTCCAGGAATTTGGGGGATATTTTCCAGTCCCGGGGACTCTAAACTAACTCGTGATGGTCTTGGTTTTCAGTAAAGTTTGCAGAGAAAAATATTTAAACAATCCGTCTCCAGCTTCTAGGCCGGAATATAGCCCCACCTAATATTAAGACTGAAAAGGTAGCCGAGACCGCCTTACGTGCAGCGTAATTTTGACGAACTCTAAATCGATTTGCAGGAACTTGGGGTATATTGTCCAGTTTCAGGGACTCTAAACTAACTCGTGATGGCCTTGGTTTTCAGTGCAATGGGGAGAGGAAAAATATTTGAACGCTCGGTTTCGAGTTTCTAGGCCGAAATTTAGCCCCACTTCATTTTAAGGCTGAAAAAAATAGCCGACACGGTCTTACGCGCAGCGTACTTTTCACCAACTTTGGGTCGATTTCCAGGAACTTGGGGATATTTTTCAGTCCTGGACACTCTAAACTAACTCGCGATGGGTTTGGTTTTGAATGAAATGGGCAGAGGAAAAATATTTGAACGCTCGGTCTCGAGCTTCTAGGCCGAAATATAGCCCCACTTCATTTTAAGACGAAAAAGGTAGCCGAGACCGCCTTACGCGCAGGGTAATTTTGACCAACTCTGGGTCTATTTTAAGGAACTTGGGGGATATTTTCCAGTCCCGGGGACTGTAAACTAACTCCTGATCGCCTTGGTTTCCAGTGAAATGAGCAGAGGAAGAATATTTGAACGCTTGGTTTAAAGCTTCTTGGCCGAAATATAGCCCTACTTTATTTTCAAACTGAAAAGGTAGCCGAGAGTGCCTTACCAGTAGCGTAATTTTGACCAACTTCGGCTATTTTCCGGAACTTGGATATTTTCCAGTCCCGGGGACTCTAAACTAACTCCTGATGGCTTTGGTTTGCAGTGAAATGGACACAGGTAAAACGATGGCACGCTCGGTTTCGAGCTTCTAGGCCGAAATATAGCCCCTCTTCATTTTAAGACTGAAAAGGTAGCGGAGACCGCCTTACGCGCAGCGTAATTTTGACCAACTTTGGGTCCATTTGCCGGAACTTGGGGGATATTTTCCAGTCCCGGGGACTGTAAACTAACTCGTGATGGGCTTGGTTTTCAGTGAAGTGGGCAGAGGAAAAATATTTGAACGCTCGGTTTCGAGCTTCTAGGCCGAAATATAGCCCCACTTTATTTTAAGACTAGTCAAAGGCTCGTGTGAGCCAGCTCGTAGATGAATTCGATGAATGTAGAAAGGTTAGTTAAATAAAAAAAAGATGAATTGATCAATGTGGAGTTCTTCTTGGTGCAGCAGTGAAAAGCAGGAAAATAAACACCCTTTGATGCATGGGTTCTGATGTGCAGTGGTTGCTTATGGACACCCTTTAGGTAAGGGTGAAGCCACTTAATGGATAGATTTTTTAGATAGATTTTTTTGTTCATTGTCATGTAAATCTGCCACTAAATTGTAATAAATAAAGTCTGCATACAGGCCAAGTGGCCCACCAGGCTGGACCTTATCCCGGTTTTTGTAGTGTGAAGCAACTAGGGGTATTTCTACTCCCCCCTGGATGGGATGCAGTCCATTGCAGGGTTTTCCCCAGCATTAGGTTCGCCGGTACCCATTTATACACGGGGGTAGAGAGAGGCACTGTGAGAATAAAGTGTCTTGCCCAAGAACACAACGCAATGTCCACGGTCAGGGCCTGAACCTGGACCACTTGATCCAGAGACGAGTGCACTAACCATGAGGCTACCACGCTTCCCACCCTTTAGGTGGCTGAATTTGCTCTCCGTTAAAATTACTTTATAAATTATAAATAATTATTTATTACATAATTGAAAATAGTTTTCAACAGAGTGCAACAACAAAAATCAAGAGGAACACTGCTTTTATTAGGAGCATTTTCTTTCTTATTTAGTTCACTGAAATACTGACTACCATAATGTAGCACATAAAAGGTAAGAGGAGACATTCTAGCCAGCAGTCTCCTACTGATACAGATTTTACAATTTTTGCTGAGTTATAAATAACAATCTTTAAAGCAGCAGGACATACACGTAGTAGAAGTACAGCATGATAACCACCATTTTAAGAACTGAATGGAAATTCAAAAGGTATAAGCTGGAACAGTTAGGACAGCTTATACTTCGAATAAACATTGCAAGATTTGTATTTTATGAGTAGAGACAGATTAAAACATTCAACTTTGGTGTTCCTTAATGATGGGTTCTAGGAGTTTCATTTAATTGTAGTCCTAATATTAAGACTGATTGCGATACTCTACACGTATATGTTCATGTATATGAACATGGTATAGAACTGCTAATTTTAAGCTTCTGTTATATAATTTCTGTATTTCAGTGTAAAGCTATAAGTTCATTTCTCGAGTTAAGTTTTGACACGCATAGCAAGTTCAGATGGATTTCAATTGTCAACATTCTTGACTTCAAGAAACATATATGGATAAATTTCTAAAGTGTTTCCAACTCTGTAATTATACATGCAGCCTGGAGAGCCATTTTATATGCTTGCACCCAATGTATTTTGCAAAGAGTGAGTTTCAAAAGTTCAAGTGTCAGCTGACTTAAGTCTTGAAAACATCTTATTCTTTTTGTAAGCAGGAGAATTCCACATCCATCTGTAATTCTCAGATTAATTCCATGAAGTTTAAATGGTGATTTGTGTTGTTAAAGCCAGTTTCTACTAAGTCTTTTGATATTATTTTTGACGGCTAATAAACCTGTATAGCATCAGTAATGTTGTGTTAATAGTAACATGTGCTTACTGTCACTTGCATATCATACTGTAGTTGTTATTGCAGTGTTCATCTGGGTTATTATGCACATGTACAATAGTACAACTTGCCTAACCTGCAATACACAATGAATGTAATAGTGACACATTTTAAAAGGGTATAAATGATAATATGCAGAAAAAATATTGTATTTCTTTAATTTGCTTTCCTTTCTATTCTCTCCCCCCTGCTGCCCCAATAAAAATAAGCTACCTACCTAACTAAGGTGTCCAGGTGATATTTCTTGCTTTTCTGGAAAGGGTTAAGAAAGAAAATGCTAGCTATAATGCCGTGCTCTCTCTAAAGAAACACTGGAGTTAAAATAATTCTTTTAACCTAGAAAAAAGGTATTGTCATGTACAGCATCTGTAAATTTTGGTAGAGTTACATGTAATTTTGAATCTCTATGAAGACTAGGAATTTAGGGACATTAATAGCACAGTAAATTCAAACCATTCTTTGTTTCTGCAAATAAATTTTCTGACTGTTTTGCTGTGTGATTTAAATAGTTGCTTGATACATTTAGACACATGTATTTCTTTGGTATGTAAAGTTTCCAAATTCAGCTAAATTATATATTAATAATGATCTCATATGATAAATACAGGGAAATATTCAAACAGCTTTCATGAAAATGTAAATAGGTTTATGATCACTGTAGTAAGACTCCAGGGTACCTGCTAATTGTACACATTGTAATACATTGGTATATACATGATCTATCTGTGTACTGTAGTCAGTAGTAAACTGGTTAATCAACTGAGTGTATCCTTTGTCTGTTATAAGATATTTTTCAGAGCCATTTGTTCTGAATTTGCCTGCATTAGATCAGTATTGAAATCCCCAAGCAGTACATTCGGAGTTTTAGATTCTGTGAATACTAAGTCATGAAGATGAGTAAGAGGATCAATCAACTGTGAAATTGTAACTAGTTTTCGATCGATAGATACCAATGACATTAATATTTGGAATTGGTTGGCTCAACACCATTACAGTGATTTCCAAATTATTAATTAAAAGTTATATCTGTATGGAATTTTAGTACAATTCAAATCATTCTTAATGTACAAGGCAGTTCCATAGCAAGTTCTTATGTTAGACTGATTAAAGTCATTTCTGTAAAGAGTTAATTTACTAAGCTGATATGTATCATCTCTATCTAACAAGCAAAGTTTTGATCCAACAAAAATGTTGTCATCAGCTTCTTGAATGTTGTAATCACTTTGTACATCATCTAGGTGGAGGTGGAGAGATCTAACATTCTGAAACAAGACTGTTTTTGTTTGGGGTGAATCGTCAGTCCGTAACACTGCTTAAGGCACAAGGCTTACTTGTGTTCTTAGTCTGCTCATTTTACTTTTAACTTTCTCACTAACCTTTAGTTTGTTTTCATTCAAATTAAAAATATGCATTGCAGAGCTGTTTCGTACATGGCTCAAGCCAACATAATGTATGTGCTCTCTTCTGGATACTGGAAAATCAACAACTACCTCATTTAATGTGTCGCCTTGACAACGGTGAATAGTCTTGGAAGCAGCAGGTCTAAGTGGAAATTGGCGCCGGAGAATTTGGACCTCACTTTTTTGTTGGCTCAAAATTGTCTTGTTACTTCCAATACTGGTGTCCAATTTCTATTTATAGTTGCCTTGTATAAATGTGCATTTTCTCTAAGCTGGTTTCTGCCTATGTCAGGATGTGGAAATGACACCCAAATAATAATTGGTCTGGTATAATTTCAACTCTGTAGTCTCTGTGTTCTGTGACACACTGCACCATTGGTGAGTCCGTCAGTCACATCAATGTAGTTGTCAGTCATATTTTGTTGCAGTTACTACTGACATGAGCAAATATAAACCCATTGTCTTTGTTGGATCATCTGGGATTTTGTTTTTCATTTGTTTCTTGAGATCATCAGAGATGTCCCCGATTACAATGTCCAAAGCCTTAGTCTGAGCTTTATCAGCTTTAGAGAGGGCATACAATGCATTGTTGTGAGCATGTACGGATGCATTTTTAGTAAATAAATGTGCCATGTTCATATTGTAATTATCTTGTCCAGGCCTTACATTCAGAAGTCTTTGTTTCAAAATGGTTATATCATCTTCAGAGTGCTTTCACTCTCTCAAACGATCGAGTAGCTGATCAAATTCTTTGTCATCTCTTTGTCTCATTATCTCTGTCAATTCAACGAGGGTGAAGTACTCTGTCCAAATTTTTGTTGCAAATTCATTACAGCCAGATTGGGAATTTTCAAAGATCCACTTATCAAAAACTTGCTTAAGCTGGAAAAGATCTCCAGCAGTTACCAAGCTTATTCCACCAAATGGTTCATTAGTTCCAATAATTTGTTGTAATCTTTAAGTCAAAAAGTTGAACATGCCACTTTCAACCATAGAAATCTTATCTATGAAAATCACCCTGTTTGTTTAGTTTTGCTCTAATGGTATTCAGTCTATCACTGTCCTGTGCAAAATGCTTAAAACCTCTATTGGCAGGTATCTTAAAAGCAGCATGTAGTGTATTGCCTTTAATGCTGAATGCTGCTTTACTAGTTGGGGCAGTCTTGACATTTTTCACATCATCTGGATTTTCTCCAGTGATACTATTTAGAAATCTGATAAGACATGATAAAAAATTGTCTGTTTTTCATTCAAAGAGCGGTCGACCCTGCACCAGAGCTACTTTCCGAACGAAATAACCCCCCTCGTATAAAAGGCGTAGTAAAAAAATACGACACAACAAGGAGGCTCACCTTAGGTTCCAGATGATACAGAATTCATGGCCCATTGCATTGTTTCCTCCTCCGGGTGACATTTTAAAAAACTTTTTGTCCTCGGTCGTGACATGACATCGTCGCTTTTTAACATCGTAGCTTTAAAGATTTCGAAACGAGCACCGTAGCTTTCAGGATTTCAATGTCCGTTGCCGAAGCTAGTGTTCCTTAGCTTGATAATTTTCCATTTTACCACTCCACGAAGGTCTCCTCAAAATGCCGCACAAAAATGGTATAGTATGTCCTTCTAGTATTTCCATGTGTATTTGTCGCAGCTACTGCTGATTAGCTTAAGAACTTTCCATTTTAAAACTCCACGGATTGAACCAAAACCCATCTTCGTGCCGTCTTAACCGCCATGTATAAACTTCCCTGTATAAACTCCGTGTTATAGGACAAAATTTCGCCTTTCTTGTCCCCCCTAAAACAAGCCAAACAAACAGTACGAAGTGTCTGGGACAAAAATTATACTTAGCAGGGGAGGGATAGGTGAAAACTATTTAATCCAGTTTTAATGAATAAATTAATCACAATGGACTGAGTGAGTGAGTGAACGCCATCCGAGTGCCTTATAAGCTCATGGATGTCTAACATCCATGAGCAAAAAGGTAACCGAGACCGCCTTACTCGCAGCGTACTTTTGACCAACTTTGGGCCTATTTCCAGGAATTTGGAGGATATTTTCCAGTTTCGGGGACTCTGAACTAAATACTGATGGCCTTGGTTTTCAGTGAAATGGGCAGAGGAAAAATATTTGAGCGCTCGATTTCGAGCTTTTAGGCCGAAATATAGCTTCACTTATTTTAAGACTAAAAGGGTAGCCGAGACCGCGTTATGCGGGTCGATTTCCAGGAGCTTGGAGGAGATTTTCCAGTCCCGGGGACTCTAAACTAACTCATAATGGCCTTGGTTTTGTGTGAAATAAGCGGAGGAAAATATTTGAACGCTCTTTTTCGAGCTTCTAGGCCGAAATATAGCCCCGAAATATAGCCGAAACCGCCTTACGCGCAGCGTAATTTTGAACAACTTTGTGTAGATTTCCAGGAACTTGGGGGATATTTTCCAGTCTCGGGGACTCTAAACTAACTCGTGATAACCTTGGTTTTAGGTTAAATTGGCAGAGGAAAAATGTTTGAACGCTCGGTTTCTAGCTTCTAGGCCGAAATATAGCTCGCCCTACGCGTATCGTAATTTTGGCTAACTTTGGCTCGATTTGCCAGAACTTAGGGGATATTTTCCAGTGGGAGGGACTCTAAACTAATTCGTGATGGCCTTGGTTTTAAGTGAAATGGACAGAGGAGAAATATTTGGACGCTCGGTTTCCAGCTTCTACGCCGAAATATAGCCCCACTTCATTTTAAGACTGAAAAAGTAGCCGAGACCGCCTTACGCGCATCGACGGTAATTTTGACCAACTTGGGCTAAATTTGTCGGAACGTCAGGGATATTTTCCCGTCCCAGGGACTGTAAACGAGCTGGTGATGGCCTTGGTTTTCAGTGAAATGGCCAGAGGAAAAATATTCGAACGCTCGGTTTCGAGCTTCTAGGGCGAGATATAGCCTCACTTCATTTTAAGACTGATAGAGTAGCCGAGACTGCCTTGCGCGCATCTTGATTTTGACCAACTTTGGCTCGATTTTGCGGAACTTCGGGGATATTTTCCAGTCCCAGGGACTCTAGAGTAGCTGGTGATGGCCTTGGTCTTCAGTAGAATGGACAGAGGAAAATATTTGAACGCTCGATCTCGAGCTTCTAGGTTGAAATTTAGCCCCAGGTCACTTTATTTTAATCCTGATTGAGTAGCCGAGACCGCCTTACGGGCATAGGGATGTTGACCAACTTTGACTCGATTTGCCGGAACTTGGGAGATATTTTCTAGTCACATGGACTCTAAACTTAACTTGTGATGGCCTGGGTTTTAGTGAAATGGACAGAGGAAAAATATTTGAACGCTCGGTTTCGAGGTTCTAGGCCGAAAGATAGCTCCACGTCACTTCATTTAAGGACTGATTGAGTAGCCGAGACCGCCTTATGAGCATCGTGATTTTGACCAATTTTGGCTCGATTTCCTGGAGCTTTTCGGATATTTTCCAGTCCCAGGGACTTCAAACTAACTTGTGATGGCCTTGATTTTCAGTGAAATGGACAGAGGAAAAATATTTGAACGTTTGGTTTTGAGCTTCTAGGCCGAATTATAGCCCCACTTCATTTTAAGACTGAAAGAATAGCCGAGACCGCCTTACGCGCGTCGTGATTTTGACCAATTTTGGCTCGATATGCCGGAACTTTGATGATATTTTCCAGTCCCAGGGACTCTAAACTTCATCGTGATAGCCTTGGTTTTCAGTGACATGGGTGGAGGTAAAACTATCGCACGCTCGCTTCGGAGCTAATTTCTAGCGCCAAAATAGCCCCACTTAATTTTAAGAGTGAAAAAGGTAGCGAAGACCGACTTACACGCGTCGTGATTTTGACCAACTTTGGCTCGATTTCCCGGAACTTGGGGGATATTGTCCAGGCCCAGGGACTCTATACTAACTTCTGATGGCCTTGGGTTGCAGTGAAATGGACAAGGAAAAACAATTGAACGCTCGGTTGAGCAACTATGGGTTGATATCCAGAACTTGGATCATATTTCCCAGTACCCGGGACTCTAAACTGGCACGTGATGGCCTTGGTTTGCAGGGAAATCGTCAGGGGAAAAATTATTGCACGCTCGGTTTCGAGCTTACAGATTTGTGCTCGGTAAAAGGAGTGCCTACTACTTGACTCACCTTTCACGAGTTAATGTTCGCTTTATCACTATGGTAACGAAGGAAGTAAGGTACTGAAGCACCCATTTCTTAAAATACGTATTTGTAATTTGCGAAATGGAGCACTTGTCATCTTTCGGCTATAACTCGCTGTTAAAAAATATCACTGCATCCAGTTGTATGTACGTAGTGTTAAATAATCTGAAGCAATAAGTGTTATATAGTACAGTCTTGGAAGGACTCGGTTCTCGAAATACAGATCTTCGAATTTACAAATTTCGGAGTTCCGCTGTTTTATTCCTTTTTAGGTTTTCGTACAGAGGAATTTTACTGTTTTGATACTTGATACGTTTATTTCGGTATAGATTTGTTTCTTTCGTTTTGTATCGTTGTGTAAAACAAAGTAAGCCCTACAAGGGCTTGTATTTACATCAAATTGTCTAATGGAGGAGTGTGCTTGTAGGTTCGTGCAGAAAATTTTCCTTTCCACGAATGAAAGGAATCTGTCGTATCGACAAACTTAGATAATGGTAACATGATGTTGTGAAATATCTGTGAGTCGTAGTAATTATATGCAATTGTGGAATGGATAATTTCGCTTGTCATATCTTGCATGAAATTCTCGATGGGACGAAAGTTTCGAATTGGTCGTTTCTAGAAACTTCTATTGGGGTACGCAATGTCATGAAATATTTTTAAGTCGATGTTATGACATGCGATTCTCGAATGGAGAACTCTGCTTGTGTTATTTGCCTTTCATGTAATGTAACGAGTTGATAACATCAAAAACCTTCTGCTTGCGTTATTTGACATCCAACAACTGCTACCCAAACTTTAATGTTTACAAAGCAAAATCTATTGGCTTTTGTTTGCAGACCATCTGTTTGTTGAAAACGAAGACAAATCCTTATATATAAATTTTTTGTTGTTAAAATTGTTTACAAGCCATTACCCAACGCATAATTATGGTTTGTTTCGTGGGTTAAGCGGAAATAACTTGCTCGTTACTTGAATTAATTTTTTCGCGGCTGTCAGAAATCGAACTAGCCAACGTCGCTAATGAAAATAGCACATTGTCAGAAAATATTTTAACCCATTTTTTAGTTCTTTAATAAACTATGCTCCTAGCTTATATAGTATATGGAGCAAAGGAGGGAGTATAATGCTGATAAACATCCAGTGCTGTTCGTGTCGAATAACGACAATGCATGTACAGATAGGCGAGACGCGAATTCTGTTTACATTATTTAAAGTCAGCCGTATTTAGTTGATAGACTCGCTGTTGTTAAAATTCAAAGATTTACCAAATGGAAGTTCTATTCAAATTTTATTTCGTGCCAGATACTAGTTAATGTCTAGAGATATTTTTATTTTTGATGAAGGTCGGTAGTTTGATTTTGAGGATATTGTCAAATTTTCATCTGCCGCCAACCTGCGGGGATAAGTATGATGAAATTTGAGCACTACATCAGAATTAAAGACTGACAGTGAATTTTTTGCGTTTCCTGCTGTGAAATTCCTTAAAATTTGGCAGACTGGTGACAAATATTAAGTTTAACAATAATTTTCTGTTTTCTTTAAAATTGTTTACAAGCCATTCTCAGTGTGTAATTATGTTTTGTTTCGTGGGTTAAGCGTAAATAACTAGCTCTCTACTTGAATTCATTTCTTCACGGCTGTCAGTTCTCGAACGGAGTAACTTCTTAAAAGTAGCACATTACCAAAAAATATTCTAACCCATTTTTTAAGTTTGTCAGTAAAGGAGGCTCCAAGCTTATAGAGTATATGGAGTGAGGGGGCGATAATGCTGCTAAACATCCAGTGCTGTTCGTTTCAAATAACAACAGTGCATATGCAAATAGAGGTGACGCAAATTCTGTTTACATTATTTTTATTCAGCCGTATACAGTTTATAGACTCACTGTTCCTAAAAATCAAAGAAGACGTCCTAAATTGAAGTTTCTATGTAATTTGTATTTCATACCAGATACTTTTCAATGTGTAGCTATATTTTGTTTGGTGACTTACCTTCTTAACTCGTTCTTGAGGATAAGTAATTTCCATCCTAAGATAAACACATGTCACCAGAAGTTGAAAAACCGAAAGCGCAAAAAAATGAAAATGCTTTTTCCTAGCTATTCCTAATATCTGACAATGCTTTCAGCCTTTGAAACCGTCCTCAGCATCAATTTTCCCTGCAAATAAAACGATAAATTTTCTCAAAAGTGGACAGGATAAAATGTACCACTAAGGTAAGTATTTCTGTGGAAATCAATATATATGCACAAATGTCCGAATGGAGGTGGGTGGGGTGGTGGAAGATCGGTTGAATGACATCAGGAAAGGAGGTGAATTTACGAAATCCGGCTTTCTAGGGCTTTCTAGGGCTTTCTAGGGCTTTCTAGGGCTTTCTAGGGCTTTCTAGGGCTTTCTAGGGCTTTCTAGGGCTTTCTAGGGCTTTCTAGGGCTTTCTAGGGCTTTCTAGGGCTTTCTAGGGCTTTCTAGGGCTTTCTAGGGCTTTCTAGGGCTTTCTAGGGCTTTCTAGGGCTTTCTAGGGCTTTCTAGGGTTAGGGTTAGGGTTAGGGTTAGGGTTAGGGTTAGGGTTAGGGTTAGGGTTAGGGTTAGGGTTAGGGTTAGGGTTAGGGTTAGGGTTAGGGTTAGGGTTAGGGTTAGGGTTAGGGTTTAGGGTTAGGGTTAGGGTTTAGGGTTAGGGTTAGGTTAGGGTTAGGGTTAGGGTTAGGGTTAGGGTTAGGGTTAGGGTTAGGGTTAGGGTTAGGGTTAGGGTTAGGGTTAGGGTTAGGGTTAGGGTTTAGGGTTAGGGTTAGGGTTAGGGTTAGGGTTAGGGTTTAGGGTTAGGGTTAGGGTTAGGGTTAGGGTTAGGGTTAGGGTTAGGGTTAGGGTTAGGGTTAGGGTTAGGGTTAGGGTTAGGGTTAGGGTTAGGGTTAGGGTTAGGGTTAGGGTTAGGGTTAGGGTTAGGGTTAGGGTTTAGGGTTAGGGTTAGGGTTAGGGTTAGGGTTAGGGTTTAGGGTTAGGGTTAGGGTTAGGGTTAGGGTTAGGGTTTAGGGTTAGGGTTAGGGTTAGGGTTAGGGTTAGGGTTAGGGTTAGGGTTAGGGTTAGGGTTAGGGTTTAGGGTTAGGGTTAGGGTTAGGGTTAGGGTTAGGGTTAGGGTTAGGGTTTAGGGTTAGGGTTAGGGTTAGGGTTAGGGTTAGGGTTAGGGTTAGGGTTAGGGTTAGGGTTAGGGTTAGGGTTAGGGTTAGGGTTAGGGTTTAGGGTTAGGGTTAGGGTTAGGGTTAGGGTTAGGGTTAGGGTTAGGGTTAGGGTTAGGGTTAGGGTTAGGGTTAGGGTTAGGGTTAGGGTTAGGGTTAGGGTTAGGGTTAGGGTTAGGGTTAGGGTTAGGGTTAGGGTTAGGGTTAGGGTTAGGGTTAGGGTTAGGGTTAGGGTTAGGGTTAGGGTTAGGGTTAGGGTTAGGGTTAGGGTTAGGGTTAGGGTTAGGGTTAGGGTTAGGGTTAGGGTTAGGGTTAGGGTTAGGGTTAGGGTTAGGGTTAGGGTTAGGGTTAGGGTTAGGGTTAGGGTTTAGGGTTAGGGTTAGGGTTAGGGTTAGGGTTAGGGTTAGGGTTAGGGTTAGGGTTTAGGGTTAGGGTTAGGGTTAGGGTTAGGGTTAGGGTTAGGGTTAGGGTTAGGGTTAGGGTTAGGGTTAGGGTTAGGGTTAGGGTTAGGGTTTAGGGTTAGGGTTAGGGTTAGGGTTAGGGTTAGGGTTAGGGTTAGGGTTAGGGTTAGGGTTAGGGTTAGGGTTAGGGTTAGGGTTAGGGTTTAGGGTTAGGGTTAGGGTTAGGGTTAGGGTTAGGGTTAGGGTTAGGGTTAGGGTTAGGGTTAGGGTTAGGGTTAGGGTTAGGGTTAGGGTTAGGGTTAGGGTTAGGGTTAGGGTTAGGGTTAGGGTTAGGGTTAGGGTTAGGGTTAGGGTTAGGGTTAGGGTTAGGGTTAGGGTTAGGGTTAGGGTTAGGGTTAGGGTTAGGGTTAGGGTTAGGGTTAGGGTTAGGGTTAGGGTTAGGGTTAGGGTTAGGGTTAGGGTTAGGGTTAGGGTTAGGGTTAGGGTTAGGGTTAGGGTTAGGGTTAGGGTTAGGGTTAGGGTTAGGGTTAGGGTTAGGGTTAGGGTTAGGGTTAGGGTTAGGGTTAGGGTTAGGGTTAGGGTTAGGGTTAGGGTTAGGGTTAGGGTTAGGGTTAGGGTTAGGGTTAGGGTTAGGGTTAGGGTTAGGGTTAGGGTTAGGGTTAGGGTTAGGGTTAGGGTTAGGGTTAGGGTTAGGGTTAGGGTTAGGGTTAGGGTTAGGGTTAGGGTTAGGGTTAGGGTTTAGGGTTAGGGTTAGGGTTAGGGTTAGGGTTAGGGTTAGGGTTAGGGTTAGGGTTAGGGTTAGGGTTAGGGTTAGGGTTAGGGTTAGGGTTAGGGTTAGGGTTAGGGTTAGGGTTAGGGTTAGGGTTAGGGTTAGGGTTAGGGTTAGGGTTAGGGTTAGGGTTAGGGTTAGGGTTAGGGTTAGGGTTAGGGTTAGGGTTAGGGTTAGGGTTAGGGTTAGGGTTAGGGTTAGGGTTAGGGTTAGGGTTAGGGTTAGGGTTAGGGTTAGGGTTAGGGTTAGGGTTAGGGTTAGGGTTAGGGTTAGGGTTAGGGTTAGGGTTAGGGTTAGGGTTAGGGTTAGGGTTAGGGTTAGGGTTAGGGTTAGGGTTAGGGTTAGGGTTAGGGTTAGGGTTAGGGTTAGGGTTAGGGTTAGGGTTAGGGTTAGGGTTAGGGTTAGGGTTAGGGTTAGGGTTAGGGTTAGGGTTAGGGTTAGGGTTAGGGTTAGGGTTAGGGTTAGGGTTAGGGTTAGGGTTAGGGTTAGGGTTAGGGTTAGGGTTAGGGTTAGGGTTAGGGTTAGGGTTAGGGTTAGGGTTAGGGTTAGGGTTAGGGTTAGGGTTAGGGTTAGGGTTAGGGTTAGGGTTAGGGTTAGGGTTAGGGTTAGGGTTAGGGTTAGGGTTAGGGTTAGGGTTAGGGTTAGGGTTAGGGTTAGGGTTAGGGTTAGGGTTAGGGTTAGGGTTAGGGTTAGGGTTAGGGTTAGGGTTAGGGTTAGGGTTAGGGTTAGGGTTAGGGTTAGGGTTAGGGTTAGGGTTAGGGTTAGGGTTAGGGTTAGGGTTAGGGTTAGGGTTAGGGTTAGGGTTAGGGTTAGGGTTAGGGTTAGGGTTAGGGTTAGGGTTAGGGTTAGGGTTAGGGTTAGGGTTAGGGTTAGGGTTAGGGTTAGGGTTAGGGTTAGGGTTAGGGTTAGGGTTAGGGTTAGGGTTAGGGTTAGGGTTAGGGTTAGGGTTAGGGTTAGGGTTAGGGTTAGGGTTAGGGTTAGGGTTAGGGTTAGGGTTAGGGTTAGGGTTAGGGTTAGGGTTAGGGTTAGGGTTAGGGTTAGGGTTAGGGTTAGGGTTAGGGTTAGGGTTAGGGTTAGGGTTAGGGTTAGGGTTAGGGTTAGGGTTAGGGTTAGGGTTAGGGTTAGGGTTAGGGTTAGGGTTAGGGTTAGGGTTAGGGTTAGGGTTAGGGTTAGGGTTAGGGTTAGGGTTAGGGTTAGGGTTAGGGTTAGGGTTAGGGTTAGGGTTAGGGTTAGGGTTAGGGTTAGGGTTAGGGTTAGGGTTAGGGTTAGGGTTAGGGTTAGGGTTAGGGTTAGGGTTAGGGTTAGGGTTAGGGTTAGGGTTAGGGTTAGGGTTAGGGTTAGGGTTAGGGTTAGGGTTAGGGTTAGGGTTAGGGTTAGGGTTAGGGTTAGGGTTAGGGTTAGGGTTAGGGTTAGGGTTAGGGTTAGGGTTAGGGTTAGGGTTAGGGTTAGGGTTAGGGTTAGGGTTAGGGTTAGGGTTAGGGTTAGGGTTAGGGTTAGGGTTAGGGTTAGGGTTAGGGTTAGGGTTAGGGTTAGGGTTAGGGTTAGGGTTAGGGTTAGGGTTAGGGTTAGGGTTAGGGTTAGGGTTAGGGTTAGGGTTAGGGTTAGGGTTAGGGTTAGGGTTAGGGTTAGGGTTAGGGTTAGGGTTAGGGTTAGGGTTAGGGTTAGGGTTAGGGTTAGGGTTAGGGTTAGGGTTAGGGTTAGGGTTAGGGTTAGGGTTAGGGTTAGGGTTAGGGTTAGGGTTAGGGTTAGGGTTAGGGTTAGGGTTAGGGTTAGGGTTAGGGTTAGGGTTAGGGTTAGGGTTAGGGTTAGGGTTAGGGTTAGGGTTAGGGTTAGGGTTAGGGTTAGGGTTAGGGTTAGGGTTAGGGTTAGGGTTAGGGTTAGGGTTAGGGTTAGGGTTAGGGTTAGGGTTAGGGTTAGGGTTAGGGTTAGGGTTAGGGTTAGGGTTAGGGTTAGGGTTAGGGTTAGGGTTAGGGTTAGGGTTAGGGTTAGGGTTAGGGTTAGGGTTAGGGTTAGGGTTAGGGTTAGGGTTAGGGTTAGGGTTAGGGTTAGGGTTAGGGTTAGGGTTAGGGTTAGGGTTAGGGTTAGGGTTAGGGTTAGGGTTAGGGTTAGGGTTAGGGTTAGGGTTAGGGTTAGGGTTAGGGTTAGGGTTAGGGTTAGGGTTAGGGTTAGGGTTAGGGTTAGGGTTAGGGTTAGGGTTAGGGTTAGGGTTAGGGTTAGGGTTAGGGTTAGGGTTAGGGTTAGGGTTAGGGTTAGGGTTAGGGTTAGGGTTAGGGTTAGGGTTAGGGTTAGGGTTAGGGTTAGGGTTAGGGTTAGGGTTAGGGTTAGGGTTAGGGTTAGGGTTAGGGTTAGGGTTAGGGTTAGGGTTAGGGTTAGGGTTAGGGTTAGGGTTAGGG